>NC_137818.1:29735077-29910077 GCF_963921795.1 Nannobrachium achirus | reverse complement strand
TACATTGTGAATCATTTGTATTCTGTTTGAAAGGGTACAATGTGAAGAAACAACAGCAAGTGATATTGCTGACCCAAATTCAAAACTTAATTAACCTGTTATCAGTTCTCGGCCCGCACTTTGACATCATTCACGTCCACGCAAGCGTGTGTTTCACCTACACTGGCAAGTCGCATACCTATTTAAAGCCACAGTGATTACAGAGCTGCAAACCATGTGTTTGTAGCATCGAAACACGCGCTCCTATCAACGTTAAAGTCCGACATACATAAACAAACAAATGTTGATAAAGTTGTAGCTACTCACGTTCAAAGCTGGATTCTAGTCCACCAACATGACTTTGTCTGCTATCAAAATGTCCCCCAAACTATGATGATGATGATTGACACTTCATTTCACCCAATCGGAGCTTCTAGTCCTGTCCCATCCCCCCAATAGCGACCAATGGTTTGGGAGTGGGACTGAGTTACTAGGAACTTAAATATTCTGTACTTATGCTTACTTATAAAAGCTCACAGTGCGGCATAGAGTGCTGTGATGCGAGCTTGTAGATCTGCTATTTTTGATAGATATGTGTGCAAATCTTTGAATATATGTATTTTTTAAGCAAACATTTGTAACCCAAATTTTGCTTCTGGGGGGTCCCTGGAACTAAATATTTTCAGATGGGGGTCCGTGGCCAAATACATATAATTTTGGGGATCCTTCTTATGAAAAAGTTTGAGCACCACTGACACAGAAACATAGGTTTTTCAAAAAAACCTTAGAAGGTTTTGAAATATTCAAATCATTTTTCACACATTTCTCAAAAATAGCAGGCACTCGCCGCGCTGTGAGCTTGTAGTGCTTAATAATGCATAATAATGCGTTCCCAGTCTAAATGGGTTAAACCCCCTCCCACTATGAAGAACATTCATGGGGAGCCCACAGTGAATCCTCGTACCCAGGGCCCAGAATTTGGTGTGACACCCCTGCTTGACCTTACTGTGATAATTTGCCTCAAAATGACTGTCCCTCTGTTCAGCTGGAGAAGATGTTGGAGCCTCAGGTGTGGAGAGAAGCAGCCACTCAGGTCTTCTTCGCCCTGGGCTTGGGCTTTGGAGGTGTCATCGCGTTCTCCAGCTACAACAAGCGAGACAACAACTGCCACTTTGATGCAACGCTGGTCTCCGTCATCAACTTTGTCACCTCCATTTTGGCTACACTCGTGGTGTTTGCTGTGCTGGGCTTCAAGGCCAATATCATGAATGAGAAGTGTGTTGTGGAGTGAGTACCTTGACAGAATGGGAAGCGGATGGAATATATGGGAAGCGGATGGAATATATGTTATGTGTAGATCTTCTATTTTCACTACTTTTGTACGTCACTGTCAAAAAACGAAGTATAAAATAGACTATTTTATACTTCATCTTTGTCTAGTGGTTCCCAAACCTTTCAGGTCGAGATCCAAAAGAAGTTTGCCCGGGACCCAAACTAGTGAAAATAGCAGATTATTTTGTATTCATTTATTTTCTTAGATTTGTTTGTTTGTTTGTTTGTTTTAAAATGTATACAATTACTTTTAAAATATATTTTTTAAATAAATGAATACATTGAAATGTACATATCTCTTTAGCATAGGAAAAGAAAATGGTCCGTGACCCAAAAATGGGTCCCGACCCACCGTTTGGGAAGCAGTGATAGAGCATTAATTTATTAAAAACATAAAGAGATGAAAAATGGATATACAAGTGTTCTGGCCAACATTGGATGCAATAGAAACGTTTGTATCATATAACCATGATGCATTCCCCCCTCCTCCCCTCTTCTCCCACTTTCTCTGAGCAGGAACGCAGAGAAGATACTGGGCTACCTGAACACTGGTGTGTTGAGCCAAGACCTCATCCCACCTCACGTCAACTTCTCCCACCTGTCCACCCAGGATTACGCCGAGATGTACGGAGTCATCAAGACGGTCAAGGAGGGCAGCTTTGGCGAGCTGGGCCTGGACGCCTGTCTTCTGGAGGACGAGCTCAACAAGGTCAGCAGGAGTGTGTCACGGTTAATAGCAGTGTCGACTAAAACTATTGGCGGGTCGACTACCCATTTTTCACTGACGAAAACGTGATAGAAAACTAAAGGCCTGTCCATACTCTCTCTGAAACCGAACCTTTGTCGGAAAGGCCCGGTTGAACTACAAAATGACATCACTCGGAACTTCTGAAAACCATTCCCCCGAATTAACAGTTCGGAAAGTTGCACGTCGGAAAGTCGGAATTCTCCGACAAAAGTTCGGTTCTGGAGAGAGTATGGACTGGCCTTAAGCTACGAAGGTAAGAAAGAAATAAGATTTACACCTCTTCATAATAACGTTGACATTCGGTCATTTCGGATCTCGGCTCTGGTTCCGTTCGGACCGGATCCATCACATCTCGGGCTAGTCGGGTAACGGTTCTCAAATTCCAAATAATAGACAGGGCCTACAATTTTTCGGTCTAATAGACAGGGCCATTTTGGTCCGGCTCCATTTTCCTTGGGTCCATTTGGGTTCGGGTAGTTAAAATTGGACCCACGAAGGACTCTACATTGTACCCATCTGTCTGTCTGTCTGTCTGTGTCTCTTTTTAAGCCCATAATATTATGCCTCCCTCAGTCGGTGCAGGGCACTGGCCTGGCCTTCATCGCCTTTACAGAGGCGATGACTCACTTCCCTGCCAGCCCCTTTTGGTCGGTCATGTTCTTCTTCATGCTAATCAATCTGGGCCTGGGCAGCATGATTGGCACCATGACCGGCATTACCACACCCATCCTGGATGCCTTCAAGATACGCAAGGAGATTCTCTGTGGTGAGGACGATATCATCATGTTACAGTTTGCACGTCACGCAGTGTAGTGGATAACGACAAATAACTTTGTTTGTAATACATTGGAAAAGATACACCCAGTTCCTTTCCAAGCAGGTGCGCAGGTGACAAGACAGTATAGATAAGATGAATCTGGACAGATTAGACCCGCACACTGACACTTGTAGGCTCAAGAGAACAATTTATTAAAGAGCAATGTTTCAGCTGTGGGACCTTCCTCATGCTTTATTTGTTATACATTTGAAATACTACAAGCACATATCTTAAATCCATAAGGTTTTGTGGGAATAAAACAACCAATCACTGCAAAAGAGAATTTTAATGGAATATAAGCCCTGCCAAAGCGGGTTTTCTATCTTACTGTAGCTCAGCAGTAGCGATTACCACAGATTGCAGCTTTAAAGCTAGAGTCTTGAAAACAGAGACAACTTGAGACATTCAAACTCATTTTGAATTTGTTTGGTGAAATGTCAAAGTTCATATAAATGTATAGTATGTGTGTTGTTTGAGAAGGTGATTGTGAAGTAAGATTTCTCCAATTTGGCATAGTAAAGAATGTGTAGAAGTGCTTTCAGGATCATACCATGTTTTGTCTCTCTCTCCCTCAGTGGCCTGCTGCATCATAGCCTTCTTTCTAGGCCTGCTGTTCGTGCAACGTTCAGGGAACTACTTTGTCACCATGTTTGATGACTATTCAGCTGGTCTGCCTCTCACTATAGTGGTGATCCTGGAGAACATCTCTGTGGCATGGATCTACGGCACTAAGAGGTAAAGACACTGCAGTGCACTGCACTGGACCGGACTGGATTAGACCAGTGGTTCTCAAACTTTCAGATTTCAAGGTCTCCCCTTAACTCTGACAGTGTACAAATGGAACCAAATGAACCCTTCAGGGTTCATTTGGTTCCATTTGTACACTGTCAGAGTTACAGACTTGGATGGGTCAATTTAGACCCCCCTAAAGGAACCCACAGAGTCCCTGGAATCCACTTTGAGAACCACTGGATTAGACTACGGTATCTAAAAAAAAAAGACATTATGTTCCATTTTGTTTGGATTTGATCATTTTCCTTTCTTTCTTTTTTTCTTTCTCTCTCTCTCTCTCTCTCTCTCTCTCTCTCTCTCTCTCACCTCCCAGATTCATGCAGGACCTAGAGGACATGCTGGGTTTCGCTCCCTACAGGTTCTACTTCTACATGTGGAAGTACGTGTCCCCGGCCATCCTGGTGGTGCTCATCATTGCCACTGTAATTGAGATGGCTGTCAGCCCTGCAGGCTACAATGCCTGGGTGGAGGCAGAGGTCAGTGGCTTAATACCTGCGCGCGCGCGTGTGTGTGTGCGTGTGCGTGTGTGTGTGTGTGAGAGAGACAGCGGGAGACAGAGTAAGCGTGATCCCGGAGCTTACAGATTATTCCATAATCAATGCTCTCCAGTCCCATGGTCAAACATGGCTCCAATTCAATGACTTATAGTGGCACTCATATCTTTTTAATGTTCGCTCCTTACTTTTTATCTTCTGTCCTTTCGTTATATTTTATTATATTCTATTCCTCTTTCTTGTCCCCCTATCCCTTCATCTTGTCTCAATTCAGTTAAATTCAAAGAAGCTTTATTGGCACATATTGTATATTGACCTTTTTACCCTTTACTTTTTTTCCCCTTCTTTAATGTGTGTGTGCGTTTTTTTTTTCTTGTCTGTAAGACCTGTCTTTTAGACTTGACCTATAAGTAAAGTATTACCAAACTAGCTTACAAACCATGAAAATCTTTTGCTGTTAGGAATAGTTATACGTCCATGTAGGCAAGGGTAGCTTGGTATAAAACATTTAAAGACAAATAGCAACAATGAATGAATTGTTCCTCTCTGTGTGGCAGGGCTCGGAGCGTTTCCTCAGCTACCCTCCCTGGGCTCTGGCCATGGCCTACGCCCTCATCGTGTCGGCGCTGCTGCCACTGCCCATCGTCTTCCTCGGCCGCCACTTCAACCTGTGGTCGGACGGCTCCAACAAGCTGTCCGTCTCCTACCGCAAGGGCATGATGAAGGACATCTCCAACCTGGAGGAGCAGGACGAGCAGCGCTTCATCCTCGGCAAGAACCCCAGCGAGGCCCCCTCCCCCATGCCCCCCCACCGCCAGTACCTGGGCCCCGGCGGCACACAGGAGATGACCAACACCAACTACGGCACCAGCACCAAGACGGGCTACCAGAACATCGGCTCACCTGAGTCTGAGCTATGATGATCCACCGTCTGCTAAATCCCCTGGCCCGCTTAGAGAGATGGAGACAGAGAGCGGGAGGGAGATAGAAGGTTAAAGAGAAAGAGCAAGAGATGAAAAGCGAGAGAGAAAAAAATTAGTGATAGATAAAAGAGGGAGAGAGAGAAAAGATCTCATAACTAAGGATTGCTGCAGTGTTTGCTACCCCTTAAACCACTTAAACCCTATATACTTCGTTGCCTGGGGTCCTCCAGGGATCTGTACTTGGCCCCATTCCTTTTTCCCTCTGCACCAAATCTCTTTGCTGAAAATAACCAATGTACAAGCTCACAACCTTTGCGGCGCGTCGTGAGCTTGTCGGCTATTTTCACTGAATGTTTCCCTTTTATGTCATGCCCAGACTATGGACACTAGGGTCATGTGGTTAACCCTCCAAGGTTGATTCCCATAACACTCTCTCCTCCACCCTGACTCTCCTTTACTCTAGTCTCACTTCTTCAGCCCCTAAAACAGCTGCCTGATGGCCATGGCTCTGATGAATAGATCATGGGAAGGTTGGTGCTTTTTCATGATGAGAGAGAGAGAGATAGAGAGAAAGCCAAGGCATCCATCCTTCAGAGGCAGGGTTACATGGCTCTTTGAGTTTACAAACGCTTGCCAAGGTTAAAGGTGTCTCCAACGCTGCAACACTTGGTGTCCTAAATGAGAATCTCCTCATGGGATTCTCATGTGTTCCAGTCTGTATTCGTTTGGAGAGGGTCTGTGGAATATTCTGGTTCCATTTATAGTGACTTGGCTCACAGTAAAATCCTCAATGTTAATTTATCCAGTTACATTAACTTTACTGTGTAGTTATGGGGATCAGGTGGAAGGAGACTCCAATCACATCTCATCTTATTCCATCTAATGGAAGATCCGCTTTGGCTCTCTTAATCCTCTGACCGATCATCAGACAAGTACCTGAGCAAGATCCAAGCACATTGTAACTCACCTAGTATACAACTCTTCCCCAACAGTATAGTGTACTTATAAGCATTCATTTCATTATACAGTGTCACAAAAACAGTGTTACATAGTGACTCTAACTTACATCCGGATTTATACTTAGTTGGCAAGCAGTGTCTCAAAAGGAGTGTCTCACACCAGAAATAGCAGATTTAGAAGCTCTCAACGCATCGCACTGGGACTAGTGGGCTTGTAGATCTGTAATTTTCAGTGTGAGACACAATGTGCAACCAAGTATATATCAGGCTCAAATATCTAAGTAGAGGTGTCATACATAGCAATAACAGCTCATCACTGTACGGTCCTTGCCAAGCTGGGGATCTCCTTCTAGCCCCAATCTTCCCAATCCGATCCATGTTGTATACTATATATATATATGTGTTGTGCAATAGTCAACATCCCTTAAGATGTCAATGTAAATCATGTGCAAAAAATGACAAATCATCCAGTAGCACACAATGAGGTGGCAAAGGGTTTAATATTCACGCCCAGTTGTTCTACCTACTGCCACAAATTCACAAGCACAGGCTCTGAGCCTTAACCCAAAGGAGCACATTGCATTCAAAACAACCAATCAACAAACAATCCTGTGGAGAAGAGCGATCGACACAAAGCCCAGTCAGTCCATGCCAATGATGCAAGTGGGGACTGGACTTAAAAGTCTGTTCCCCTGTTCCTTCAGCTACTGGCCGAGACAACGCTTTCCCCTTCATAATCAATGCTTTACCAGGCTTTGCCTGGGTAGAGATAAGCAGAGCTGTTAACCTTTCATTAGCAGGCAGATTCAGGCATGTGCGCGCGCGCGTGTGTGTGTGCGTGTGTGGGTGTAGGACAAATTAAGAGGTGTGTGTGTGTGTGTGTGTGTGTGTGTGTGTGTGTGTGTGTTGCCTGTGTGTCTGCTGTGAGAATGCTACCAGTGACCCTACAAGTTAAAAATAGACCTGTGTTACCCAGGGGAAGCCGTGGCAACGCACCATGGAGATGAATTCTCCAGTGATGTGCAGGGGAAAGGGGAGGAGGTGGTGGAGAGGAGAGAGAGACGCATCTCCTTGCTTTTGTCTTTCCCCACCTGCACGGCACATGCTATTCTTTCAGTAACACGCTGTGGGATGGTGTGATGATAGCGCTCTATTACTCAATTCATACTCTTGACGCACATTGGCGTCGCACACGTGAGAGCATTGTATGAAAAGGTGTACATTTGGCTTATAATGTAGTGTCTGTGTTGTCATGGTACACTGACATGGTGGCTGTAAACAAAAGGGAACTGCCATGCCACTCAGTGGACAATTACTCATATTTCATCCCACAGCTGATTAATCAAGATTTATTGTGGTACATTCCGCAAATTAGGGCAATTACAGAAATGTCATCTGATTATAGGCACTACAATCTACACTTGAATATGTCCTGGGGTATGAAAACCACTTATCGCCTAATTATTTTAAATGTGTAAACTTGTATGATATCGTGTTTTTAGAGCTATAATGTGTAAAATGTAATGTTAAACTATAATATGTTTTGGGATTTTATTTGTGTTTTTGTATGCACAGCAAAATCCTCAGTGTTAATTTAACATTAGGCCTGTTTAAGTTAAATTAACACAGGCTTTTACTGTGTTAAGAAAGAGAGCAGTGGGAGCTGCAGTACACAACTTTCACCACAGGATGTCTCTGCTGGCCAGTGAAGGAGCACTGATTCTAGCCCCTCCCTGAGCCAATTATGAGACTGAGCAGATCTTAGTGTGTAAGATCTAGAGATGAAGCACTGTCTGTCATGCTGTTGGTGCCTAAACAGCATCTCTGTTGTATGTTGGCCTTATGCTTTAGTAGTCCCTTTGTAGTGTTACCATGTGGAGTCTGGACCAATGTTTTGTCTTATTCACTTGAGCACTTTAATTACATAGAGCCCCTGGAGTTGTCTGTCAAGCACAGATGTGATTGAATTTGAGCCCGCCAGGAGTTTTATTGCATTAGTTGTGAAGGCACTGTCACAGAAATGTCGTGATTCATAATACATTGACTATAGATATACAGATATATGAATGGATATATAAGCACATTTTCAAGCATTGAGCTGTGATCTTGACAATGGTTGAACAGCTGGTCGAACAGTCTATGAAAGGCACACAAAAAACTACAGGACATAAACCAACAAACAAAATGCAGCTTGGGTTGAAATGAAAAGCACATCAGGGAAAGCACAGGATATGAAGCACAAAGGACAGGAGCTATTACAGAAGACATTACTTATGTGGCAATGGATGTGACCAAATACTCGTCTAGTTTACAAGTCAGCACACACCTTGTTTGGGTTGTTTCTTGTGTGCTATTACTGATGACAGTGTAGTATATCCTGAAAAGTGAATGTGTTGTGTGATCCACACAGAACAATAAGCTGCTACTATGAGGATGGAATTGCAATGAAAGAAATGTCTGGCATTGCTGCAGTGTAGACAGCTACAAAGCTCCAGCGTTGGCTCAATATAGCCAAAAAGAACACTTAAGTTATCATTGATCTTGCACAAAGAAAGCACAGTGTCCATTCATTGAGTTGCTATATTTTGTTTGGAAACAGCATTATTTTTTAACAGTTCTCGTCCATCACAACATTAAATAATTACCAGTTTACATGATCGTCCTTTCCCCACATAGTTACCACTTCACTTGTATATGCCACTCATCTCTTAGATTGAAAGATAACTGGGAAGCATTACGGAATGTTTAACAATGTTTAAATACAGTATGTGTAATGTTGTGTAATCTTTTTCTTTACTGGAACTACAGTAGTTAACCAGGAACATTTAGCATAATTGGTGAATACCAAATGGTCAGGAAAGCTATTTATCAACTCCAGGGGCTCTTGTCCATTGTTCATTATGTATTGTAGACATGCTTTAAAATGTCTCTGAGATCATATCAGTTGAATCATTGAGATTACGTAAAATTTAGAGTACTAGTGAATTTATTTAACTGTGCAAAGAGAGTCTTTATGTGACAGAACCATAGCTATATATTTAGTAAGAGGATGTATTTAATCTGTACATATTGATGTACATTCTGTCAAATCCGCACTGAGTATCTAAAGTATAGTAACAGTGGCAGGGTGCATACTTGAGCTGTAAATAACAACTGTATATTTTGGAATATTTCTGATATTTTGTATGTAACGTACTTTTGGTGTCTGTGAAACTGTGATGTTAGTGTGTGGTTTTTCCTCAATCAGAATATCATTGAAAGACGTGTGTGTGTGTGTGTGTGTGTGTGTGTGTGTGTGTGTGTGTGTGTGTGTGCGTGTGCGTGTGCGCGTTTGTGTGCGTGTGTGCGTGTGTGTCAATGAGTGTGATGAGTGTCAAGTACTGGTATATGTAGGTTTTGGTGTTGAAATGTGTGTTTGTTTTCCACTGTCAGTGTTTGTGTGCTTAAATAGTCCAACAGGAAAAACCTTATTGATGTGGGACCACTGGTGTAAGCAACCTTTTCTGTTTCTGGGTCTGCTCACTGGAACTAAAGTGGGTCCCATCACAAAAAAACAACAACTTTAACATAATCAAAAGTGTGTGACAATAATGTTGAGCAGAAACAATCGTCATTGTCTAAGACTTTGACATACTGTACTGTACAGTCATGTTTGAGGGAGCAGGATATTAAATAAAGTAATCACTTTTATGAAACATCACTGCGTTGGATGCGTGATTTATTTAACCTTTACAGGGGTCTTCAACAGGGGGTCGTCAGAGTTACTAACCTTCAACAGACCAAGGGATCTATTTTTGTTACCCGTAGCATTTTGGTAATCATCTGTAAACTCCAAGTTATTTATCCATTTGTAACTCAGAGTGCACAAATGGAACCAAATGGACCCTCCAATTATACACACTCTTAAAGGAGTAGTTCGAACGCACACCTCTGAACCCGAACGCATTTGGGTCCCCATCTGGAATCAATGGGGGTACATTTACTATAATACATTTTTTGTCTTAGGAATGCAACAAAAAACAAAAAATATTATTGAACTCAAGTCTCCATGGCGTGAGTAATAGAAGGAAAGTCATTTTGGGGGTGAACTACTCCTTTAAATGAACACTCAGGCTTTTACTGTGTAAAAATAATGTTCTCACTTGGTGAGCTGCAGAATTAAATGTTGCTGGGAAGCATATTTGTTCCAAGTCGTCTTGACACTTAAAATGCCATCTCACACAATCTTTTTATGAAGTGTGAAGGGGGAAAGAAACGAGTGACATAAGTGTGATATCTCAGCTTTATTGGCTTTAAGTCACTGTTTAGTCCAGTCAGAGCATAGTGTTATCATGATATCTGCACCGAAGGGAAAGATGATGGTGTTGGTGAGGGAGTGTGTGCAATATTAGTGTGGAAAAAATGCAATATTGGTCAGCCTATATCCTCAGCAAGGGGGAGATAAACATTCCCTTTGGACCCCGTTTGCCAGTAATAATGTCATACAAGCTGCCAGGAAATGAGCCTACATGTTTTGCTGCCCAAATAGCATAACGTTGCTGTCGGGCAAAAACCTTGGATCTCCATATTTAAATGTAAATTAATACCCTACTGGCCTACTCCATCATAACTTTTTTTCCCCCCCTCCACTATAGTGTGTGTATGTTGTTGTGTCTATAGACACAACAAATATTTTCCTCCAGTGACACCATCTGGAATAAATTGGTCAGCCCAATTTGGCAGTGTTTCAGATACGAACTGCTCAGAGGTCTGCACAGTCGGGCTTTGAAAATCCTGTGCATTTTAACCTTCAGTATCTTGATTACTATTTGTGGCATCCATCCACTCCTAGCATTTACCAGTGACTCTTCCAGATGGCCTTACATCATTCATTGCACTGTACCTGAAAGGGTGTCAACTGGGAACTCAGGCAGCAATAAATGTGACAGAGCCTGGGAGTCAGCCATCAGACATAGTAGACATTGGCCCAAAAGTAGCAGTCACCACAACTGACTCACTGGATGCAATTAATGCCTTCCCATCGACCCAACGCTCAAACAATTCCTGCTCGCCAGCCAAGTCCCCGAATTACAGGAACAGTTTGTGATAAACGTGCCCCCCCCCCTGCACACACACACACGCACGCACGCACGCACGCACGCACACACACACACACACACACACACACACACACACACACACACACACACACACACACACACACACACACACACACACACACACACACACACGTAAATTATTATGTAAAGGCCTTTTTCAAGTACTTACCCTAATCTCCTATATGGTGCTGGAACACTGACCACCCATTTTCCATATTTTTCTCACTTATCACCCTTCACATCCATGGTGTGTTCTCTTTTGCAGACCCAGAGCTTTTCAATGAGTCTATTGTCAGTAATTTACAAAAGAGGAAATGGTCATAATTCTTAAAAAAATGGCAGATTTCAAACATCTTCGGTTTCAAGCATTTGTATTCAAACTAGAATTTACATTTTTTGAAATGTGTCCCATTATTGTGGCGAATGCATTCAGCAATTAGGACAGGTGACACTGGTGGCTATTATTGTCACAGTGGAGCCACTCTGGAGCCATTTCACCTTTGCAGTGCATTGTAGCATGGAGCCAGACATAGCTTGTGCTAGTATCTCAGCACTGACACAAATTAGGACTCCTGCCAGTCATTCATCATAAAGTGTCAACATGTCCTTGAGCAAGAGACTGACTGAAAGGCCTCTCAGATCCTTTCCCTCAAGTTGTAGAAAAACCCACATTGTCCATTGTCCCGAGCAAGCCATAATACTACATAACAAGAAGGGAAAAAAGAAAAGAAAACATGACTTTAACCACTTAAACCCTATACTTTGTTGACCGGTACTACTAGGTGACCTACTTTTTCCCCTCTATATCAATGCTTTTTACCAAAATTAGAGCTTGTAGATTGACCATTTTCACTGAGTGTTTCGAACCGGAACAGGGACACTAGGTTTCATGTGTTTATTTTCATTTGGGAATCGTAACAATTCTGAAACAGGAAATGATTCTGCCACAAGCTGTGTGCGTAAGTGTCAACCTATTTATTTTCCCCAGCTGCGTCACACTTCCGTTCTTAACTTGACCGTCCTGTGTGCTTTGAAGCATTATCTCTGTTTTTGGTATCCTGTAAACAAATACATTTCCCACCACTGCTTCACCTCTGTCCCCCTTGAGGTACATAAATAGGCAGAGGTGTAAACTGTATACAGAGAGCACACAGGCACATGCACACGCACGCACGCACGCACGCACACACAGACACACATACACTGATGGCAATCCCATCTTCCCAGCTAATTACGCAGGATGATGTGTTGTCGTTCAGATGTTTATCTAGGCAGAACAGACGTGGCCAAGAAGCTGCTTCCCATTTTCCCACTGGGCTGCTCAACCATCTGAGTTAGGATTAGGAAGCGGCTGTATGTCAATGTGAGCGCACATTTTTCACACTTTGAGCACTGTGTTCCTGACAGGAAAGATTGTGGGGGCCCTCCAAGACGGAGGCCACCTGGTCCTCCTCAAAGTGATGGGAAACCTCGCCTCTTTATTTGTTTTATCCACAACTTTCCAACATCCCATTGTGCGTTGCGCAGAATGTGCAGGCAGCTTCCGACGCCGCAGCCGAGAGTGATCTACAAGCTCACAATGGTTGCATCTGCGACGCGACGTGAGCTTGTATGTCTGCTGTTAACCGGAAGTGTCCCGCAAATAATGCTACAGCAAATTATCGCGGAAACAGGTGGATAAGACTTGAGAATAGAGTGTTGCAGCGGAAGTGCGGTTTCCTGGTTCCACATAAAACAAACGTTAATATTAATTAGATATATGCCTACGTCACTTCACAGAAATAAAACAGAATGAGCTAATATTTAATGAGTGGCGCCAAAGATTTCTTTTCTACACAGAAACCGGAAGTTCACAGAAATAGCTACAGAGACAGCAGAAAGCTCTGAAACCACAAACATATGGGCCAATTGAAACATAATTATATAGGCCTATATCATCGCTCCCTATCACAAGTGACTCATTGATATAATATATATTTATAGAAGTGATTTTGTGTTTCATGACTCTTCAAGGCCTGTTCAGAGGCCTCACTAAAGACCAGTGGTTCTCAAACTTTTTTATTTTATTTCAAGGACTTATTTTACTAGACAACCATATAGGCCTACAGCTCTCTTCTGTGTTACTTGTGGGGTTGAAATCTCTGGGCTTTTCAGTAGAGTTTTATGACTTTATGTTGTTGATATGAGACAAAATGATGTGTGTTATTGTCAGATACTCCCCAGATTAGAAAGTAGTGAGTTGGAACTTGGTAGACACTCCCTAAGCAGGCTTCACGCGCGCTCTTTAAAATCCTCCCCGACCTCCAGTTTCCCCGCCCCCTTCCCCCACACCTGCTACCCCATACCTGCCCCATACTCTATGCTGCTACCTCTAAATATAACCTCCATGATTTTTAGAAGTTAAATTATATTGTAAGGCACCTCATATGGAAATAGAGTTGTCAGTGTTGTCACTTGTCAGGGAGTGGAAATCATAGGTGGAAATAAGTACCCTGAGAGTCACGTGTTACTGCTTTGGGAGTTTTGTTTACAACTGAGTTTACTCTCAAATGGTGAGTTAGCTACCCATAGCTGCTTAGCATTAAGACTTCTATGTAGGCTA
Source organism: Nannobrachium achirus (assembly GCF_963921795.1). Lineage (NCBI taxonomy): Eukaryota > Metazoa > Chordata > Actinopteri > Myctophiformes > Myctophidae > Nannobrachium > Nannobrachium achirus. Next base: position 29,896,332 of record NC_137818.1, on the reverse strand, counting down.
ATAATTACTATTTGTAAAACAAAGACTAGTCTCTGTCTGGATAAAACATGTTGTGTGCTGTGACAAAATTGTGTAGGCGTTTGGTTGTGTAATCTTTTGTAATGCCACCACCAGATAATGAGGACAAAGGAGGTAAAATATGGGCGTTCTCACCCCTACCCCCTGCACAATGTCTGTAGAGAGTCCGTATCTCATTTGGCTTAGAAGCAATAAAGTTGAGTAGCTCTGTGATGTATTATTAATATCTGTCAACTGTCAAATATAAAACTAACTTCACAGAGGCTACTTTGACTGGCTGGAAATTAATCCTGTTCACTTTTATTTAGACTGTCTGGCTCTGGAATACTGTAGGCTGTGTATGTTGTACGTGTACGTTACGTAAGCTATACTACTAGGCTCTGTATGTTGTATGTGGACGTAATATGATTACTAGGCTGTGTATGTTGTGTTGTGGCTGCTGCTGTTGAATGTATAGTTCTTGTGACAGGGTACATAATACATACATGTACTGTCTGTATGTGACGCATGGTTACTTCCATTTCTTTCTTTCTACAGACAGAGAGACAGACACTCAAGGCGTATGGTGTCCCTCTCATACCTACTAGGAGCCATGTACACAGGTACCAGAGCCAAGGCCATGACCCAGGGTTCTATCTCCTTATCCATGGGTTCCAAAGCTTGACACTGGCCATCACTTAACAACTGATGAAGTCAAATAGAAGACGTCTCAAGGTCGGAACCTTTTTTTTCTTCCTGGCTGCTGCTGCTTGTAAGATAAAACAAGATAAGATAAAGATCTTTATTTGTCACTGTATGGAATATTGACCAAACAAATGTGTTTAGTACATCCACATAAACAAATGGCAGCATCGACAAAGAAAGAAACATTGATAGAGCAATAAGAAATAACCTTTATTTCTTGCTAAGCTGCTGCTTGTGTTGTATGATGTGTATACAAATGCGATTCAAGCTGTTGTTCTATTTTGAAGGCTGATGTGAATCTACAGTGTGTTGTTTCTGTTGTTGAAGGTAGTGCATGCAACATGTAGGCCTAGCTCTTGGTCACTTTAATTATCCTATGTCCTAGACTTTAAACCATTGTGCTGTGTGCAACCCACACCATACAGTTGTTCTTTGTTCATTCTAGAATATAACGGCTTATTTGCCATAGTTGTGTGTGGTCTGTAACAGTGTTAGGCCATGGCTACACGGAGCTGGATATTTCATATATCCTGTTTTTTCAGATATCCACATAGAAAAATATCTAGGTCCACACGGAGCTGGATATTTTATATATCCCGTTTTTTCAGATATCCACATAGAAAAATATCTAGGTCCACACGACAAAGATATCTAGGTCTAACAAGCACACACACAGTAAAGTCTTCAGAGATATCCGGGTTCCCTGTCTACACGGATCCAATGAATCGGATATTTTTCAATGTCTTCACTTATTTATCTGGGTTAAAAAATATCCAGCTTCGCAGCCGAAATATCCAGCTTCATGTGGCTGCAAGCCCCAACAGCACAAAAAAATGTCTAGCTTCAGAAATATCCAGCTCCGTGTAGCCATGGCCTTAACCTCTAGGTGTGCTGTTTTAAATAGCGGACAGATAAGCGTTTTATCATGTTTTTGAAATACATAGGGCACACTTTTGTTGCTCTGGATGATGCCAATTTGGAAAAGGTTGTCCACGTGTCTATTATTAACGGTAGGCCTGATTGTAGCAAAGATTTTCGACAAAATAACAAAATCCATAGACTAGGAAAATCAGGGTAGGTTGAGTGTCCATGCCTTTGCTTTGCTTGTCAGGAGCTCTGACTTGCTAAATTAATTGGTATATCAATGATTTCCCCCTTTCTTGCATCTCTATCACCTGCCTTCACTGTATACTCACAACAAACTAGTAATCTTATCAGCATTTATGTGTAAAGTTTACTGTAAATGAACATCGCCCTATACATGAAGACAATCAAATAATAAATGTGTGGCAAACAAAGTTATAAAATCCAGCAATAAGTGGGTTCCACACGATACGCGGTCAGCCTCCTAGGGCGCTCTACAGACGGGCAGCGGTTGCCGCAGGGGCTCCCGCTTGGATCTGCGGGGACCGCGCCGCGATGATACACAAAAGGGCACTAAACACACTCACTCTGTGAGTTAACGCTGCGGGGTATTTCACAAAGATGAACACAATTCATCTCTCACCGCCCGCGTAAGCATGCACAAACGAACACGCTCGGCCGCTCGCGGGGATTTTCACGAGACTGCGCCCGCTCGCCTCGCCGCCTCTAAACTTCGCTGCGCGGCCGAAATAGCCACCTGCCTCTCATTGAAAATGAATTACTAGGAGGCGGTGACCGCGTATCGTGTGGAACCCACTGAGCCCCTGCGGCAACCGCTGCTCATCTGATTCTGAAGGGCCCTTAACTCTGTCCCAGTATATCATTGCATTATAAAGTGAATAAACTAATAAGCACTTGTGCAAATGGGTAGTACAATTATACCAATAACAAAAGCAGAGAAGTTTTATATTTCCTATACAAGAAGGTGCACATCTTTGTTCCACAGCTTGGTGGTTAAAACGGCTCCACCAGCTTTTGATTTATCATTTGTAATAAGAAACAGGACAGCTCTAGACGACCTGAGAGACTTAACTGACTCATATTTTATGAGCAAGTCAGAAATGTACTGTGCCAGGCTATTTAAAGCTGCATAGGCCAGACAGTCATTTTTAATTCTCACTGGAAGCTAGTGCAGTGATTTAACCATGCAGTTAAACCCTATACTTAGTTGACCGAAGTCCCTCAAGGCTCTATAATGGGGCCCCCTCCTGTTTTCATGCCACAATAAATATATTTAACCATAGAATAAGGTTAGGTTACATTTTCTCATTCCAGTAAAGACAAATATTCAGAATGAGTTAGTCCACTTTGGCAAAACAATTGACCAAACTGAAGGCCTTTGTGCCAAAAGTGAACAACTGTAGATGTGCTGGAAAGAATGTGTGAATGTGTGTAAGTTAATATGACTATGAAACAGTTTAGGTGAGGTAACACCAGTGCCTATGAAACCATCCCTGGCATAAAGGCCAAAACAACGTGAAACTATACTGTGCTCAAAGAAAGAAATGGAGAACTTTGATCTTTACATTTGTATGCAGTTATTGTGAAGTAAAAAACATTTGATTGAATACTTTATTAACAGCAAATTTGCAAATGGTACAGTGGTAGGATTTTACAATGATGATAAAAGTATAACACAAAAAGCCCTAGGGGCTTGGGGTCTAATAAATAGTGTTGCCTTAATTATTTTGAGCAGTATACAGTTTGATTTTAATTCCTTTAATGTTGTAGATCAAGACTGCACCTAAGGATTTTGTCTGTATTTGTGTTCAACCATACCACAATGCCAGTTCATTTGTTTTAACAGAACAATGTTAAAATTTTACTAAATTGAAGTATTTTAATAACACTGAGAGAATCATGGCAATGGCCTTGAATACTGCAGTTCAATGCCCCATTCTCCCATTTCGCAGAATTCTGGTGCCAGCTTATCGACAAAGCCTAGACGGAGACACGCATCAATAAACACACTTGCCCTTTCATATTAACCTGAAACCTAGCTTTTATTTAATGTCTGGCTTCATCACTTATCTCATTAGCTTTATCTCATTCAATATTGTTTTACTGTTGGCAAATAAATTGCTATTTGGAAAATATTATTAATACAGATTAATCATACCGTTTATTACTATATTATTCCATTGCTATATCATTTGATTATATTACTGTCTATTCATTGAAGACTGTGAGTGTGTATAACATGGCAAGAGAGAAGTGACTGAGTGGTACAGTTAAACAAACACAAACCGGTATAACGGGTCACACAGACGGATTGTCTGCTCCCTGTTATTCAATGTGTTTTTTCCTGTTGGATGAGCATGTGATGGGGAGGTCAACTGTCTCATGAAGTGACGGTATACAGCAGTGGTTTTCAACCTTTTCATATCAAGGTACATCATTTATTCAGGATTTGAGCCATGGACCAACATTTGATGAAATGTATCCCCTCAGAACCAAAACCTAAGATACGATTTTGCCCACAATTCCATGCTGTATTGATGTTGGTACCATAGGACTAACATTGATCAAAATAACATTTTGCAACATTCCCTAATAGTGTAGACTTATTGTAAATTATATAATGCAAATGGTACAATATAGGCTCCATTTAGCCCATTACAAGGACCACCTGCAGTAGATGGCTTTAGTGGCCATTCTTTCGTCCACTCCCTCTTTCGTATTCTTTACACTGGCAGATGGAAGGAATGATGAGAGTAGGCGATATAGTGAAAGTTCAAGAGACAACACCATGGATGCTAATTCTATTAAAATCCTATAGTGGGTCATGATAGGAACATGTATACAGTATGCATATGTACTGTATGATCAGAGAACAGCCTGAAGGTATCAACGATCAGCATATATGAAATGGTTCTTGTTTGGACTGTTTGATTTTGAAGGGGCGTGCCATGGTGTTAAAGTAAACGAAATAATCATGTTTACTTTTAACAGACATACAGTGCACTAGACAATATGAATCCTTAACGGTACTGTAAATCTATCACACCAATATTGAATTGTGAAAAAAGGAAGAAAAAAGGAAGACTAATTTGATCACAAACCGTGGAGGAACTGCAGGAAAAGTTCAAAGCAGAGGAACATGGACACAACCAATTATTTCCAGCATCTAACCCTGCTGAACCACAACTCCCCATGTCTTCCTGGATCCCAATTAGATTTTCGAGGCGGCAGTGGACAGATACTCGGTCACAACCAGTTTCTCTAATAACTGTAACAAAGCCTTGAACATTGACTATTTATATACTTTGTTTTCTCTCTCTCTCTCTTTCTGGAACTTAAATCAGCATGGAGTCAGAATATGATAATAATAACTTAATAATACTCCTTGGGTGTTTTTGTCATTGTATGTATTTTGTATATATGCAGGTGAAATTAGTCCTCTGCATTTACCCATCCTATAACTAGTAACACGCCTCAGGGCTTCAAGCGACCTCGCCCGCGCCATGTCTTGGCCATCTGGCCAGTGATCCATGGAGATATGCTGTGAGACCCCAAACATTCTTACTCAGTTATTTGTTATGTGAAAATCCTATGACGTCTATCACATCTGACATCATACAATCCCTTTTATGCCCATACATTGAGATCCCTGTATGAACCAGTCACACAGATATGGGCTGTCTTCCTCCTGGCTGGCATTCCCATATGAAGTCCTGTTAGATATGGGCTTAATATTGATGGGGATCATCAGGGATCTCCATATGGGCATAAAAGGTATACTGTTAGAGTGGTTCCCATGAGATCACAACATACAATTCCTTTTATGCCCATACATGGAGATGGAGATCCCTATCTGAACCAGCCACACAGATATGGGCCATGTCTTGGCCATCTGGCCAGTGATGTATATCGATGATATCAGGGTCCCTGATTCCCCAATTCATTTTTAAAAGATAATTAAGAGTCTTACTCAGGGACTTCTAGTATGGACTGAAAGTTATTCTTGTTTTTCAGCAAGAATTTAAACAGGATTTATCCTAAAAATGTCAAATGTACCGTATTTGTTCCCATACTGTAAAGCAGTGATGTACTGTAGCTGGACAGTGTGCACTGTAAAAATACAATGATGCATTTGTTCAACTTGTCAAGTTACTTGTGTGAAAACGAAGTACACTCACATGAAAAACTATTTATGTTTGACTGCTTGAATGGTCACAGGTAAACAGGAAACAGTTTGAAAAGCACCAGGAAAAGAGGGGATAGGAGAGGTCACAGAATCCATCCGTGACAACAACATACAAGCCCAAAAACAAACATTGCACTCATTTTTTATTTCTTTTTGGTATTTAGGATGGCTGCCTAGGGCAGCATCCTTAAATTACATTGTTACTTTTCACTCTACCATGTTATATTTATGACATATTTTACTACTTTTAGCATAACAGTATGATAGGCCCTACTATACCTATTTGTATAATTGCTTGGACCAGGTCCTGTCCGTCACTCAAAATCCCTCATTAATGTGTCACTCTTCTTTGTTGTCACTCTTCCTGTCACTCAAAATCCCTCATTAATCTGTCACTCTTCTTTGTCACTCTTCTGACATCACAATGGCATCACCTCATCCCAGCTCAGCAGTAGGATATAGGATATAGCCTGTATATGGAGAGCCCCATATTTGGAGATCCCTGATGTCATCAATATCATTCAGTAGAAGGATATAAGCTATAGCCCCATATATGGAGATCCCTGATGTCATCAATATCATCCAAGCTCAGTAGAAGGATATACTGTATGACATAGCCCCATATATGGAGATCCCATGGAGAAAGTTCAGGGGCTATGTAAATGCTACTTCTCCCCTACTGATAAAATCATTTTATAAGTGCTATTGGTTTAAATGTTGACTCCTGCTGTTGGGTAGAACACCTACTGCTTAAGTATCCCTGCCTGAAGCTCATTAAGCTCAGCATCGACCCTGGGTAAGCAGTGATCTCTCTGCCAGGAGAGGACATAAGATTTAGGATTACAGCTTTAATGATCAAAGCAAGGAGGTTTAGCACAGATGCTTTGGATAGTCAATATATGCAGTTAATTGTTCATTGATCACTTTCAAGAGGTGGACTTCTTAATTAGAACTGCATATCCTATCAAATGGTGTAGCTGGTTTTGGACAAGAGTCATTTAAAGGGAAATGGCATGTGAAGTAATTCTTCTGATTGTATACTGAAGCAAGCTTTCTTTTCCTGGGCGGGAACTACTTCAAAGTTATGAGCAACTAGACCTTACCCGTTCGAAGATATGTGCTGCAAAATATGTGCAGAGTGTGGGTTATGGGGAAAGTAACTGTAACTGCATGGTGCGTGCGTGAGAATATGTGGGAGCATCATAATGTAAGGAGCAGCCCATGGAGGAGTGTATATTTATGATGGATACAAATAATTTAAAGGTCAAATGACATTCTGTTTTTACCAATCATAAAAGTCTTTGCCCTGGTCCTAAAAACATGTTTTAAAATGTTTAAACTTGAAAATCCACTCCATGGAGCCATGGTCTCTCTCTCTGTTTAGGTGTCATGAAAAACGGTCTGTCACCTGAAATACTCTATAATCACCACCAGGGGAGCCTCTCTCTCCCACTCATTCTAACAAATATTAGTATAGCTTGAGTACAATTTTGAATATTTTTACTTTACTTGAGTATTTCCAATTTTCAATTCTTATACGTCTACTCCACTACATCTCAGAGGCAAATGCACTTTATCTCTCCACTACAATCATTTGGATTTTGATTATTAATACAAATCACTCACTTCAGCCCTTATAGGCCAGCAGTTCTCAAACTATGGTACCCAAAGTGGCCACTGGCCACGCACACGCACGCACGCTCACACACACGACACACACACACACACACACACACACACACACACACACACACACACACACACACACACACACACACACACACAGGTCCGCCCCGGCTCCAACACTGACCGAGAGATGCATGCTCGCAGACGCGATGCATGTGTTTCGCTGCTTTGCTTTGGTACAAGACACACTGTGACACACACACACACACACACACACAGACACACAGAGGCTGAGCTGAGCCCTGACGAGGCACACACAAACAGCATCGAGAGTCGCGAGTGTTTTTTTTCTTACCCCGGGACCGAGGTTACCGGATCTCTGTGTTTACATCTGTACCCCCGCGGAGTTCAATTTAGACCGTACGCGGTTTCAATAGCTCCGCTCCGCGCTGCAGAAAAACTTCGCGGTCCTTCTGTAGTTATTATAGTAACATATTTTGGCTAAATGCCTCCGTTTAGAGAACCACCTATTGCTTGTGTTATCATAGCGTTTTACTGTCTGCTCGCCGAGTCGCCGTGCCCGCGTGTGTGTGGGGGGGAGGACAGGGCAGCGTGGAGTTATAGTCGGCTGCTCCACGGAGCTGCCGGGAGCTCTGCCCCGGGAGTAGTGCGCTGTCCACGGACCCAGCCAGGGCGGAAAATACATAGCGATACACATAGCGATTTTCATTATTTCACAAAAGCATAAACTGACTACTTGATATGAAGAATATTGGATGTAAATAAGATATCCGAATGGGTAAATATATTTTATATGCCCATATTTACAATTAAAGGATAATATAATGTAAGAGGTCACTTCCTCAAAACTTGGGCTGTGGAGAAATACAGACAGGGAGACTGGGAGAGAGGAGGGGGGGGGGGGGGGTGAATCGACTGACGACGCATGAGTCCAGTAGCCAATGAACTGCGCGTTTGAGACTCATTATGCAGAAACCGGCACAAACACACAGATAGCAGGAAAACCACTGCATGTCAAAAGTTGGTGTTTTTTTTGTGTAATTGAGGCCAGGAAACATTAAAAAAAGCATAAAAAACACAACATTTATTTTTGGATGTCACCACCCCTTTAACAGCAAAATTAGGTGAATAGCTTGCTCCACATAATTTTTCCATACCCGTTGGAAGATGAGACACACATCACCCGTTGCATGCGTGACCCATGCAGAGAGAGAGAGAGAGAGAGAGAGAGAGAGAGAGAGAGAGAGAGAGAGAGAGAGAGAGAGAGACTGCAACATTCCTAACTGTGAGAGAGGTGTGTGTGGGCCCGGGGCTACAGATCCCATGGCCTGGAGGAACGGACCGTAACCCTGACAACAGGCTGTAGAGCTGTAGAGTGAAGAAACGCTAATAAATAGCTAGAATTTGGGAAAAATGAAATTCGGGCTCCGTCACCGTGTGTATAATGCTAATGGCCAATGCCATGTTAAATTTGAGATCAGTCGAGCGAGTGAATAGATAATGCATTGTGTGACCTCTGACTGACTGACTCTAATTATATGATAGATTACAAATTTGGTACAAAAACAAATAGAATGGCTACGCACATCACTTGGTTGAGTTGTTGGGGCTTTAATGACAACTTTTCAAGCCACGGCTCTTCACTGGGTCAAACTGGAATTTAATGTGTGATGTGCTTCTGTGGCTCAGGAATGTTAAACCCTGTGAAATTGAAGCATCCAGGCCGTTGTCCTTCCATTACCACATCGATCACTGCACCGATTGAAGCTTCTCATAATGCTGAGTGACCCTGGTTGGTTGTCATGGTTTCAAGACTATACCCATTGTCGCTTTTCAGTGCTGCTGTCTTTGTACTTGTACCAGGCAGGTTGAGGATGCTGGTTGTTCATGTGGTGATGAACAGAATCAACTGTGAACTTGCTTACCCATTATGTCTTTTTGGAAACTGTATTTATAATGTATTTTATCTTTAATTGGGAAGATGTGCATAACACCTGAGAGGCAGACGGTCTAGAGGGGGAGGCCCATGAGTGAAAGCCATCATTGAGCAAGAGATAAACTATTAGCTTTGTTAATTTGTGTTTATAATAGGTTATAAACATAATCCTGTATTTATTTTTTTTATGTATACTGTATCTTGAAAAGGGCACAAGTCAGACAGTGAGTCAAGTGGAGCATTATTATCAAACTAATTAAGGCCATGGTCAATTTCTTTTTAACAAAAGGTCATTACAGGGGGCACGGTGGCGCAGTCAGTAACACTGTTGCCTCACAGCTAGAAGGTCCCGGGTTTGATTACCGCCAGGGATGCTGTGGGTGCTGGGGGCGTATCCTCTCCTCCACATCAATGACGCGGAGAAGCCCATACCCTTGGTGGGGTTGGCGAAAGGGGCTTTCTGTGTGGAGTTTGCATGTTCTCCCTGTGTCTCCTAGAGTAGGTAACCTCGCAAAAAACATGCAGTAATCATGGTCTCTATACCGGTGGTTCTCAAACCTTTTCATGTCAAGGACACCACAATTGACACTTATTAGCCTTATTAGCCCATTTGAAAAAATATGCCAGGGACCCCCATAAGAGAAAGGTGATAAGAAGCGGCCTGCTTACTCCTCATGCACTGAAGGAAGCTCAGTTCTCCCCAGGTTGGCAGAGGGAGAGTAGCGACCAGGATTACGGAACTGGTGAAAAATCGGTTACAAAATCATGGAATAAAACATTTAAATAAAGAAAAAAACTGGGCGCTCGGAAGCATAAAGAAAAAAGTGGTGAAGGTGCTCTTGGTGGGGAACTGAATGATCATGAAAAAGAGAAAACCAAGGCACTCTTCTAAATGTTAAAAGCCTTTAATAAGTATTGGCTAAATCATAATTGAAAGAAAGGGTTAAAAGTGGGATCACCCACACGTTTCGGCTCTTTTGAGCCTTCCTCTAGTCTAATGTATTTACATACATTACATTAAGAAGGAGGGGAGTGCTTCTAGCAGTGGTCAGTGCTTTCAGGTACATCATGAGGTACTCTTGGTCTCCTTCTCTGATGGTGTCGTGGGAAATCACCCACATCCTGAACAACATTTGTCAGCTGATTAAAAAGTGGTTAACAACACCACTTGAGGTTATCTGAAAAAGTCCTGTTGTTTTCACCTTTGAAAGGGCTCCGCTCTGAGCAGGCCAGTGCATCACTTTCGCATGTGGCTGGATCCAGTAGGGGTCTTTATGTTTTAGATTTTTATAGTTTTTACTGAATAGGTGCTTGGTCATTTAACTTTATGGAGTGTTCTAAATAAAATCATAAAAAAGGGATCATTGTCTGCAAATTATCCACAATATTTCAAAGACAATGACAAAACAATAACTAACCAAAATGAAATAGCAACCGGCTTCAATAACTTCTTTGTCAACATAGGACCCACACTCGCAAATGAAATTATAACGTCATCAGAAGAAAGCAAGCCAGCCCATGAGTGGGGTTTCAGTAATAAATAATTCGATGTTTCTAAAAGCAGTGGAGGAACAAGAGGTTATCGACATTGTCAATAAATGCAACAATAAAACATCCACGGATCACAATGATCTGAGCATGTTTCTCATTAAAAAAATAATAGGTGTCATCATAAAACCTCTTACTTACATATACAACTTATCATTCAGAAATGGTGTATTTCCAAACAATATGAAAAAGGCAAAAGTAATCCCAATCCACAAAGCCGGTGATAAACAACAGTTTAACTACAGACCAATATCACTACTATCGCAGTTTTCAAAAATATTAGAAAAATTATTTGGGGACAGACTGGACCACTTTGTGGAAAAAAATAACCTCTTAACAGAGAACCAATATGGTTTCAGAGCCAACAGATCGCCTGCAATGGCATTGATTGAACTAACAGAGGAAATCATAAATAATATACATAACAGGATGTATACTATAGGAGTCTTTGTGGACCTGCGGAAAGCATTTGACACTATAAATCATGATATCCTTCTCAGTAAAATGGAGAAATATGGGTTCAGAGGGGTTGTGTCAAACTGGTTAAAAAGCTACATAAGAGACAGAGAACAATTTGTTCAAATTGGCAATAGTAAGTCAGGCTGCAGAACCATTACATGCGGCGTACCTCAAGGGTCTGTTTTAGGCCCTAACTGTTTAATTTGTATATCAATGATCTATGCCTTGTGTCAAATGTATTCAAATGTGTACTGTTCTCTGACGACACTAACATATTCTGTAGTGGGGAAGACATCCAGCAGCTTATAGAAGTGGTAACAGTAGAAATGGGTAAATTAAAACTCTGGTTTAACAATAATAAGTTATCTCTAAATTTGAATAAAACCAGATGCATGGTTTTTGGAAACCGGCCCATAAATATAGACATCAATTTGATGAAAGATAACATTACTATTGAACGAGTATATGAATACAAATTTCTAGGGGTCATTGTGGACCATAGACTGTGCTGGAAACCCCATGTAGAGTATGTGAGGGCCAAGATGGCAAAGAGCATCTCAGTTATAAGTAGAGTGAGAGACATCCTGAATCCTAAATCATTGCACACTCTATACTGTGCAATGATTTTGCCATACATGTACTACTGCTCTGAAGTGTGGGGTAACGCATACAAGACAACTTTAAATACACTGGTTATACTCCAAAAAAGAGCCATAAGACTAATAAGCATCGTTGGCTACCGAGACCATACACACAGATTGTTTCTCGAATGACAGGTTTTGAAGTTCAACGACATGGTTAATTACAAAATACTTCAGGTAATGTACAAAGCTAGATATAACCAACTGCCACTAAATGTACAAAATAAATTTCTGGATAAGGAGGGGGAATACGACCTCAGACGACCGCTTGACTTCAAAAAACATGTGATGCGAACCAATCTGGAAACAATGTGCATCTCCTCCAGTGGTGTAACATTATGGAATGGGCTAGAGGAGGAGATGCAGTACAGTAGGAATATCAAACAGTTCAAATATAAACTAAAAAAATCTATTTTTGAAAGATACAGATTAGAGGAGGATTCTTTACTCCTCAAGAAGCCAACTTTGGACCCCTCAGTTTTAGATAATTTTAGGCCAATCTCTAACTTGTCATTTTTATCCAAAATTTTAGAAAAGATTGTGTCCAATCAGTTGATCTCTTTTATGAATTTTAATAATGTATTTGAGAATTTTCAATCTGGCTTCCGTGCCTGTCACAGCACGGAAACAACTCTTTTAAAGGTCACAAATGACCTTCTTCGTGCTGCTGACGATGGAGACTGTTCGATTTTATTACTTTTAGATCTTAGCTCTGCGTTTGACACCGTGGATCACTCTATTTTAATTGACCGCCTGAAAAATTGGGTTGGCATCGGGGATACAGCTCTTGGCTGGTTGCGCTCCTACCTCACCGATAGGAGTTTTTCGGTGGTGATTGGGGAGGCAAAATCCTCTCAGGTCCCCCTGACCTCTGGTGTCCCCCAAGGCTCCATTTTGGGCCCGTTACTTTTTTCTTTATATATGCTCCCACTTGGCCATATCATCCGTAAACACAAGATTAATTTTCATTTCTACGCAGATGACTCACAGCTGTACATCCCCCTCAAACCTGACAGCACAGACAATATAACCCAAATACTTACCTGTCTCTCTGACATCAAGTGCTGGATGTCCCAGAACTTCCTCCAGCTCAATGAGGCAAAAACCGAAATCCTCCTCTTTGGCCCCCCACATTCCACCCCCTTTTTTCAGTCACAGCTTGGCAATTTGTCACAAAATGTTAAAAGTGCTGGCCGTAACTTAGGCGTTATGTTTGACTCTAATTTATCTTTTAATGTTCAAGTGATGTACAATCATGTTTTTTCCAGCTTAGAAATATTGCAAAAATTAAATCATTTCTCTCATATTCAGACCTGGAGAAGGTCATTCATGCTTTCATTTCATCACGCATAGATTATTGTAACTCCCTGTATTCTGGTCTCAGCAAAAAAACAATCTCCCGTCTTCAACTAGTGCAAAATTCCGCAGCCAGATTATTGACCAACACCAGAAGACGTGACCACATTACACCTGTCCTTGCCTCCCTTCACTGGCTGCCTGTAAGTTTTAGAATAGATTTTAAGATTTTATTGATTACTTTTAAAGCACTACATGGCCTAGCCCCCAGCTATATTGTTGATATGCTGGAGGACTATAACCCAGGGCGCAGCCTCAGGTCCTCAAACAAGGCTCTTCTAAAAGTCCCAGAAACGAATCTTGTCACCATGGGTGACCGTGCTTTCTCGGTCCGGGCACCCAGGCTCTGGAATGCCCTGCCTGAGGCTCTAAGATTAGTTACGTCACTGTTTTCACAACTGAAAACTCACCTGTACACCAAGGCTTTTAATTAGCCTTTTATGTATTATGTTCTATTTTCTTTTATTATTTTATTTTACTTATTTTGTTTAGTTGCCATTGGAAAGCACTTTGTAACCTTGTTTTGAAAAGTGCTCTATAAATAAAGTTTATTATTATTATTATTATTATAATCTATGATTACTATTGTTATTATAATTGTATTTTTATATGGTAGTGATAATGGTGTTAATAATCTAGGTCATATATCATTTTTATAATATAACAAAACAAAAATATAACATAGTCTACTGTATGGATGGATTATTGACACCATTATCATTATTGATGTAAGTGCTATAGCAGCTTTGAAGATAAAACGCCTTCTGGCGTATATATATATATATATTTTTTTCTCTATTTTTATTCTTATTGTGACAGGGGAAAATAAATAAATAAATAAGTGTAATAAAAAATGTAAGAACATTATCAGGGGTAGGGCCCGACAAGCCTCGTTGCTTCTCTCTACCCCCTTTTCAGGGACTTGGGCAAGTACTGTGAAATGTATGTACAGAAACTTTTGTATGCATATTTATACTGATACTTCTATTTTTTTGTTCTACTTTTTCAATGTATATTTGTACAATGCACCAAAGAACTGAAAATAAACTGAACTGAACTGAACTGAACCTACTGTACATTTTTCTTAGATTACTATTTATATGCATTTGATGAACTGATGTTGATGTATTGATGTATTACCTTGCTTATTGTAAATTGCTCTGGATTAAGAGCGTCTGCTAAATTGTAAATTGTAATTGGGTCTCTATAAACAAGATGTATAACGGCATTTTTGAGCGTTTCTCATCCAAATCTCCACAAACCACAGTTTGAAGATCGATTAGCTACCCATGCGCATCATCGCAGGTTATTAATGGTACCCAATCAGTGAATAGATTAACCCTGTCTAACATTTAGTACAGAGGCACCGCTGCCCGGTTGAAGCGCATGCCACATTTGTTCTAATGCAGCCTTACAGCAAGTCGTGGGTTCAATTCCTGAGCCTGACGACCTTGGCTGCATGTCAGTCCCTGTCTCACTCTCTGTCTTTCTCCATGTTTTGTCTCTCTCTCTACTGTGAAGGCAAATTTCTGCCTACTGTGTAGGCAATTTCCGTAAAGGAAGTATAGTGCAATTATTTTTTGAACAACATAGGCATTTTATTTGTAATTAGTTCCTACCTGTACCTGGCTATGGCCTCATCTCTAATGCATTAGACACTTAACCTGTGAAAGTCTCAGTCAACAGGGATTTATCCATTCAACAAACGTCAGTGTTGTTCTCATAGGTCCTGTTAAAAACGGCTGAAGGGGAAGTTGGCACTGATTGGAGGACAAGCATCCATAAAACACGCTCTAATTCATTACATGTACCCCTGTATTGATTTCAGAAAGATGTAGAGGACCTTTTTTTCTTTTCATACATAAGTGATGATCTACCGTAAGGAGAAAATGGAGTCATGACCATACAACATAGAGGTGATTAATATTCAATACTTCCTGGATCTATCTAGCTGCCTCAATGAGCTCTATTTCCTTTCAATGTGTCAGGAAGTGTCTGTATGGGAATGTTTCTAAATGGACCCTTTACTCTGTATTGTATGTCAGAGACTTGAAAAGGCTTAGTGAAGAGGCAAATGCACATACTAATGGCTATGTTATTCTGGCCTGTCTTTAAACATAATTGCCCAGCTCTTACATAACAGCATTCTCTCTAACAGGATTTTCCTAAATGGTTGTAGAGCTGTTCCTGCTTTGTGAGGTTCATTAAAAACATTTAAAAATCTGTCATATTAAAAATGTAATTCAAAAGTGGTGGTGAAATGGGAGTCAATACATTACAGTTGATATAAAATGACTTGATAGAAGATGATAAAAACAGCTATACTGTATGCAGACTCTTGAGAACAGCTGTGGGCAATTCGGTTGTGCCAGGCTAGGCCAGTAATTTGTTATTGGAGATTGGGAAACCAATTGTGTGTTCAGTGAAAGAACGAACATGTTGTTTCTAACTATATTGAGGAAAAGGTAAATTGACTGTATAATTCAGTGAAGATTGTGTTTCATTACTGGGCAAAGTTACAAATGGAACCTATGCTTAATGAGATCTAACTCCTCTACACTGGCCCACTCCTTCCTGACCGCTCCACTTGGCTGTAGCCTGTTTCATAAAGTACTACCGACTACCAATTGCAAATACTTCTCAGATCCACGTAATGGTAAAAACTGCATTTCCACCAATGTACAATGTACAACATGTTTATCTAAGAAATGTGTTGGACAAACAAAGTTTTACTTTAGTTTTTTGCAGATCATAGTAAATGTTGTTTTGTTGGTGTTACTACAAGTTAGTGTTGTCCCAAAAGGGAGAGGTAAAGGATACATCAATTTCAGTAAATGGCATGCACAGTAGCTACAGGGTCTTATTCTTTTTTCTTTCTTTTTTTTAAAGATTTGTTTTTGGGGGTTTTATGCCTTTATTGATAGGACAGTAGACTGACAGGAAATGGGGGGAGAGATGGGGAGTGACACGTGGCAAAGGTCGTCCGGATCGGGAATCGAACAGGCGACTCCGCCAGGCATCCATGCCTATGTGGCAATGCCTAAGAGGTATGCGCCTGGACCAGTAGGCCAGCGGGCGCCCCAGCTACAGGGTCTTATTGATGATGTTTCCACATCGACCCTTAAATGGGAGTATTATTAGTTCTTAAACTAGAATTATACATTGTTATAAGCAGATTATAATGCCTTGTTTAACACGGGATGCATAGCAAGTATTACCGTATAGGTAGGATCTTTCCCATCTTGCTCCCAGTTGTCTTGAACTCAAAATCCCATTGGAAACCTGCTGTCATTTCCATCCTCCATACAAAATGTAATTTCCACTACAACAAACAGCTTACTTTAATGATACAATAAATAACAGGGTTTGCACCTGCAGGTGCACTCTTTTATTTGATACTTTGATCAGTTTTGTAGCATGTACTGTAGGAATACAGGGTTTTTGTAATCAAAGCTACGTAGAAGAAGGGGCTTTTCCTATATTTCAAAGACAAATCTGCTTCCCCTTTGTTGATTAATTATGCAGAGTCATTGTTGTGACTTGATGAGTATGATTGCTCTCTTGTTTCTTCTGAAGCATTACATGCAACATCGCTATACTTATAGCCTACTTCAGGTTCAAAGCATGTTCTCTCTCATTAGTGGGCACCTGTTCCTTCTTGTAGCTAACCTCACATCTGTCTTCAGCCAAAGACACATTGACCCTTAAATGCATTAATGTCTATTAGGCCCCCTTTATGCTTCTGGCATAATGTAATGTTTTTTGATTAGATCCTGTATTTCCGGTGGGTGTGGCCTTGTGGAACACTTATGTTATGTTGGTCTTGGCTTTTGTGTCAAAGGTACAGTAGCTGGGGGAAGAGAGAGTAGGTGGCATGGAAACCTAGAGTCAAAGGGTAATATTCTTCACTCTATAACACCCTTGCTCTCCCTCGTAGGGGGAACCTCTTACCACTCTACTGTCCATCTGTGTGTTTCTCTTTAGGTTTGTCTGTCTCATGCACACTCAGGCAGACAGAGAGAGAGAGAGAGAGAGAGAGAGAGAGAGAGAGAGAGAGAGTGAGTGTCCAGATGAGAACAGGGAGTGTCCATTAGTAGTAGCCCCATAGCGGCTGGCTTTTTGTTGAACACAATAATGCTTCTGTGGCAGAGAGATCATTTTTTTGCTCTTCATGGATCATTACGCTTCCTTCCCTGTTCGCACTTTTGTCTTGATTTCACTTATTTTCTTGTTTTGCTTTTCTCTTTATGGTTGTCATGTCCGCCAAGGGCAATCTGCCTGAACAGTGATGAACAGTGTTGATATTGATATTTTCTACAGTCTCATATGAATCATCCATACCTCATTGGTCGACTCTGTTCTTTTCAATCCAAGCGGAAGATTTTTCTGTTTCTTTTATTGTGGTTTGTGATAATGTTTTTGTGCTGCACTTTTTTATTTTACATCATTCTTATTTTCCATTCTCTCTATTGCTCTTGGTCTTAATGCGCCTCATGTTTTTTTGTAAAGCACTATGAGTTGCCTTGTTGTTGAAACGTGGTATGAACTTACAGTACCCTTTAATCTTTTTCAAATGTTTGCACGATGGAGCCAATTATTGGAAGAGGCTGGAGCCATGTCCCAGCCACAGTTAGCTCAAATTCTCACGTGTAGAATCTGGGAGGGGAGTTTAGTAGGAAACATTCTTCATTACCTTACTTGATATTGTTGTATGCATGCCCTTGAGGAACACCTTCTGCAGAATGTGAAGCTGGGAAAATATTACAAACAGCAGAGAAGATCAGCAAAACCCCTTCCTGGGAAAAGGACTAGTGAAACATATTTTAGACATCCTTTTTTAAAATAATGTTTTGATATATTTTGCTTTTATTTAGTACAAGAAAGACAGCAATCCAAGTACTTGGGCAGGGCATTAGTAAAAAGACAGCAATCTAAGCAGGGCAGAGAGGAGGTAGATTCAAGGCAGGGATGTTGGGATTACGTGGTCGCTGTACTGTCCAGTCAACTAGGGCGGAGCGCCCCTAGTTGCAACAGCAACAGTTCTTAATTGCCCTCTGAATCGATTGGAAGAAATGTGTGAGTTTGGCCTGGGGGCTGGGGAGCAACATGACACATGACTCCCCTCTTCACATAATGCTGTGGATAGTGAGTGTCAGTGTGGCTACAGGCTCCCTAACCCCAGTTTATACTTGGTTGTGCTCCGTTGTTGCACACCAAAAATAGCAGATCTACAAGCTCAAAATGTGCCACGCTGCGACGCGTTGTGAGCTTGTGTTTGGCTATTTTTGGTGTGGGACACCAGCACATAACCAAGTCACACTTGAGGTCCCAGAGGCTAATGGGTGTTATCTCTCCAATGGGTGTACTGCTGTAGGAATAGAGAGAACAGACAGACAGGACAGAGCGAGAAGAAATAAATACCTCCAACACCTTAAAAGCATTGTCACCATAGCAACCGTATTGCACCTCTTGTTTCCTCCCTCCATTCGTCTGTGCCTCAGTCAGATGTGGGGAACTGTGTGTGTGTGTGTGTGTGTGTGTGTGTGTGTGTGTGTGTGTGTGTGTGTGTGTGTGTGTGTGTGTGTGTGTGTGTGTGTGTGTGTGTGTGTGTGTGTGTGTGTGTGTGTGTGTGTGGGTGTGTGGGTGGGTGGGTGGGTGCGTGCGTGTGCAGTGCATGCTTGTGTGTCGGGCGGGGCAGAGACCAATTATACCTGATTCTGGTAGTGTGCCAGAAAAATCCTTTGCACATAGTCTGGTTGTTTCAATTTGTCAGACAAAATCATGCCTTCGCCATGGGATTTGTAATGAAAATAAATTTGCATGTGGTTTGCCAGTGGAATACTCTGGAGTGATATGAATAACAACAAAAATGTGGTTTTATGGGAGGAGGATTATTTTCCTAAGTACTTTGTTTACCAAAGCATTCAGCACCACAAACAGTGTACTTATAATGTGGAACGAGATTATGAAAGAGGATTCCCTCCACTTTGTTGTTTTAATGTCGAAGGAAATAATTAAAGCTATCAAAAATGTAATCCTGAATTCTAATCGAATCCTTGCACAATAAAATTGTGTGTTGATTCTAACTTTGTGTATCCAAATTGTGCGCATGCATAGTTAATAAATGAACACTGAGGATTTTACTGTGTATGGGTGTCCTGAAATAAGGGTTAACTTTGGATAGTTATCCTACTGTAGTTGAACCAGACATTTTTTTAGGCTTACAAATCCCTAAAACTGCAAATACCACCTAACACACAGATGTCAGTCTTACTCAGGAACACATTGGCGCGTAGATATGTCGGGCAGGCCTGGAGGCGAACCATTGACCATGTGATTTTAAAATGGTCTCTCTCTCTCTACCATGCAGGGAAGCCAGTGGTTCCCCATCCTTTTGGATGCTGTACCTGAAGACTCACCTCTTCAGACTCCGCCTTGGCCCGTAGCACGACCTTGCAGGCGTACGCACAAGTCTAAAATGTAATTTAAATAGTATGTTGTGTAGAGACAGATGCCAGGTCATTGTTGACCTGGCATCCTATAGTGCAGTGGTTCTCAACCTTTTCAGGCCACGCCCACGACCCCCAAAATAATCATATTTTAACCTGGGACGCCCCACCCTGACGAGCACGAAGAGTTGAGTTACATTTTGTATAACACAAATTGTCACTTTAGAAATGTGCAAATACCATATACACTTAAACGTTATGTTGGTTTGTTTACTGTTGAGAGAGAAATCAATGTTGCACATTAAATTAATCATCTGGGGACCAACCAAAATAATTTGAGGACCGCCCTGGGGGTCCCGACCCACAGGTTGAGGACCACTGCTATTGTGTGTATAGTTTCAATGTACAGATTTATTTTCTTTGGTTTACCTATGCTCCTGGATTACTATTTCTATGCATTTGATGTATTACCTTGTTATGTCCCTGCTTACTGTAAATCGCTCTGGATTAAGAGCGTCTGCTAAAACATTTTAATTTGAAATCTTTTTAAATTAGATTACTAAAATCTGCTTTTAGTATGAAAGCAGGACATGTCATGTGCTTTCACACTCACACAGGCTTTAAGTTTGTGACACACCAATGTCATCTAATCCCTGCTGTCCCCACTGTGCACTCTATACTGTACTTCATCTCTGAACATCTTACCATTTGCCAAAGTGCGTTTTTGTGTGTGTCTACGTGCGTGCGCAAGTGTGCTCACTCACTGGTGTCCTATGTGTGATGTGTGTGCGCACGGTGACATTTAATTGTGCATGCATGTGGCATGAGTCATTGAATCAGTGTGCGTGTGTGGGTGAGGGTGTGCTCATCTGAAGTGTCAGTGTGAGAGTGAGAGTGTTTCTGCATGCATTGCATGTCAAATACAGAGACAGCTGAGCAGTAATTAGCGTTGCCCGCCGTCCCAAATCTCCATGGAGACGCGTTGTGTTCCATCTCAACACCTTCAGTACATAATCATGCAGACACGGGGGAAGCAGGAGGCATGGCTGCAATATCCCTTCTTACACCACTCTGGATCAACCACACTATAGGTGGGCTGTCTCTTTGACTTGACGTGCACAGTACAATCCCGAGTGTTCATTTAAATCAATGGATGAAAACACTCACAGAGTTAAATTAACACTCCAGATTGTACTGTGTGTGTGTGTAGTTCACATGAACCCTACCGTCTCGATTCTGGGCACGTCACAATAGGCGAACATTTGAATGAGATGGAAATGTTCTAACAGGGTGAAAAATGTAAGCCATTTACCATGAGAGGGAATGGGTTGTTGGCTGATTTACCACTGTTTCAGGGTCTGAAACAGTGGTAAATCAGCCAACAACCCACGACCCTCGAATGGTAAATTGCTTTTCTACCACTTCTACCATATAAATGAAAGAAAACACAGTTGTAACTTGGAAATGTTACAACTGCAACACAACAGTGGGCGGGGTCCATGAGCCAACTCAAGGTTGTTGACTGATTTACCACTGTTTTAAGCCAATCAGAATCCAGTATTTGAACATGTGACCACAAAAAGTGGTAGAAATGCTGCTTTAGAACATAAAATAATAATACACTTTGAATCGACACCTAAGGGGAAAATCAGATTTTATTTGCATTCCTGCATAGAAACAAGTGCCTACGTTACATGAAACAAGATAAGATGTCCAGTGCTTTGCACCAAACACACGACATCTGACAGCTTGACAGGGATTCAATCCAAGACATCCAAGACAACCACTTGTTCCATACATGACCCATAACCAGGACATCTGAGACACACCCCCACCTCCTTCCCCTTTGTCCAAAATAAACATTAGTGAACAATTTACCATTCCACCATTGATTGATTATAAAGATATTTCAGAATGTGTCATGTTAATAGCAACTGGTTTTCTTTTCAGTCACTTAATATATTTTATTTTGCTACATACAACTGTGCTTTTCTTAAAAGACTTCTGTCAGCATTAAAAATGGGGCTGAAGTCTAATTGAGACAATAGATTTCCCTTCGTTTATCAGAACATAAGGCAACTATGGCAGACATGAGGATTATACGTATTAAGTCACCAGTGGAAAGAAACCACAGCACTTTTGCTCCCTCCCCGGAAACATGTACTGTAAAATGGCTTGTACACAACTGACAAAACTTCAAAGTCTTCAACAAACAAAACAAAACAATTACTGTACGTGTAGCTGCACATGTTTAAGCTCCATTACTGAACATTAGGCACAAAACTGGAACCGATGCCATAGTATGCATCCTTACTACAGTATACATATTCACTAATGATGGTAACAAAAATCTACCATGTTATCTACTGTAATAACAGCTTAACATTTGGACCCTTCTCAACCAGGTAGGCTGCATCGATGGTATAGATCTTATGCAGTTGAAAGACAAAAAACATCCCATAGACTCTCCCTCTCGTAACAGCCACGGACATTATTGTGTTGCCTGGGTGGCATTCATAACATGCTGTCTGTTGATTAATGTTTGTCTGTTGTCCCTGTGGTCTGTGTTGAATACCTCTGACATGATGGAAGGCAGAGACAGACCTGTTTGGTTTGAATCAAAACACACATTAATCGGGCATTCTGTTTTGTAGATCCATTTCACAGGGAGACGTCTTTGAATAACAACTTTAAGTTTCTAGTCTAGTTCACAGTAACGTGTTTACGGTACAGTGCCATCTAACATAACTGGCATTTTTAGTCAACATTTAGAACATTTATGGTTAAAGAGGTGGATTTTACTGACATCAAAGTTAGCATTTTCAGAGTTCCAAAAAGAACTACATTTCACCGTCCTGTACACGTTTACATTTATTTTTTTATGTTTATTTTGCGTACATAGTAAAACCTTGTTCACAAATGCATGATATTGTAGCAATATCTCATAATGAAAAATATTGCCAGGTGATTAAAACCCCTGACAAAAACCTCTGACCAAAAACAAGTGGACATATAGTATATGTCCCTGAATGTTAAGCATACGGATGTTAGTCATTTTCAAGGTACATGATCATAAAATGTTGTGTCATGCAGTAACATGCTAAATGTTTTTAAAACATATGCTGCAGGTGTGTGTGTGTATAATGTACCAAGAGGCAGCTGAGCAGAATGATATTCAACGACAAATAGTTGGCTGTTATTATGACACATTAAGTATTCTCCTGAATAAACAAAGGCCCGGTCTGTAGTTCATTCATTCCAACTATAGGGGTTTCGGAGCTCCATCTCCAACCCAGTCACCACTCGGTCAGTTCAACATTCTGTTTGTTTGTTGTAGCTAATCGCATTCAGGTTAGAGTGGTGACCTCTGGCTGAGCGTAGTTTCCTGTGGCAGTGAGGAGGTCCTTGCAGCTCTCTGTTGAGAGGAAACACACAGAACGGAAGAAACCAGATCAAACAATGTTGTATGATACACAGAAAGGTGTAGTGTTCCTATTCGGGGCATGTCATAATAGACGAATATTCTGGGAAAATATAGGTTTGGCAAAAATAGATCGGCGGAATTGACTGTGTATGAACTAGGAAATAGATCTGCGCTGTTCGTTGGATTTCGTGTAAGGTGCCGTTAACCATGCCCCTTTAACCTTCTCATATTTGTCCTAGACAAGTGGTTCTCTGCTTCTTTAGCACTGGGGCCCGAATTTCATTTTGCCCATGACCAAGTTCTGACCCCCTGCATTATGATACTGCTCTACAATATGAGGATAGGTTTTACCCTGACCATCTGTAAAAGAAAACATGAATGGCTTCAAGCCTTTGGAAGAATGAATGGAAGATCATAACCGCACAGATGAGCGGAAGCCTTTAGCTGTGACCGACCATGCTGCTAATGGAGGCCAATTAGTGGCAATCATCTGAAGGAGTCATTTGGGAATGTAGCAGCCCGTCCCTGTTCATAAGCCAATCACTGCATCTCCATAGATTTGCGGTTTTGTGAATGGTTTGCCACCAGTATACACTCATAAGGTAGTGCATAGGCCGTCGTTACATCACTGGGAGAACCGTCTTTGTAAACGCATTGTACTGTATCATTCATACAGTATAACTTGTGACAGGGGAGGCAAATGCAGTATTTAACAGGCAGCTTGTCACACCATTTATTTTGGCATTTCAACTCCGCCATCAATATTTGTGCTTCTACCAGAGGACAGGCTAGGTTTTCACCGCGACCACGGTTTTCCCGGTGAACCTGAGCGCAACGGTGGGGGCGCGGGAGTGTGGAAAATTCTAGAACACAGTAACACACCACTGACTATTGCCGATGGAGAGGTTAGCATTATGTATTGAGAGGCACTCTTGCCGATTTATTAAGAGACTTGTTGCCAATTGCAAGATATTTAAAAGTTATTTGGGGCCATGATGATAACCCACTACTAGACTAATAAGGATTTATATTGTCTGTGTTATTGTTTACAACCACAATTATTCACGTGTGGCAAGATCACAGTTCCACTAGTTTTACTAGTAGGCTAGTGTAGGCTTAGAAGCCTTTTCAGAAGTTAATTTAATGTTTTCCATTTAATGATTTCCTTTTATCCTCATCTAATCTTGCGTTAATGCACGCAACTGTTTTCGCCAGGTTTTAAAGCCGAGTAGGCTGTACGCTTTTCAGAAGTTAATTTAATGTTTTCCATTTAATAATTTCCTTTATCGTCATCTTGTGCTAATGCACGCAACTGTTTTCGCCAGGTTTTAAGGTCTTGTTTTAGTTGTTTCTCATAAGCTTGCGACCCTCCTTGCCCATCAGTCCCCACCGTTGTGCTCAGGGTGACCGGGAAAACCGCGGTCGCGTTTTCACCAGTCTGATAAACATCTAAGCATTTTCCGAGATGCTGAATCCATCTACCCTTTCCTCCTCCTGTCATATTGGCCTCCTTATATATCCTACATCCTATGTAATCCTGGAATTAGCCTGAACCCAACCCGTCCCCTATGGGCACAATCCAGTGAGCAGAGCCATAGTGTGTTGAACTAATCAATTTCCAGGGATCAAGACGTTTGTGGTTGTAGTGCCACTTCCATTTTTATAAACAAATCATTTAGATTTTGCAGTGAATTCTGATGTAATTAAACACTTTAATATTGTTATTCAATAATGTATAGCCGCTACCCAATCTCAGTTTTAACGTGCATGAAAATGCATTGTGTATGTGTGATATTCTCCTGTAATAGACTGGGATGTCATTATCCACATATTCGCCAGACACAAGGCTCAGGATTGAATTACACCTCCCCCTCTCTCTTTCTCTCTCTCTCTGTGTCTCTCTCTGATTACTTCTGAGGTCATCTGGCGTTGCTCAGATTTCCTGTCCTTTTGTCTCTGGGATCAGCAGAGAGCTAGCCTGGAAATGCCATAAACTGACCATGTAATTTGTTCTTATCATACATAAAGCCCACAAGTGTTAGCCACTGCAGATCCCATGCTTTCATTCATGTTGTTGTGTGAGTGGAACGGTAACAGTCAGTCAGCAATGATGCTCCCCAGTACACTGTATGCATGTCTGTCTGTCTGCCAGCATGCATGCATGATTGCATGTGGCTATGCATGTCTGTGTGCTAGATGGGAGGTAGCATAATGTTTTGCATTGCTAGTTTTATGACAGAGTGGCATATATATTAAAGCAATAAGCCACAAGAGGCGAGTGGTTACCGGGGTAGTATACACCGGCTGAGAGGAGTTGGGAAACACGAGGCGCTAGCCGAGTGTTTCCGACCCTCTCAGACCCTTTTCATCCAGATTTAGCTGTGTTATGTGGGTGAACATCACATCAAAAACGCTAACATAGCAACCTAAACTAACAGCCGAGTATGTGCCTGGAGAATAGAGGCGCTTTTCGCCTTTACAAGCCCCGCCCGGAGCCATTCAGTCACTGTCCTATGCATGCGGGCGGTGCTTAGAAGCACCCGCACGGCAGGATTTGAGAAAAAATCAAACGCTCGCTTCTCTAGTTCAGCCTCACGGCACAGTGGAAAGAAATAACGCACCTGGCTTTGATATAAACTGATTCAAGGTGTGGGTTATAGTCTCATATACCACGGCAACCAGCCAATCAGAATCAAGGAATGGAACTAGCCGTTTTAGAAACTATAATATATCACATCCTTTTGTATTGCTTAATTTTGTATCCACTGTTTACTTTCACTTGTGCAACCCTGTGCTGTCAATGCTTAGAGATCCTCAGCTACTCTGTATTGATTGCCATCAGAGTCAATCAGTCTCTGGACTGCCAAGGGGAATTACCTGTCTTCTCAGGCCCCAGCCATTACAGCCCATCACCACATCTCCACTCATAGCCCTTGTTCTTTTGCGGAGCTTCTGCATGTTTTTTTATCAGGGTATGATGACATGCCATTAACATACAACCGATCTACAACACTCAACACATTAGGGGACCATCGAGGCTTTTAAGTGACACATTGAAATATAATTACCCTTTAATGGGCTGTTGAAAAACATAATGGGATACCCTCGCCAGGAGCTCACTAAGTGCCCCATTTCTCTGTTGTTGTTGTTTTTTCTTGACAATAGCGTAATAATGAGCAAAGAAAAGTATCATGGGAACGTGTTACATGCTGGGTAAACAGTAAATCGTTAAGTCTTGTTCTTTGGCTAAGAGTCAAGGGGGCGAGATTGCTCTCAGGACGTGAGAAATGAATCCATCACTGCCAAATATAGTCACATATAGAGTCACTTCTCTCAAGAGGCATTTGGGGGGTTCAGTGAGCTGAGATCAGAGATCCAACAGGCCATTCAGGCAGAAAGTGATGGCAGGATGACAACAAACTGAAATGAATTAGTGAGAGCGTTGCCATTACGTCAAACTCTAATTCACACCAGCAGCACCGACACTAGTTCACGGCGCTAAATGCAATAAATTGGGCATGTCTGAGGTTATTAGTGACAGAGGCGTGCCCCTGTCTGACTTGTGTCTCATACCGAGGTGAAGAAACAGACTGTATGGAAGTAGCAGA
Organism: Nannobrachium achirus; assembly: GCF_963921795.1. Taxonomy (NCBI): domain Eukaryota; kingdom Metazoa; phylum Chordata; class Actinopteri; order Myctophiformes; family Myctophidae; genus Nannobrachium; species Nannobrachium achirus. The sequence goes on along the minus strand of NC_137818.1, from coordinate 29,869,491 downwards.
TTTTGATAAAAATCTGAAGAAATTAATCAAGATTGGCTAACTAGAGGGGCGCATACCACATAGACGTCTACCACCTGTGTCCCTCCCTGGTCTGACTCCTTACCAGCAGGGCCATTTGCTTTCCCCTGTTCTCAGTCCTTTCCTATCCCTCTCTTCACTGTGTATCTGAATAAAGCATGAAATGGCAAAAAGAAAATATCCAAAAAACGACATGACCTATTTTCTGCCTATAATTAATAGGTTGTGTGCAACAAAGCTACCAGAGACGAGCAACAATTGTCTTTACTTCACCTCTGCCTTAGAGCTTACAATCACTTAAGGCTTATTTTGTACTTTCAAAGATGTTCAAAAAGAGCGAAAATAGCCGATCTACAAGCTCAGAACGCAACCTGTTTGCTGTTTTCATTATTCTTGACATTTTTTGAAATATGATCACAATACGATATTATAGTCACAATATCGATAGAGGTATTTGGTCAAAAACATCTGGTCAAAAACATCACAATATTTGATTATGTTGATATTGCCAGGCCCAAATGGCCCTTATAATTCAATGCCTGTTTGAATGTGCTGACTCATTTACGAAAATATAAATGAAATGAAATATGATGATATCGATCGAGATGATTGCTTTGTTTGTAGCAGTGTAGGTTAATCTTGGAAAACAACTGTCATTGTTGAGTTCTGATCATGTCATAATCATGTCAATTGACTTTTTTTTTTTTTTACATCCCATATACAGTATAGGTATAAGAGAGGGTAGCTTTGGCTCAGAATTACAGTAGCTGTATATGGGATGTACATTTTTAAACATTTAAAATGTGTGAATTTTCATTTGACATAATTGTGCAGTTATTGTATCAGAAGTTCACTGCAATGAACCCTAGACTGAATTTCATATGTAGTAGTGTGTTTATTTGTATACACGTTTAAGTTGTACACTGTTCAATTTCAGTGTGTCATGTAACCACATTACCTGGGAATATACCCTTTGAAGAAATTACATACATGTAACAAAAGCTTGGTCCCTGAGAGCAGACAGACAGATGACGTAATTAGTTCTACAAAGCTCTGTAATTGATTTCCCTTTGAACTGTTCAATGAATCATGACTGAAAACATTGTGCGCCAGTCACCTGGGGGTCTGTGAGGGACTTGATAAACATTTGAGAAAAGAAAGTGGGTTGTTTTTTTTCCCTCTAGTTATTGACAAGCAGCCTCCAACACTCTTTTGGCATTGAGTCTATGCGTAGAAGCGTATGTATTTAATGCCATTGTATCTATGTATTGATATTTATATAACCTACCAGTGCGGATGGTGGGCGCCGGACAAGAGAAGTCCCCGGAGGTTAGCAGGAAGCAGGTGGCCTCTATCTTAGCCTTGTCGCGTCCTCGGGAACAACGCAGGGACCATTTGTCGCTGGGGGACAGTGGCTGCGTCAGGCTGCAGACCTCCTCCTCTGAAAGAGCCACATTAGCGTCCCCGTTCTGTTTGGAGTCTGACGGGATCAGAGTAACACATGGCAGTGTAAATGTCAAAGCTTTTACTGAGACCACCACCACCACGGCCCAGAGAAAGATGGAGGCGTATTACACGAAAACACAATTTTTCCGCTGTGAAGAAGCGGTAATTACATCATGCTGTGCTTTATGACTAAACTGCACTCCTCTATCAAATAGACAGTGAAAACCCTCAGGAGGTACAATATGCAGGAGTTGTTTGTTTTAACGCTGTGGCTCTGCAGCATGCAGCAGTCTAGTTGTCTAGAAGAGGGTCAGTCTCTGTCTGTGCGTAAAGAGACCTCTCAACATGTGACTCAAATTTGGGTATGATTGGATGTTGTGTTCCTGGTATATGGCGTTTTTGGTAAGAAATAGGCACTGACCAAGGCAATTATTAGAAAGTAGCTACACCCTGTTTGGTGGTCATTGTTGCATGACTCCAGAGAGAATGTCTACCGATTTGTGTGAGTTTTAGACAAACACTGTAGTAGTGGCAAAGTGTTTTTTGAAGAAAATGCCAAATGGTGGAAAATCGGAAATGGGCATGCATGGCCTATTGGCCTACAGTATATATGCAGAGTTGTGTCCTGATCCAAGGAATCCAGGATTATTATATTTTAATTGTATAATCTATGGTTCAAGAAGTATAGGTCAACACAAGGCTAATTTGAAAAGGTTCTTCCTTGGCCTAAAAGGAGTGTGCATGCCAAGTTTCATGCCAATCAGTTCAGTACACAAACGGTCACACAGACAGACAGAGACACAGATAAGGGCAAGAACACAGTCCCTGTTTATTGCAGTGCTGTGATGACACCTGCATTTCCCCACAAAGTCTGTCTGGATTCTGCCTGTCAATAATCTTAGTGTTGGATTACTTATCTTAAGTAAATGTCAAGTTTATTTTCATGGCATCCTCAAAAATAAAATTAAATACTGAATACCCATGGTATGGTCCTTTAAATAAGAACTACAGCTAACAATATGTAATGTACAATTACACTGCATTAGCAACTAACTATCCAATTAAAACTGTTTATTACACAGCTTGGTTGAATGCTTGATTCTGATTGGTGTTATTTCTTGATAATGACCACTCGGCTCTAAAGACTCCGCTTGATTTTATAACTGTATCCAACATGACAGCCATGTACTGTAAACAAACACACAATGTCATTTACAACTAAAGATTGCTCTCAAGAATGTTTTTGAAGCGAGAAATAGACAATGCAGTAACCGAAAATGTATTCTATTTGATCAACACTTATGGAATACTTTCATTACTCTAAGTAAGGAAATACCTCGTTTTGTTGTTACTTTTTGGGTCAATTTATAAATTAATTTATTAAGCAGCCGTGTAATAAGCAAGATAATTTATGTCTTATAAGCCTTATAATGCATTATTATAAGCACACTTATAATGCACAATAATTAGCTTAACACTGTAAAATTATAGCTATGAACGCAACACCTGTAAAGCTTTATAACAATAATCATGACACATAATCATATTGTTGCATTATAACAGTTATTATAATGTAATATAGAATCATTATAATGTATTACAACTTTGAAAATTATAATACACTATGATTCCTGTCCAGAAGAGTGATAATTAAGTCAGTCATTGAGTGACCATTAATTATGAAGTCTTATAATACTTGACCTTATGAGAGAAAAGGCTTTATAATTTGTTTTGATGGCATGATGAGTACTTTTGCTTATATCTATAATTATAATAGTGCTATAAGCCGATTACATTGCATTTATACTTGACCTTAAGTAGCCTAATTATAGAATGCTTTATAATGTTTCATGATCTTTGTTTTAAAGCATTATGAAAATGTATAACTATAAATATACAGTGTTATAAGCAGATTATAACGCATTATAAGTATGCTTACCAGAGATTTGGCCCATTTATTGTAAGATAATGTAAAATTGAATACATTATATACTGTATAAGAGAATGGATGAGAATAGATGATATGACCTGAGCGGTTTCTGCCAATGCTCTCTTCTGTAGCCAGTGGACACGTGTCACTCTGTGTGCTGTTCCTTGGAGAGTTGGTGTCTGACTTGGCAAACGACGCAGAATCAGTGGGAGCATCTGGGTTGGGGTTGTGCTTCTTCTTCTTCTTGGGTAACTTTTGTTTGGCCATGGCCAAAGAGTAGTACATCCCAAAGTTGTTGACAATAACGGGGACAGGCATGGCAATGGTCAGCACCCCGGCCAGCGCACACAGCGCCCCCACCATCATGCCCAGCCAGGTTTGAGGGTACATGTCTCCGTAGCCCAGTGTTGTCATGGTGACCACTGCCCACCAGAAGCTGATGGGGATGTTCTTGAAGTGTGTGTGCGAGGCGGCCGTGGGGTCGTCGGGGTCTGCCCCGATGCGCTCGGCGTAGTAGATCATTGTGGCAAAGATGAGAACGCCAAGGGCCAGGAAGATGATGAGCAGGAGGAACTCATTAACGCTGGCCCTCAGTGTGTGACCCAGCACGCGCAGCCCAACAAAGTGTCGAGTCAACTTGAAGATCCGGAGGATCCGGACAAACCTGACCACACGCAGGAAGCCCAACACGTTGTTGGCTGCTTTGGATGACAGACCACTCAGGCCCATTTCCAGGTAGAATGGCAGAATGGCCACAAAGTCAATGATGTTTAGCATGTTTTTGATGAAGACAAGCTTGTCTGGGCAGCAGATGATGCGCACCAGGAATTCAAATGTGAACCAGATCACACAAATCCCTTCGACCTGCGTGAGGATTGGCTTGGTCACAACCTCCCACATCTCCACCTCCTTGGTGACATTTCCCTCCACTACCAGCTCAGTCCGGTTGAACATGTCGTTGAAGGCCTCGTGGGTCTCCAGACAGAAGGTGGTAATGGACACCAGAATGAAGAAGAGTGAGGCAAAGGCTACTCCCTGAAGGAGACAGAAAAGAAAAAAAGCACATTCAAACATCATGATGAACAGTGGATACCACAAATAGTATGACACGTCCATTTGATTGCATCCTAACCAACCAATTTATCTACAAGAGAGCGGGGACGAGTATATTCTCAGAGAAAATAGCCCCATTTCAAATCAATTACAGCTATTCACACACAGATTGAATCATGCTGTGAAACAAAAAGCGATTCCATTAGTTTCAGTCATCCGGCATTCCACCATTCAAGACAAGACAGCAGGGGGTTGCAGTCACATGATGCCGGGCAGCAGGAACTGACTTTTAAAGGTACGCAAGACATCTTATAATAGAGCTTGGTTTTGAGATGAGCTCTACAAAAGACACCATAACAATACAGAATGTTTTTCCAGACAAAAGAAGAATAAGAAGTCAAAATATTGTCTTCAATAGGGCTGTAACTTATCCATTATTTTCTAATTGATTATTCTATCGATTACTTTTTCGGTTAATGTAATTTTGTGACAATTTCTAACTATATGCTTTTTTATAATCGACAAAATCAATTTGTGTGATTAACCACTTAAGCCCTAAATTATTTTATACTGTTGTACATAAATAGCCAATTTTCAAGCTTGTAGATCTGCTATCTTTATAATGATTTAAATAACTGAGTTTACACCCTTGGTCTTCAACTCCTCATGAATCAACCACAGGCATATGTAGAGGAAGAGAATTGTTTTTAACATTTTCTTAATAGACTTTCACCTATAATGACATGCTCAAAATAGGGGATTATTAATCGATTATTTAATTAAATTATCGATTATCAATTATTTTTCTATAATCAATACGTTTGATTACTGTAACTGTTGCATGACCCCTAATGTCAAGTGAGTGAAATTATTTGACCATTTTATTTCCTCTTCGTCCTGAAAGATGTGGCCACTAGCATTCACCTGATCCTGAACAATGGCCATGTCAGTCTGTGTTTGTGTTCACATTGTGTGCCAACTAATACATTATCATTAGTGTTTACTATAGCCTGGATAGATTGTAAAGACTCTCCAATTCTACTCATCTCCCAGCTGGATAAATATTTACCTGTACCATGGATGCACTTATCAGTCATTTTATTCTGTCAGGCATCCCACAAATCAGTCAGCAGTATAGTGTTTGTGTCTACGATTAGAATAACCATATAAACCAGTCTAACATGTTGCTGTGTGTAATTGGATGAGGGATTAAAGTAATGGCCAATGTGCTAGTGTTATACACTGCAACAAGTACTGTAACTGGGTGCAGTCCATATCTAAAGCCAAATGTGCTCATACTGTATCAGTGAAGGGCGGCTCCTGACAAATCTTTCAGGTAAGGCGAATGTTGCTACGTGTGAGTTTGTGTATGTGTGTGTATGTGTGCATACTATACATGTACATACGTACATACATACATACATACAGTACATACTGTGAAAACAAGGAGCCAGCGTTGGGACAAGCCTAGCAGCATTGTCCCTGTCCCAAGAGGACTGAAATCCCCTGAGTGGCGATGGCCCTTTCCCAAGAGGACTACATAGTTTCCCTTGTTGCATGGACACTGTTACTCTGGATTGCATCATCATGTCTACAGTAGTAACTCATTAGTAATGCTCAATAACCAACCATCCAGGATACAAGGTAAACCTTAGCAACACTGGTTTTGAACCCTAGAGGACCACAGAGTTCCCCTTGTTGTGTATGGACACAGTTACTTGTCTGTCTGCCAGTCTGTCTGTGAACAACATAACTTGAAAGCAGATGGTTGTATGTTCAAAGGAATTATCAGTAGGCTGCGTCATATTTATTTAAATGTCGGGACCAAAAGGTCAAGGTCACAACCACGTTCAAAATTGAGAATGAATGGACCGATTCTTTCTGAAACTTGGTAGGAACATAATGGTCAAAAGTCAAGGTCACATTCTACGTCATGGTCAAAATTTACTGGTTATACTGTATGTGCCGGTCCACCAAAAAGGGTATTTTATGGACAGTGGTGCTTGCCAAAAGAGAAATCAAGATATAAAACAAAGATCCCATGTCATGGGAGTGAGTATTTCTTTTTCTGTTACTATTGTAGCCAAGCCACTGTACGCTGTTCAGCACAGTGAGAACAGAAGCACATGCATAAACTAGCAGAACATGTGATTGTCTCCGTAGTTGAAGAGTCCAAACCATTTAGTAAAGTATTTTACCATGCTTTCCCATTATATGGTTCAAAATGAACTAGATCTTGTCTTTTTAGATTAGATAGATCTAACAAGACATGTGAGACCCTCCTCGACCAGGTTGAGGTCGATGCATGACGGTGGTGAGATATACGACCGTCATGTTTCAGGGCTAAATCCCACAATGCAATGAAATCCTTGTGCACAACCTAACACACACATGCGAGTGCCACATGCAAACATACACTGAATATATTTCATTGTGTCCTTCTCACCCATTATTTCCAACCAGAGAGCTAACAAGACAAAAGAGACTGATATACAGCCGGTGCCAAATAGTAAAGGCAGTCCAGACAAACAAGTATTTTGAGAGGCTGGTGGGTGCAACTGTCTGGAGAGGAGGTAATCTATCACAGGTTTGACCCAAGACCCAAATTTAGAGTGAATATTTTTAACTAAAATCTTTGCTTCTGGGGTTCCCTGGAACAAAATATTTTGAGATGGGGTCCACGCGTGACAAAATTTGAGAACCACTGATATAGGCCGATTCTACAAATGTCTTCTAAATCCTAACAGTTTTCTGAAAAAAAGTATGTTGCTATATCAGTGGTTCTCAAACTTTGTCATGTCAAGGACCCCCAAAATGATATGTATTTGGCCGTGGACCCCCATCTAAAAATATCTTGTTCCAGGGACACACAGAATTTGAGTTAAATATTTTCTCTCTAAATTTAGGTCTTGCCTTAAGCTAGATGCAGAATAGATAACACACACCCAAACCTGTAATAGATTCCCTCCTCGTGTCTGTCAGAGCAGGGCAAAGGTAGACCTTTCTATCGCATCTCCCAGCACCATCACAGCAAATTCCTACTGTAAGTCAGTCAATCAAAAATGGAATTGCTTCTCAGAGTCCTCTTTCCTCTATGTGGATTTGTAGATTTACCCATGTCTTCTTGTCTGGTTTCTCACCAAACAGCCCAGCAGAAGTACATGAAGTAATGCTGCCAAAGAAAGGAGTCTGTGTCATAAAATGAGCAATAACTACTGGTGAACTTGGTCAAGCAAACTTGAAAATGTAACCACTTAAACCCCTCCTTCATTGACTGTAGTTCCCCGGGGATTTATACAAATCTAAATTGGTCTTGGTCCCCTCCTCTTTTCCCTCTACACCAAATCTCTCCACCAAAAATAGATGATCTATAATCTTGCAACGCTGCGTGTTGTGTCTCTCCTGCTATTTTGGCCTAATTTTCACCGCCGAATAGGGATGCTAGGGGTAATGTTATTAAAATTACACGCAACAAGGTCATGGCATTTATCATGTTTTTTTTCTGTTTGTTGTTTTCTCGAATGGGCTGTAACCAGTTGCGTCATTAAGCATTTCTTTATCCCATCTGACAGGAGTCAAAACGTTAACTGAGACTTTTGGCCTGTCAGTTAATGTAACATCAGTGCTAAAGGTCAATAAGCTGTCCACTCAGTAGGCTAGAGCAGCCTTTCTGCAAAGTGCACCATTCTGTAGGTTGTTGTACTGCTGAAGACTATGATAATACTAAACCATTTACTATGTTGACAACATATTTATGATGCCCCGATTTAAAATCCATCTCAGGATATGGTAAATTGTACTAAATTAACAATGAGGAATTTACTGAGTACATAATTATATAATATATTCTCTATCCATGGTATCTAATTGAAACAGAAATTGTCTTTAAAAAGGTGCAAGTCATTGGTCTTCTCATTACCTAATCAAGCTATTCACTGTAGCATGAAATTGTTTACGCTGGCATTAAGCACAGATGTATGAGTGGCATATTTTATTATGATAATGATGATTAGGAGCATATTCCACTTTAGTCCTGGGTTGTGCTGTGAAATTTCTCTGCTTGATGGATATTCAAAATAAATGACTTAATAATTTATTGTTGATCTATATTGTGAAGAATTTCTGTACTCCAGTCAGTTTTAAAATGATTTGAAACAAAGGAACCAAAACACAATTAAACATTATTCTACAGATCTAATTCAGTGTTGCTTACGAAACGAGTCACACAGTAAGGAATAGGTATGCCAAGTGATAAAGGACAGGGACAATAGAACCCTGGGAACATTGGATGACCCTGGTTAAAGCAATTTGTCATCATTCTAACTTAGGTTTTAGCTATGCACTTAACTAGCAATTTTTTCCTGGCTGAAATTTGGATTTCTCTTCCCTCACCCCTTAATCCCTGTGACTATCTAGAGACTTTGACATTGGGACAACATAAAGGCTACAGTATTAAACTCCAGTATGACAGATGTCTAGTGGCACCCAATAAAAGGTTGACACCACAAGCTCTGTTGTTCTCTCTAATGGTGAGCCCAACAGGCCCTGTGAACATTTGGTTTATTCAAAAACGAAACGGTTTATCCCAGAACTAAACAGAGATGAACATCTGCTCACAATCTTCTACCAGGTTGTTGCTGAGTCTGTCTTTGCATGTGAGGATCTGTGTCTTACTGTGTCTCTCACTGTAAATCTGTGTCCCTCAAACAGTGAAATTTGAGGATCAAAACACTAGCTGGGAGACATTTGAGTGTGTTTTGTATGTTTATGCCATAGCACCAGGGGTTACCAAGATAACACGTTTACGATTAGTATCAGAGAAGTTAAACACTGTCACAATATTGGAACATTCAGCTGTCTAACACTTCAGCATTTCTGTGTCGACTACCAGGACCCTTACTGTTATACACAAAGAAATTATAATGAAATATGAGACCAGTAGATTATCCAATAACTGAAACCAAATAGGGCATTTCTGCCATATCGAAATGTTCAATTTCAACTGCAAAGAACAATGATATGATAACTCATAATAAGTCATGGTTGGCGATGCCACATTGTTGGTGCCAAAAGGACAACATGGCAAAGTAAGGTGCCAGATTGCCAAAAGATTAGAGCCCCCAGAGGGGACAGATGCCTGGGCTCAGCTGGTAAAACAAGAGCAAAGGGCTGCATGGCATGGAACTCAGACAGGCAGCAGGCTGGGCAACAGTGTGCAGCAGCTGGGGACTCCAATAATCGTCACCTCCAGCAGTTTAGCATCATATTCTGGTAATAATTTTAGACTCTTTCCAATCATAACACCTTTTCCCTAGGACCGGGCAATAGAAACATCACATGCACTATATCTTTGACCAGATACCTCGATATTGATATAGTAGTGATGATATATAATAATAAAAAAGCAGGTTTCTTGCAATAATAATCCACAATAATCCCATCATTTTGGAAAGCACTAAAATGAAAACGTACATGAATTGAATAGTAATTTGTATTCATCTTTGGCATATCAACTTTCCAACCAATAAAAATAAAACGTGAGATTGCTTTATAATAAAGGAACACCGAAGACATTGATGTCTACTTGGCCAAGGTTAAGCATTTCTCACTGATGAAAATGGTCCCAGTGATAGTTGACTGGAATGTTCCACAGCAAGTTCACTATTTGACTAGTGAACAATCACACTTTTGTTGCCAGGCACACATTTCACACTACAGTAGGACTGGGCAATATATTGATATTATACTGATATTGTGATATGAGACTAGATATCGATATTGTATATCGTGATATGGTGATGTTGAGAGGGTTCGAACATGTGCAGAGGAGGGATGAGGGGTATATCGGGAGGATGCTGGAGCTGTCAGGCAAGAGAAGAAGAGGAAGGCCAAGAGGAGGTTTATGGATGCTGTGAGAGTGGAAATGCAGGTGGCTGGAGACTGGAGTGACCGAAGAAGAGAACAGATACAGATCTGATTAGAAAATGATCCCTTGACTCCCACGTGTCTTAGGTTGTGAAACCAATGCGTGTGCCTAGGCTAGTATTAATAATCTCATTCTCACATGCTGTGTTTGAATGAATCTCTTGCTGGCTGTCTGTCTGTCTCGTATTTGTTTTTTAATTTCTCTGCAAATAAGCAATAAGCATATTGGGCTTCTTCCTTTTGTGGCACAATAACTTGTTTTCTTTTGATATGTATTGTTTCTATGTTATCAACATGCTAATCAAAGCGAATGGGGTTAGGGCCCGGGATTAGAGTGGTTAATGACTTTTGTTCAGGTATGCAATTGTACTCCAAAATGTATGATTATTCAAATACATACAATCAGTTGTTGTGTGCACTTAATTAACTGATTTGTACTATTCTATTTGTGTTGTTGTTACATTCTATCTTTATTGTTTCCATTATATGTTTATTATTTCTGTTATTTCAGATAACATTCATCACAGTGTACCTGTATGTGTCTGTCAACTACATCTTCAGTCAATGCCAATATTTCATGAAGCATATTTATGAGAACATACATACATAATGTAGATAATGATGTTTGTAGACAAACAAAACAATGAACGAATGAATACCCCTTTTATTTTTGACAGATCTTTTTTTATATTTTTACCCCAATGGAAACAAGCCATGGTACTTTCTTGGGTTTATCCTTTTGTATGAAACTGTACCCATGTGCTTTTTCATACCATATATGAGTGGCTTCTGGGTCATTTCAGACGTGTCTGTTTCTGGGTCATTTCAGACATCCAGACAATCTCATTTGTCTTTCCTTATTCATCCATCCACTGACACATGTAATCAGTGGTGGACAAGGTACTCAATCCCAGTACTACAGGTGAAAGTTTCTCAGTCAAAGTACATTTCTTTTTAATATCAGTGAATAATGTTTCACTTAAACTTTTGACATTTTCCAAGGTTTTGAAATAATGTACTTTGAAGTGGACTCAAGAGAACAATATTTGTCTTTGCTAAAAATAAAATAAAATAAAGTACTCAAGCTAAGTACAGATACTCAAAACAGTACTCCAGTAAATGTACTTAGTTACTGTCCACCACTGCATCTAATGATCTTGCTCTGTGAGAGCCAATAACAGACTAGACATTAGCAGAATATACTAAGACCATGACTCAGCAATTCTTGCTCAAACATGAACGCTCTAAAATAACTCAGACCCCCCGCAAACTGTACACAGAGCTCCTAGAGACAGCCAGCCGATCAGAATGTCTCCCAGACAGATTTCCCTTGTTATTCTTGTACTTGTTTAGAATGACCAAATTGGATGTATTGTGCTTTTGTCTGCTTCCATCCTATATTTAAAAATGTTCATTGCAAAGGCCCATATAGACTGGAAAATGGTTGTTTATGTATCCTGTCCCCTCTGCCTGGAATATATTGCAGAATTACGTAATGTTCTTTTGATGAAACCTGCAAAAAGATGCCTTTAAATTAACTTGTTACTAACCTGTTAACTTGTTGGAAATGTATCTGTCAAACAGTAATGATTTTGTTTATTTGAATGTGTTTGTTTTAGGCTGCCGCCTGCCTTGGCCTTGGAGTGTTTTTCCACTCCTGGTTAAATAAAGGCCAACTAAATAAATGAATGAAATAAAGTTCCTATTTGTTCCAGAACCTGAATCTAATTGTAAGCATTTCAGCAGCATTTCAGAATACTCTTATTCTTTTTTACCCCAAATGCAATATCCTGAAATGGCTAACATGACATTTCAGTTACCAGTGCTAAATGACTCTTTGATCTGCCTGGTAGCAAATGTACGGTACCTTTCTCTTTTCCAACTGTGTCTGGCATGAGAGTACCATCACTCACTACTGAGATCCTCTCCCAACCCATTAGCAGAACAGTGATTAATTACAGCTACTCCTTCAATGTAATTAAATGTTGCACTGGCCACGTTTATAGAACATTTTGTTTGCAAAGCTTAAAGCTAACTCTTAATACCCCAGATTTTAAACCGGTTTCCTGTGCAAGTACTGACTATTGAGCTAAAAGAGCCTGACTACTTGCTCAGGGGATAGATTGAAACTTGAACATCAGGTCAAAATTTGTGTGCGATCTGTGTCTTGGTGAGACATGACCAATCTATGTAAATATCTCAATAGAAAAGCAGGGAGACAAAATACAACCCCCCAATTGTTTAAGTTAATATATATTGTATTAAAGGGATATTTCACTTTCAAAAAAACTTTTGGTAATAGTATCGTCTAATCAGGCTTTTATGAACACCCTGAACAGTTTTTAATTTGCTTGATTCAATATTTAGATATTTGATGTAAATGTTACCAGGCCCAGGGCCTCTCCCCACACACACCCATTGTAACTTCAAACTTCATTTTAACCATGATAGATTCATTAAAAACACCCATTATTTGTTCTCATAATTTGTTCTCATTATTTGTGACTCATAATACCCTCCTAATACGTGAGCAGACCGTGTTTTTTCGATAACTTTTTTCATTTATTTTTAATAATTATTTTTTGTATTTATTTTTTTTCATTTTCCCAAATAATTATTAAAACCACACCCGTGTGAACTGAGCGGTGGTTTACCCACCAACCACCCCCCCTCCCCCCTTCCCCCCTGTGTGTGTGTGTGTGTGTGTGTGTGTGTCTGGCCTGGCCTGAACAACAGCGCCCCTCCCTTAACATGTGTGGTCATAAAAGGTACTGCAGGCCTGCAGGCTACATACAGACAGACACACACGCACACACGCACGCACGCATACACACACGGCCACGTATAGGAGACGGTGTAACCACCGCTCAAAAATAAATGAAAAAGTTTATGGATAAAACACGGCCTGCTCACATATTAGGAGGGTAGTATGAGTCACCAGAAAAAATAATGGGTGTTTTTAATGAATCTATTATGGTTAAAATGAAGTTTGAAGTTACAATGGGTGTGTATGTGGAGAAAAGCCCTTAATGTGTTTCCCTGTTGAAAGTGGAATATCCCTTAAACATAATTATTCTACCACACAGATAGGACAAAATTACATTTTATTCCTTAAATTGTGCCACTTTATTGTCTGGCTCTATCTGCATGTGTCAAATATAAAATTATGTTTTAGATCTGTCATGATGCCATGAGTTCTCTATAATGCATCATGAAATCTTGACTTAGATACTTATGTAGTTACACAGTATTTTCTGAGGATCTTGAACCATGGCTTGAGACATGCTGGCTCCAGCATAAAGGCTTAACATACTAATTCAGATCTTTATACTACCTACACGCCATACAGAAGCGGATGTGGTGCAAATGATGGACAGATTAACTTCCCCTTGGCGTTTAAGAATTACATTACCTAGAATGAGTGGAGAGGCTTTCTGAAAATAAAAAAGCCATAAAGGTAATGTGAGTCCCTAAAAATGCACTCGACATGCCGTTGAATCCATACTGCATATCAAGCACACATACAGTACTGTACATAAATGAGATGGGGATTAAATGCAGATGGAGACTTGCATACACTGCAAAATATAGGCTGTGTTTCAAAAGCTATAGACCTGTGCTCGTCCGGCACCGGCCTACATGGGAATGATGCAAGTTGGGAACAATGCAAATAGGGAATGCATGGCCCACCCCGTTGTGCAATACCTATTATACCTGTCAGAGTACCCACTACCCACTGTAACCGTCTGTCGGTCAGTGACCTTTTATGCCCATATATGGAGGTCTCTGTATCTGTCTGTCTGTCTGTGTCCCTTTCATGCCCATATCCGTCCGACTCGACGCTGGGCACTGCACTGCCTCGGGTCGTCTGTGACGTGTGTGGCGAATGTGGAGTCAGGCTGTTTAACGGTTCTCGAGATACGTGGATTACAGGCATACATACGTATATGTGCGTACAGAGATTCGGTGCATTTAAGATGCTAGCCATGTTATAGTTGGACTATTACATGTGTATATAAAATAAATATCAGCAAAGAAATATTTTGACCCATGTAAATATATCATTTCACAAATATGTTTTACTTAGCCAGTGGATTTTCTTTTGCAGGCTTATAGTTTTTAACATTATTGGTAACTGGGTCACATCGCATCAGAGGATCAATCATTTAATTCTCTGCAGACCTTCCCTCTACCGTCTCTAAAAATCAAAAAGCATCTGTTATGATTAATTGGTGTGAAAACTGACTGGCACAGGTCTGATGGACTCTAGGGGGCATCAGGTGCATCAGCACAAAGGCAGCTGTTACTCGATGATGTCTGCTGCAAGTGACAGCCTGCAAATTCCCTGAAAACTGTCCTGACTCAAAATGCACTTGACATGCCTTCAGAATACACACTGTATGTCAAGCACACATACATGTATGATATGATATGGGGGTTAGATGCACAAGGACACTTACCCACACCAAAAAATAGAGGTGTTTCAAAAATGCTAGACATGTTATAGTTGGACTATTACACGTGTATATAAAATATATATTAGTGAGTATATTTACAGTACTACAAATAGGGCTTATAGTATGAATGGCATCCAATGAGAGAGCCATACAGAATACAAAGGGAGAATGTCTGAAATGGCTATTTGAATCCATTAAGAGACAAATACTGGAAGCGGTTATAATGAGGATCTGCTTCACTATTGTCTGAATTGAATGAAGTTCTAATGAATGCAATTAATCACAATGCAGCTCTGCTCTGCCATTTACCTGGAAACTACTGGTTGAATGACACTTGATACCTTCATTCACATTTGCTTCAATAAGCGCTCTGCTGCTGCCTTTGTTGCACAGCCATAGTGCAAACCACCTGAATTGCCCACAGCTGTCTGATATATTCCCTGAGAAGAGGGGAAACCACATAGGAAAGTAGTGTAGTGTTTGCATGAGGACAACAGTCATAAATCAAAGGGCACAAAGAAAGTAATTTGGTCAAATTGTTGTTAATAAGCCAAAACTAAAAAAATTACCTTAAAAAAAATAATATTCAACTATCAGCAATCTCTTTGCTAGTTTCTCTGTTTGGAAGAACTTCAAATCAAAACAAATCAAATCAAAACAAAACAGTATCTCTCAAAATACTATGCATGGCCATTCACCAGTACATTTCCAGGGTTTGTGTTTTACTAATAACCATAAAACTTTAAGTGGAAAAAAAGTATATTTAAAAATAATGATAATAAAAAGAGAACTGCTTTCAATACAGGTTTAGTATCCTTGTGCATCCAGTACAGTGGGGAAAAGTAATAAGCCATGCTTTACCGGAACACATAAGATAGAGGGCTACATTAATAGTGTTTGGGAAGTTATAAATTGGTGTATGGAAGGTGTTCAAACCAAAGGTGAAATTGAACTGATTCAGACAATTATTATAAGTAGTGAATAGAGTCAGACCGATAGACTGGTTTGGCTGATATATTAGCCATTATTTGACATTTCTGATGACATCAGTATTGGCATTTATGCAGCCAATGTGTCCCGGATTTTACCCTTCAATGTTTTTCGAAAATAGCAAATATAAAAGCTCACAGTATGTCATGCTATAATGCTTTGTGGGCTACTGGGCTTGGAGGTTCTGAGATTTGTTGTTTTGCTTATAAATTATATGTTCACAAATACAAAATGTAAGACTTTGATAAGATATCAGTCAGAACATTGGTAATCGGTGGTCTAAGACAATCCAATATCAGGATCGACATGGGGGACCCCAACCCCATCCACTCTTGAATGACACAACTCTACAGTATAGAGCTGCTCATGTTCAACAATAAGACTGTGTTTGTTGGTAGCTCACAGTTAGTCTTAGAACTACTGTAAATGTGAAGCAGACTGCTGCTGTGATCTCCCAAGTTAAACAAAGGTTACAAAAACCACTCCGTCCAGTTTTTACTCTGTTTATGCAAACAGAGTTTTGTTTACATTTGAATGTAGTCTAAATGAATCCATGGAGTTTGAGCACATCTCTCTCAAAAGTGAAGAAATCTCTTACATAAAGTTAGCAAAACCTATAGCTACAATACTAGTAAGACGCCTCAGGACGACATGGGGCGAGGTTGCGCCAATTCTTGGCCATCTGGCCAGTGATGTACTGTATATTGGACCAGTTGTCAACAATGTGATGTCAGAACATGCACATATATGGGCATTACCAAATATGGGCATTCCCACATATGTGCTTAATATTGATGACATCGGGACAGAGATCTCCATATATGAGCATAAAACGGACACGGATGTAATTAATTTGCAAGTGTGACTCGTGATGACATCAGCGATCTCCATATATGTGTATAAAAGGGATATCAAGCCAGAGCGTGATGTAAGAGCAGCAAACCCATAGAATAGAACCACAGCATCAGGCGTGACAGACAGACAGGGATGCACACATACGGACAAGCTGTGACTGTTTACATACTAATCTGCGACCTATGGTCGTAATAACTGAGTATACATTTCTTTCTTGATTTGGACAAGCTGTGGAATCAACAAGGCTGCAGTTCAGAACTGAAAACCAAACCATATACAACATATACTGTACCACAAAATGTCCGTCGCCTACATTTCTGACAAACTAGAAGTGGCTAACTGTCTTATCACCTACTTTACCACCATGGCCGCATCACTGGTTGAAAAACTGTCCGCCCCATCTGGACAGTATGGTGAAGAGCACGTCAATAAATACTATACAGAAATATAAAAGCAAAGATGATTTTAAACTTGCCACAGTGACAACTGACGAGGTGTTTAAAAGATTGAGTGCCCTACATCAACACAAGGCCACTGGCCATGATAAGATTCCTGCTAAATTTCTCAGAAACTCAGCAACCTCCATTGACCCAATCATTACCCACATAATAAACCTATCTATCAAACAGGGTCATGTCCCCCAGGACTTCAAACTGGCAAAAGTAACACCCCTGCACAAAAAAGGTATAGCAAACTAGACCCTGGCAACTACCGCCCCATTTCAATTCTTAGTTTCATCTCTAAAGTCATGGAAAATGGGCTGATGCTTCAAACTGGGGGTCTAGACACACTTGTTGATTTTGGCAGACATACTGTAGGCCTATACTGTATTTACAACCAATGAAAATTGTACTAAACGTTTTGAGGTGTTTCTTTGTTTTTGCAATGTCACCTCTGAGGAACCACTGGGAACAATGCATGCCAGCAGGTTGTGAAGTCAGTGGTTCTCAAAGTGGGGTCTGGGGACGCCCAGGGGTCCTTGAGGGGGTTCCAGGGGATCCCCAGCTAAATTAGTTAATATAGCATAAAAATCAGTTGAACCACTTTAATCCTATAGTAGGCCAAGCATACATACATCAGCTATTTAAAAATTCTATTTTAGATTTTTATTGTATCATATTAATTTAGCCCTGAGGCCCAGATATTAATCTGGCTGAGGCCCAGATATTAATCTGGGGGTCCTTTCCTTGACATGTGAAAGTTGTACTATCATGACTGACTTGAACTTACCCTCGCTGCCCTGGATGAGTATGGGTCCTCAAACAGGGCCCACATCTTTGGCTGCCACACCTCGCAGCAGCCTCTCGACCTGTCCGGGCAGTCCTCGATGCCGAACCGCCTGGGCACCTCCTTGTCATCGTCCGTGTCGTCCGGGTCCGGGGGTTCGAAGATGTCCAGGGCCTCCTCTGCATCCCTGTGCTGCCTGTAGGTCATCCAGCAGCACGGCTCCACGTCCGTCTCGTCTATCCCCCAAAACGCCAACTCCTCCTCAAAGAGGGGTCCGCACACGTCGGCGGGGCAGTGGAGCTTGCCAGTTCTGTAATAGTTCAACACGTAAGCAAAGATACCGGGGTGTCTGTCGAAAAAGTGCTCGTTGCTGTTGGCACTTGTTGCGGCGGCGGGGGCAGCTGCTGGGTCCGTGTCTGGGTTGAGCTGCAGTGTCTCCGGGTCTGCCAGCCATGCCAGGCGGGTGCCCGGCAGGGTTCTGAGGGTGCTCTTGTAGGTCTCGTGTCGGGTGCCGCCGACGTTTATGATGATTTTGTCCGAATCCTCCCCCCGGAACATCTCCTCCTTCAGACATGATTTGGATGGAGGTTTGTTGCCCGACTTGCGCCCGCGGTAAGACGAGACACACACCGAGCTTATCATTTAGATTGAGAGCGAGAGAGAGACCTCTCGGGTCTTCTATAATAATTATCTGGGTTGTTGACTGCTGTTCGCCGCTCCAATATCAAACCAGAAACGGTGAGTGAGCCGTAATTGCAGAGCCCGGTCCTGGTAGTCACCGGTGAGGCTCATTTATCCAAATGATGCTTCGGAGACTCCTCAAGCACTTCAGTGAGAAAACTGGCCTAGAATAAAACCACCTGTTAGCCCACAATAAAACTCCACCAGACAGAACAGGTGTTTGGCAGCATACGAGTAAACTAAGCCTTTGGGTATAGCTACTCTTGAGCGTTGTATTCAAATAAATAATACTACAAATAAATATGCTATATAGACCCTATTAAAAACGATAGCTGTTAGCCTATTACTAAAACTGTTCTTTTGTGGGCTGTATAGGCTATTATGTTGCACTTGCCGAACTTCGCCTGCAGAGAGGCAAAACCAAAACACAGCTAGAAGAAAAAGAAAATACACTCCTCCTCACCTTGCTTTAATGTTGCCAAATAATCTGCTCCAATTTCCTGTGCAGAGTAAAAATCCAGTTGAATAGAAATGTGCCTTTTATTAGACTACTATAATCTTAACTTTTATTTTATTCTAACAAAGGCGAAGAAAGGCGCGCCTTGAGATGATCCAATGATGAAATGCGCGTCACTGACGTGAAATATTCCTTCAAATGTCAATGTCAAAAGGCTCGTCTGGGAAGATGTGAGGTTGTTTTCCTTCAGAGAATCTGTTGCATATCCCCAAGTATCCTCCCTTTACCGACTCAACCCAGATGGAACAGCCTCGGCTCTTTAACCCTTTGGCCGCTGGTTAAGGCTTTGGTGCATTTTACCACTCCCTTTAACCAGATAGAATGGTAAAAAGAAAATACCTGTGTGCATGATAAACAACACTGTGTGTGTGTGTGTGTGTGTGTGTGTGTGTGTGTGTGTGTCCATTGAGCCAGAAGTGTGTTTTCAGAAACCAACTGTAACATTTATAATAAGCCTTAATTAGCCTATTCTACAGGGTCTTCTATCTATTATTTAAAACAATATTATTTATGAACATAATACTGTAGCTATAAATTGAGTGACAGGTTTCTGTGATGAAAAGACAAATAGCCTAACAAATGACTGAATCATTCTTGATGAATTGAATAGCCTACACAGGACCACAATGGAAACTTTTAGCAACATTGTTTAATCGTTTGCAAACTGTTAATAAAGTAGGCTAGTTAATCAATCAATCAATCATTACAATAATGTTACTTTAAATAACTATTTAATTAGGCCTACTTTAAATCATGTGCCTATAATTCAATGTGCCCATATATAGGGCTACTGTATAGCCTATATATATTTTTTATTTGCATTATAAGAAACCATTGACCTTGATTTCTTATAATGCATTGAGTCCTTTTTGCTGTTTAATACTAATGCATATAGGCTGCTTGAAACATGACCTCATAGTGTTATAATGGCTCATGGTGGCCAGCTGCTGTGACATAAGACATCATAACTCACAAGATAGATTTTCTGAATTCATCTATTTACTGCTTTTCTGAATTCCCTCAATACTATGCTGGATAGTGTCCAGTAGTCACTCAACAGGTAGTTATGAAGGTTTTCACTGCCTTGTCTACTGTTGTGAGAATGTAGGTACAACTACAACATGAGGTTGCCACCTAGTGTACACTTCAGGGCACAGCAGTTTAACAGAAGCCTTGATTAGAGTGAGCAATACAGTGGTACATTATTGTGTGCGTCTGGGATGTCAATGTTGCTAAATGAAACATAATAATCTTCAACAGAAAAAAGTGTTAAATTGTAGATGTACTCCATTGGGCCATTCAAAAAAACTCACTTGTGAATACTCTGTCTAAATTGCATTAAAGTTAAATGATAGAAGATTGTAATTTCATAATCTGAGGCTGAGACAATAAAATAAATTCAATAAAAAATTACCCATACAGCTTGCACAGTACTTGAAGTTATTTATTGAGAATGAAACAATGTTTCGGTCACACTGACACAACCTTCCTCAAGCATGATAATCTGAGATTTTCAGATGTCACTTTTATTATTATAAAACATACACACAAAAAAAAACATACAGTATTTTGCTTGGCAAATCATTCCTGTAAATGTGTGAGTGGGTAATTTAGTGTCTCACGACTTGAGTGAAAATCCCATTTTATTTTCATACATTTAAAATGTATATTTCAAAGGATTTTCCCCTCCCCATTTTTTTTTATACATTTTGAAACAAACAAACCAACACCTCTAAGAAATGTAATAAAATAGCTGATCTACATGCTCACAACATGGCTTTGTTTGCGACACCTTGTGAGCTTGTAGATCTGCTATTTTCACTAACTATTTTCACTAGCTATTTACACTAAATGTAAAAAAAGAAAAAGAAAAAAAGAAAAAGTTTGGGAACCACTGAATTAGTCCACCTCCTCAATAGTGGGACCCTTTGAGTTGCCTCCCGCTTGACTACCACAGCTTCCTGGCATGGGGCCTGCTCCTCCCTGGTACAGCTTGGACACAATAGGATTGCACAACTTCTCCATTTCCTTTTGCTGGTGCTCAAACTCTTCTTTCTCTGCCAGCTGGTTGTCATCCAGCCACGAGATCACTTGATTGCACTTTTCGATTACCTTCTTTTTGTCCTCCTCACTAATCTTCCCTTTCATGTTCTCGTCCTCCACAGTGCTCTTCATGTTGTACGCGTAGGACTCCAGAGAATTCTTGGCTGCTACTTTCTCTCTCTGTAAGTCATCCTCTTCCTTGTACTTGTCAGCATCCTGTACCATCCGCTCAATATCCTCCTTGCTGAGGCGGCCCTTGTCATTAGTGATGGTAATCTTGTTTTCTTTGCCAGTGCTTTTGTCCACCGCAGACACATTTAGAATGCCGTTTGCATCGATGTCAAAGGTCACCTCCACCTGTGGTACACCGCGTGGCGCGGAAGGGATTCCTGTGAGATCAAACTTGCCCAGGAGGTTGTTATCCTTAGTCATGGCCCTCTCACCTTCAAAGACCTGGATTAGCACACCTGGCTGGTTATCGGCGTAGGTGGAGAAGATCTGGGTCTGCTTAGTGGGGATGGTGGTGTTGCGCTTGATCAGAGCTGTCATAACTCCGCCTGCGGTCTCAATTCCCAGAGACAGGGGAGCCACGTCCAATAGCAGCAGGTCTTGAACGTTCTCTGAGGTGTCGCCCATGAGGATAGCCGCCTGGACAGCTGCACCGTATGCCACTGCCTCGTCTGGGTTGATGCTCTTGTTCAGCTCCCTGCCGTTAAAGAAATCCTGCAAGAGCTTCTGGATTTTGGGAATTCTTGTGGAGCCACCAACCAGGACAATATCATTGATCTGGGACTTGTCCAGCTTGGCATCTCGCAGAGACTTCTCAACTGGCTCGAGTGTTCCCCTGAAGAGCTCGGAGTTGAGCTCCTCAAAGCGTGCCCTTGTGATGGAGGTGTAGAAATCAACTCCCTCATACAGAGAGTCGATCTCAATGCTGGCCTGCGTGCTTGACGAAAGGGTTCTCTTGGCTCTCTCACAAGCTGTGCGCAGTCTCCTCACCGCCCTCTTATTTTGACTGATATCCTTTTTGTTTTTTCTCTTAAACTCTTCGATAAAGTGGTTGACCATGCGGTTGTCAAAGTCCTCACCTCCAAGGTGGGTGTCTCCTGCGGTGGCTTTCACCTCAAAGATACCATCCTCAATTGTTAGGATGGACACATCAAAGGTACCTCCACCAAGATCAAAGATCAGAACGTTGTGCTCTCCTTTCTTGCTTTTATCCAGGCCGTACGCAATTGCTGCCGCTGTTGGCTCATTAATGATCCTCAGAACATTCAGTCCAGAGATCACACCTGCATCCTTGGTGGCCTGCCTCTGAGAATCATTGAAATAAGCAGGAACAGTGATGACAGCATTGGACACCCTCTGTCCAAGGTAGGCCTCGGCTATCTCCTTCATTTTCACCAGGACCATGGAGGAAATTTCCTCGGGGTAGAAGGACTTCATCTCCCCTTTGTACTCTACTTGGAGTTTAGGCTTTCCATTATCACTGATCACTTGAAAAGGCCAGAGCTTCATGTCAGACTGTACGACGTGGTCGTCATACTTTCTGCCAATAAGGCGTTTAGCATCAAACACTGTGTTGGTGGGGTTCATGGCCACCTGGTTCTTGGCAGCATCTCCGATGAGCCTCTCTGTATCAGTAAATGCTACATAGCTGGGAGTGGTCCTGTTGCCCTGGTCGTTGGCAACAATCTCCACTTTGCCATGCTGAAATACACCCACACAAGAGTAGGTGGTGCCCAGATCAATGCCAATGGATATTCCTTTTGCTGATCCTTTTGCTGACATCTTGGTTATTCCTCTAGAGCCCCTATGAACAGATAAGGGAAATGCGGTTTTAGATTTATAATCAAATATCAGTGTCTGTAATTAATAACAAAATAATTTTAAGCTACAATCCATAGGTTTCATATCTGTTTTATATATTTATATGTGGATTGTACTCATTGTAGCTTTAAATTGAGTAACAATGTTGACTGAAGCACTTGTTTATAAGTCAGAAAAGGGTAGTCGAAAACAGAATGGACATTGGACAAGACTGCAAATTAGAATACTGAAATCACAGCAAACATAATAACTAATTTGATGCATAGCAAAAGTTCCATATTGACTTTCACTCTCCCAGAGTTTCAAGTGGTGTGCCATGTTAACAGTATGATACATGTGTTAGCCATATGCCAATTCCTTCCCTATAACATTTCAGTATATGATTACAAGTTAGCCTTTAATCTGATATTGGCATCCAAAAGGCCTTTTCATCACTATCATAAAGTGTGAAGCCTCATATAACATGGTGTTTTATAGCAGGGTTTCTGTTATTTCAGCCACATTCAAAACTAAAGCATTACTACTTATCATTTAATGGTACTTACTTTGAGTAATCTGTCCCTTTGAGTTTTCGACGGATCTCAGATGAGTCCTCTTCGACGGTTTCCCCTGTGTCAGGTCCCTTGCCCCCGAGTTGTGTGATTCTTCAACAGTGTTGCCTGAACTGACTCTGACCCAGTGCTTATATAGTGAAATGCTTGTTTCTGGAATGTTCACGGTGAATCCCAGCTCCCCAGTCACCACAGTGAGTGTTAATATTAGTAACTGAGGCAGCGGGGAGGTCCACAGGAGCTAATGAACATTCTAGACTAGGCTCAAATCACTGTGACACCCGGGAACATTCTGGAGCGGCAGAGTGCACTTTCACACTCAGCCAGCTGAGCAGTTGAATGACGGGGAGCAATGCAGAGAATGCAAACACCAAACATGCACAGCCACAGACATAAACACGGGTGTAGACTTTGTTTAAAGTTAAGCTTTCGCTGTTAAACAGGGTTGACTTTATTGCTGATTTATGACATTTTTCCACATACTGTAATACATAGTAGACGTATACATTCTAAGCACATTGGAAATATAAATGATTAAAGTGACAATGATAATCATATGGCAAAACATAAATATTGTCTATTAAGTAAAATCTATAACATACTTCATAATAATTGATAACAAAAGCAATAGAAGGAAGACACGCCACTTCTATGTGATATTTAAAAAAGATAAAAGAAATATCCAGTAATGTGTAATGATATTTACTTACAATAAATGATTGTAAAGGCACATTCATACCATGACCATTTAAGGTATTATCCAGTCAAAATAATATACTCTACTGTACAACTCTTCTTCATTGCGTATTTCATCTGAGAACTTCAGTCTGAAATTAGAATGTGAAGAACAACAGTGGAGGATGGAGGTACAACCATTTGAAAGGATTTTTCATGTAATGGACTATGCCTCTATCGATTTTGAATTGAACTGTGATGACTGGATGTTAACTTTAAGGTCCAGTATGCAAAATACCAGTAAATAAGATTCATCAATGTGCATGATTATGAAACAACAGAAACACAGCGTCAACACAGAGTTCATTATGGGTCAAACCTCCCTCATGGAATGTACGTACTTATGATTTAATGAAATTGATGGACCAAAACACACTGCTCTTCAATATTATGGCCATCATTTGGCACTGTGTGTGATAATAGAGTAAATAGACAAATCAACAACGGTGTGATCTAGCAACGTAAGCAACAGCAACTAAATTAATACATAGACATGAGCATGCAAGCAGGCAAGTGACAGACATGTTAATGTTATACTTGAGTCACTTTTTACATATATGTTTCTTCTATTCTGAAGTGCTAATATCAAGTTACATTCAGCATAAGTAAAATAATTCTTCCATTCTTTCTGTTTAGCAATGTTTACAAAATAAAGCGATATCTCTGTCTGAGGTCCATTGTGTGTTCAGACTCACAGCATCAGACACTCTCCATTAATACCTGAGGAAAGAATATTGTTAAATAAATATGATGTGCTAAACATAGTAATTTTAAGGATACCTTGATTTATAAACAAAAAACTATTGTATGGAATGACAGATTTATACAACCACTATTGCTACTTCTACAAATAAAATGACAACATTATTGAATTGTTATTGAATACACAGAAAATACATTTTAGAGGGGGGAAAAAACGGTAGCCTACAATACCTGTAATAGTTTGGTTTGAAGGGACCATTCTTGTTCAGGCCCATGTACTTGGCCTGCTCATCGGACAGCTCTGTCAGATGGGCGTCAAAGTTAGGTAGGTGCAGGCTGGCCACATACTCATCTGGAGAAAGAGACAGTCCCATTTACAGCACTTCATTAACATGGTGCTATTTATGCAATTGGATTTATTCATGTTCTCTAGTTGTGTTGGTTTGAATATACATTTAAGGCCACAAGGTGGCAGCTGAAAACGGTAAAGTGAGCAATAAGCAGTCTCGTATGGAACAATGAGACTGCTTTTTCCATATAATATTCTGTACTGTATGTATTATCAGTTGGTTAGTGAATATCATATCATATAATATGCAAGTTGCTCTACTCTGTCTTGTGAGTAGAGGTTGTGTAGTAGTATTGAGAGCTCTGTAGTTACTTGCGCCAGCAGAGCGTGCAAGTACTGCGTTCGGCTGCGTATGTAGGTATGTAGGTATGTAGGTATGTATGTAGTTATGTCGGTGTCTGTGTGTGTTTAAGCCCGTAGCCCAATCAGGACCAGCATTTCTGGCGACGCCAGTGACTTTTGTGATCATCGTGTGTGTGTGTGTGTGTGTGTGTGTGTGTGTGTGTGTGTGTGTGTGTGTGTGTGTGTGTGTGTGTGTGTGTGATTTGTGTCAATGATTGTGTGAACTAAGGTTGTAATTAACTAGTGTCCTATAACATGCAGCATCATTTGTGATGGAGTGGTGTATCTTTCGTCTCATTTTTAAACAAAACTGCCCATTGTTCTTACCCATCTTCTTTGGCAGGAGATACACATCTTGTTTATAACGGCCCTCTGGAGCGTTAAAGAGCTCAATCAGGGCCAGGGCCTGGAGATAGATCATAGGTCAGGGGAAAATGATTTTGTAAAACCTATTGGTACAGAGCAGGATTGCCATTTGATTGTAGGTTACGAGGAGTGAGATCAGTATTGTATTGGTCCGGTCACACGTGTAGACTCCGTCCAGTATCTTTTTTGAGGCGCATCGATGTAAAACCTTTAAGTTCTTACGTCGACAACGTTTACAGTACACCAGGGTGATTTAACAAAGGAACGAGCCTGTATGCATATCAACAGACCATTGTCTGACCGGTTGACCCCTGTAATGTAGGTGTTAAGCTACATGCGCGTGACGTCATTAAAATTGTGTCCCCCCCCAAACATTGAATGACCAATACAACACTGAGTGAGACCACAAAAATTTCCTTTTCAAATTGAATTAAAATAATATTTGAATTCATGGGTTGCATTGTAGTCCTAAACCGGCCATATTGAGGACCAACACAGGTGTTCAATGTGTCTGATTGGCATAGCACCAATGTTCTACGTTAATCAAAACACCTGTGTTGGTCCTCAAAATGGCTGGTGTAGCCTGTAGGACTACAAATGCAACCCATGAATAGCCATGTATCTTTTATGTATGTCAATAGTCAAATATATAATGTTTCTCTATTGGCATACATCAATTATGTCTATTCTACAGAGAAGAGAATGCTAAGCCTCAAACCTGAGTTGTAGCAGTGATGGACAATACAAACGTAGGTACAGTGGAGCAGCTCAAATTCAGAAGTCGGCCCTGAGAAACAACACATTAGAATAGTTTGATTCTAAATGGACTACAGTTTACAATTTAGGCATTTAGCAGACGCTTTTAATCCAAAGCGACTTACAATAAGCAGGTAATACATCACTTTAATAAGCAAGATAATATGTCAGTACATCAACAATAATATAACAAATGCATAGGAATATCAATCTACAAAACAATAACATAGGTAGACCATGCATTAATTAATCAGTAAAAAACTTCTAAAACCTAAAAAATGCTAACTAGCTTCATGTATGGTCAATTAGTGTTACAGTAGTGCTATGGACTAGAACAGTGATTCGCAAAGTGGGGTCCAAATGGACCCTTACGTGTCTGTAACTCTGAGGGCTGTATTTTGATTGTCTCAAAGTTCCAGCTCTTATGCCTTAACTTAAAGGGGCCCTACCATGCTTTTCAAAATATATATTTTATATAAATATTGGTCCATAATACGGTTTTATACAGGTTTTAGCCTAAACAACCACTCGGATATTGAAATTTCATGTTCTGTCTGTCTCTAATTCCAAGCCGTTTCAGATGCAATACCAAAATGCCCTTTGTTGGCAACGGGGCGCTGTCTTTGGGCTAGACACTGGGAAGACCAAAAAACAAGAAAAAAAAATTACATTTTGAAATTCACGGTGGGGTCCCTTTAAAGGCCTGTCCATACTGTCTCCGACCACCAAACTTTTAGTTGGAGAGTTCCGAATTTTTGACGTGCAGCATTCCGAAACTCTAATTCTGGGTAATGCTTTTCAGAAGATACGAGTGACATCATTTTGTAGTTGAACCGGACCTTTCAGACGAAATGTTTGGTGGTCAGAGACAATATGGACAGGCCTTTGAGTTAAGGCATAAGAGCTGGTACTTAAGACAATCAAAATAGAGCCCAGTCTGAGAGTGTAAACATTTCACCAAATGGACCTGTATAGACTCTCAGAGTTATGGGGTCCTTCGCATGTAAAAGATTGAGGACCACAGGACTAGAAATTCACATCGAAACGGATCTTGGACAGGAAAAAGCTTGAAATAACAACAGTTATAAGTGATACTGTCTGGAATAATACACAGATGTCCAACTAGGAGAGTGCACCACAGGGCAAACTGCAGGAGATGGGTCCAGGGAAACAAAGCCTTGTGTTACACACTATGGCAATGCTGTGTGGGAAAGCACATTTTATACTGTAACACCTCCAAGCTTTTAAAAGACACCATTTTGTCGAAGCAAAAGACCTGTCACATTTCAGTACCTCTGCTAGCAGGACAACTCTCTTGCCATCGGGCCAAATGATGTGGTCCACCTGGGAACGCACCCTCTCCCAGGTCAGCTCTGGGCTACGGAGACTTGCCTGAAGACATAGAACAGGACAGTCATAGAAAAGTTTCATATACAACAAGGCAAAAACTGATGGTTAGTATCAAAAACAAACAATTGAACAATCAATTTGTTTTGGGATTATCTGCCAAATGTATGCAATTAATTTGGACCATAAAAGTATGGTAAAACAATGTACTAAAGCTCATAAGTTCTCTGATCCTGAACCGATGTCTTGAAGTTACTTAACATGTTTACGAGGTGATCAAAGATTTGAATTGTAAATATCACAATTATACATTGCTACATCTATTATTTGATTAGTAAAGTTCTATTTGATTAATTGTGTCAAACATTATTTTAATGAACATTTCATGCCTAATTACTCACAACATCAATCTCAGTATTAGAGTGTCCCATGTTGCAGACAATGGCACCATTCTTCATTCTGTCAAGCTGTTCTCTGGTAACAACATTCTTATTACCTGAATTAACAGGGGGGGAAACAATAGCACAAATGTATATAGTAGCATAGAATATAAACTAAGTGATGGTAAATTCAAGTCAAATGTTATGCTTCAGTTTTAATGTTTTGTGTGTCAGCTTGCTTGACCAAAAATATATAATTTTCTGTCAAGGAACATCGATGCCTGCCATCAAAGCTGAATTAAATAGGTGTCACTGCGTGAGGCTTACCAGTGCAGGTTATCACCACATCCATCTGCCGAATGACCTCATTCAGCTTGACCACACGAAAGCCGTCCATGCTGTGTGGACAATTTTGTTATTTCATTTTCATTATTTCTCCTTAAGTAAACCGCAATACATGATTTAGAAGTGAGTACTGTAGGGGCGCCTGGTGGCCTAGTGGACCAGGCGCATACCATATAGGCATTGCCATTTCGGCATCAATGCCTGTCGGCGTTGCCGGTTCGATTCCCGATCCGGGCGACCTTTGCCGCATGCCACTCCCTGTCTCTCCCCCATTTCCTGTCAGTCTACTGTCCTATCCAATAAAGGCAAAAAGCCCAAAAAATAAGTGAATACTGTAATAAGTATCTACTTGAACCCTTAAATATCTACTTATTGGCCTGAGTACCCCAGGGTCTTATTCTTATCCCCGAAGAATAGAGTCCGCAACACTGGCAAATACTTCTTCAGGAATAGTGGACTAATAGTTGACTATTCCTGAAGAAGATCCAAACGGATCGAAACGTTGAAGCAATAAAACAGAGCTGAGTTTTTACCAGTGTTGCGGACTCTATTCTTCTCTTGTATTGCCGTTTGTCCAGCACCTGGGCTAGAGTGGATTTGTGCATGCACTATCACCCCTCGGCCTCTATCCTTATCGCCCTCATTTCCCCCCCTTTACTCCAAATCTCATTAACTAATATAGCATATTTACAAGCTTATAGATCTGATAATTTCACTGAATTCTCACTCTAGAATAGGGACACTAGGGTTCCTGTGATTAAAGGAAAGGCTTAAATAATTTAAACTATACCTTAAATTACAAAAGTGAAATGCATGAAAATAAACAGTATTCTACTGATTGCCAGCCTTTCAGCATGGCCTAATCAATGTTCCTATAGATGAAGGATAATTGAGGTAGCACATTGATGTACTAAAGGATTAGCAGAGTAATGGGCACTCACCATGCCTGCAAGGCACAGATGGGGTCGATCTCTGTGATGCACACGATTCCGCCAAGGGCCTTCAGAGCAGTACAGCAACCTTTCCCCACCTGACCAGACAACACAACACTGTACATTTAGCATAAATGTGTGTCAGAAAACGACACTGACCAAATTCAAGTGTTGAGAACTTTGTTTAATCAAAGAATGACTCTGACCTCTCCATAACCACACACAACAACTTGTTTGCCTCCAAACATTACATCAGTGGTCCGTTTCAAGCTGGCAATGGAGATGAAAGGCATCAGCACATTAGATATTGACACATTCATGTAATGAGACAATACCATTTAACATTCACATGATTCACAATTCTTGGCATTAGATAATACACTCCACTCACCCATCTAGGATAGATTCACGGCAGCAGTAGAGGTTGTCAAATTTCTGTTTGGTGACTGAGTCATTCACATTCATTGCAGGGACGCACAGTTTGCCAGCCTTGGACAACTGGTACAATCTGAGAACACACATGGGAGGGTGAGCATACAGTATATACACACACACAAACCTTTCCATGATGTCTGGCTAATTGGTTCCATGGACAGCTGACCTTGTACAGCTGCTATAGCTCATAGCGTAGGTCTATCATCTCTGCCAGCAGGACTACAGTAATATCAGGCCTATAACCTTTTCAAACCAAAATGTCAAACTGAACTAATACCAATTTGACCCAGGGTCAAATTTCATACATCAACAATTTCTCACTTCCAGCCAGCTCAGTTCAGTTCGGTTCAGTTCAGTTCATGTCTACATCACAATAAAACTTTGAAAATAAAAGTCTGACATCTTCTCACACTAGAAGACTTAGACAATACATCTGAAAGACAGTTAAAAGGGAAAGTCCTATGTTAATTAACTATGGATATTGCATTGTCACTATTTGCAGGAAGTAGGTTGTGTCCGAAATCTCATACTACATAATAATATCAAAACTGTATAGGTGCTTTTCTAAGTACCCAAAGACGCTTTACATGCTACATACTAATCAAGCTATTTATCAACATACATTTCATATGAAGTACTGTTAGGATTGCCCCATCTTGTGACAGAGAAGAGGTACTACATATAAATAGTAAAGATCGTTGCTTCCTCCTGTTTGGTGCTGGAGAGAGTGTACCTATTGGTTGTTGAAAAGGTTCAAAGTATTTATACGCCTGGGTTCCCCACGACTAAAGGTTTTGATTTGATCAGAACTGTCAAGATGAGGAAAAAGACTGGCTTAAGAAATGACCTTACACCAAATGATCGAGATGGTGGAAGCAAGCCACAACATGTGCAAAAACTGTCCAATTCTTTTTGTCCAATGTCTGACCAGAAGGTGACAAGTCCATTCTAACCTATGCACTCCAGTTACACTCTCCTCCACAATGCCCTGAGCCTTCTTGAATACACTGGGATACTTCTTGTACACCCAGTGGGTCAGGTCTCCCCCATCATCCAGGATCTAACAGTGGGGGAAAAAATCATCAGCAACAAAATGTAGATTCATACTAAGATTTGCCTTTTAATGATTATTATTTTTTTTACAATTGTTATTGTTGCTCATTAAATGTTATCTGACCCCAGATAACGGTATGTGTGTGCATGTGTGTCTCCGTGGGACTGCTAATATCAGCACAACTGTAAAAACTGTCAAACAGGGGTTTGCCTGTAATTATATTTAAAATAAAATGTGGGTGGGACATATTTACTACTGTGTGGTTTGTGTTTATTGTGCAGCTTTCCATTGTTATTGAATGTGATGTCTTATAGTTGTGTTTTATTTTGTTTGGTGTCTCATAATCCCATAAAGGATGGGTCTCATGGACAAGACAAAACAAGACAGACAAAAAATGCATTCATTCATACACATGGGTGTTAAGTGTATAATGGGATTTTCATGCTCATACCATGTTGGCTTGCCAGCCCTCTGTGTTGACACAGCGGTCGATGCACCACCAGAAGTCATCCTCTGACTCACCCTTCCATGCAAACACAGGTATTCCTACATGGGAATAAAAGAACAACCCATGTAGAAACTCATACCAAAGCACACATGTGTACACACACAGAAGTGCATAATAAATAGAGAACGAGAAAAAGTTAGCAGTATGTTAACTGAGTATGGGCCTTCACACCCATAGTTGTTAACCCATGGCTTAGCCTTAGAGTAAGCCCTGAGTTAAGGATTCAATCTTTAAAATCCTAAGGTTTGTTCCAGAGTGTGGTTAGGAAAGCCCTGGTCTAAGGATGGGGATATTCCACTTTGTTGTAAGTGTGAAAGCACTGTTAGCCCAGGGCTAATGGAGCTGTAGGCCTTTGCATAAAAATCCTCAGGGTTCATTTATGCATTTGTAACTCCTAGAATGTACGATACAAATGTAACCAAATGGACTCTTTCAGTTCCATTGGGTTACAGCCTTACAGGTGGTTACGTACACTCTCAGAGTTAAATTAAAAGCTAATAACTGTGAATCTTACCACTCTCAGCCAGCGCAGCCGCCACTTCATTCTGAGTGGAGTAGATGTTACAGGCTGTCCAGCGACATTGGGCCCCGAGGGCCACCAGAGTCTCAATCAAGACCTGACAGAGAGAGAGAGAGATTGAATGAAACGTATAAAAAAGGGACAGAAATCACGCTGACAGTGTAGTGACATCCAGGTATCAGAGTAAATGGACGTACAGCCGTTTGAGCAGTGATATGGGTGCAGCCTACTATCTTGGCCCCTGCCAGAGGTTTCTCTCCCTGGGCTCTCTTCCTCAGGGATATCAGGGCTGACATATCTATATGTGGAGAAACAGAGGGATTACAGAATAAAAAAAACTGACATAAAATAAGTTAAGGATTGTTTTTTTCATTGTGTACGTAATGCTTAAAACAGTTTTTTTAAAGGCGCAGCTGCAAATAAGGAGAATAATGTGCATAGGTGTGCAGGTAATGGCAAATGCAGATTGGCTGAACAACAATGGCAGCATCAGTTGTTGGGGATTGAGGCTGGAGGAGCACTTAGGCCTACTGTAGTGTACTTTAACACCCACCTGGGCACTGGATACAGGCAGAGAGAGAGTGAGTGAGAGAGGGAGGGAAGGAGTGAGTCTTCAAACAATGACATGTGTACCAAACAAAAGCGAATTCTAAGATGGAAACAGAAGGAGAGAGAGTTGAAGGAAATGGGAAAAAGGTAGCTTATAGGTGAATAGAAGAGAGAGGAAGATGCCCTGATCATGTTTCCCAATGGAGAGTACTGACAAAGCCCCAGCCTGGGGTCATGAACTGTTTGGGAGCCGCCAAGAGAAGGACTTTAATATCAAACAATGCCAGAGCAGCAGAAACAGACACCATGTGATACGTATCTGGGAACAAAGTGGCCACAGGGAGCTCAAAGCCCTCTCTGTCTTGTTCACAGTGGTGCAGAGTCTCTAGTTGCTCACAGCAACTCGTACAGAACTGTTAAGCACGGTCCATACTCCTTCTGACCCTCCAAACTTTTCTTGTATGAGTATGTTTAGGCTTTAAGTCAGACTGTCAGAGGCTCTGTGTGATTCTACATTTTTGTATTGTATTTTTATTACATTTTTCATTGCATTACTATTCACATGGCATTTGTCCTTTCTTGGTACCCTAAAGCAATATGAGTCTTCATTGTTAGCTTTCAAGGTGATGACAGTTGTCACCTGATTTAAATTTTACTTGATTGCAACACTTTCTATTCATGAGGCACCCGCTGGCCTAGTCTTCCAGGTGTCTCATGCTGTATAAATGTGATTGTGGATCTGTATATTGAAGATAAATAAAAAGATTTAAAAAGAAAAACGTGGTCCAGGTGCATGCCACATATAGGCTTTGTGCAGCCTGCAGCGAGTCGTGAGTTTGAGTCCAGCTCCTGACGACCTTTGCTGCGTGTCTCTCCCCATCTCTCTCTCCCTGTTTCCTGTTTATCTGCACTATCCCCTATAAATAAAGGCAGAATAAGGCAAAAACACACACATTCTATTTATACCTCACTTCCTGTTATCTTGTCACAACGCTGAGGAAGACATTGATTCTGTCCCTAAGAGGTAAATAAACCATGTAAAAAGGATTCCTTGTGTGCATGCTACTTCTCCTTTTACAGCCTATCGCCATACTAAATACATTAGTACAAGCACAAATAGATACCACTATTTCAACAATCGTGTGATGTGACAATAAAGTCTGAGATGCAATGTTCCTGTAATGAGACCAGCTCTTGATTTCATGGGCCTGTGAGGAGAAAACCGATTAATATATACCTTGCTCAGCGATCTCGATCTCTCGCCGGCCGAACTCGGCCTGTTTGACGTTCTTAACACAGAAGTCGGTACTGCCCTGGGTGTTGAGTTGAGCCTTGTCCCGCGGGGAGGTCTCATCATCAGAGCTGTCTGAGTAAGAGGCGGCTGGGAAATGCAGGAGACCACACAAAAAGCCACCATTATGGCGCGCACACAAAGGATACAATTATGAAACTAATACCTTTTATAATCATTATATATAATTACTTTTTGTTTGTGTGTGGGTTTGTACGTGCGTTTGTGTGTGTGTGCGTGTGTGTGTGCGTGTGTGTGTGTGTGTGTGTGTGTCTACTAGTTGTACCTGAGCTGTAGCTGTCAGTCGAGGACTGCGAGATGGACCGTGACAGAGAGCGTCGGCCAGCCTTGGTGGGGTACTTGCTGAATTCCTGTTTATCCTCTGTGTTAGCAAACTGGATCTGAAAAGCACACCAGAAACAATGGAAAACAACAGGGTCAGTGATTGCGACCATAGGACGCAGTTAACTATGAAAACCGGCACATCTTGTTCACGTATCCGCGTATCTCTGTAGGTCACGCCTGACACTGTGGTTCCCCTGACGCATCACTGTGACATCACAG
Source organism: Nannobrachium achirus (assembly GCF_963921795.1). Lineage (NCBI taxonomy): Eukaryota > Metazoa > Chordata > Actinopteri > Myctophiformes > Myctophidae > Nannobrachium > Nannobrachium achirus. The sequence continues at coordinate 29,834,793 of NC_137818.1, read as the reverse complement.
GTCTATCGGCTTGCTGTGATGTCCCTTATGGCGAGGTCGCATGTCGCCCTGAGGCGTCTTACTAGTATTAATAGACTACTGTATATAGATCATAAACAAATTGTAGACAATAGACATGAATCACTTGATGCCAGGCAGCGAATGTCAAGATTGAATGCTTTTATTTGAGTTTTTTTCTTTTTTTTTTTGACCGGCCAGACAAAAATGTCACCTCGAAGATCTGGGTACTTCATCATCATCTGAGCCTTCTACATTAACACAGAGCAGATAAATCACAGGTGGGTCAGGGGCGAAGGGAGGTGGGGCCTGTCTATTTTTAGAAACTCCCTTCCAAGTCTGTGATGTTTGCTTCATTCAAACACAAAGGCTTGAGCTGTTTGCATGGCTCACCTCCATGTCAACCAGACTCTTCTGAGGGCCCAGAATGAAAGTCCTGGATGCACAGAGAGGGAATGAAATACTGCTGACTGCATAGTCGGGAAGGCTAGGCCTGGATGTTTGCAGGCATGCTAAAAGCTAATTCGTACTACATGTCTCATGATGAAAGTGTCTGTCTGTGTGCCTTGTTCAGTTGAATATACATAATTTTATCTGATATGGTTGGTCAATGGCGTATACATTTGTGTGGGGTCACAATTTAACCTCACAAATGTTAATCCAATTGATTCTGTAACAGTGCAACAGGGCTAATTATAGAACTCAAGACTAGTTAGTGGCTGATGTGAAATTGGCTTTCTTTAGCACTCTGTGGGCTAGAATTAGCCTCAAGATCCAAGAAATCCACTGACTGCCATGCACACGCTGAGCTGAGAACAGTCTGGCAGCCCTAGCAGCCAGACAACACTTAGATGTCACCATTAGAGAGATTAAGGAGAGTCTGACAGATGTCCCATTAGGTCCTTTAAACTGGGTCATCAGGGGCAGTGGGAAGCTGCACAGTACCGTTATGCCTGATTTATACTTGGTTGCGTGCCAGTGTCTCACCCCAGAAATAGCAGATCTACAAGCTCACAACGCATTACACTGCGATGCACTGTGAGTTTGTAGATCAGCTATTTGCTGAAATAATCCCAAGATGAGCAGGCTGTACGCTATCTAAAAGGAAGTGACACATTCAAGATCTGCAAGAATGTCCCTGTGAGAAGGTTGTTTCTGGACTGAGTAGCAGTTCACTGAAACTGAATGGCTGCAGGTGAGCATCAGGTGTGGGCCTCATGATGTGTGATTCAGTTAAAGACCTCCTGGCTATGGCTCTCACCGGTAAAAAACAGCCACCCGGCTCCTTTATCCATTAAAGAACTGACAGCGACAGATCAATTGGGACTCGCAAGTTACAACCCAATTGATCTAAGGTTGGCGGCGGCGCCATATAGTAGAAGAAGAAATAAATTATACATTTACAGTACCTCCATAAAAGATGATGCTCGCAAGGGAAAATGAGTTGGGGACCCCGATATCGGAGGCGCTCTGGGATGATGGCTTAGAAGAAGTTAACTATTGCTCCATTAACTCTAGACACTGCCTTATTCAATTTCGAACTATACATAGGCTTCATTATTCCAAATCCAAATTGCAAAAGATATTCCCAGATATCTCCCCAAACTGTGACAAATGCAAGGCACCGGAAGCAAACTTATTACACAGCTTCGCACTATGTCCTCAAATACAGAGATATTGGATTAAGATTTTTGAGGCGCTCTCTGATATTCTGGACACCCAAATTGACCCTGACCCAATACTAATTATCTTAGGCACATCAGACCCCATTTCCAACTTGACAAGTTCACAACGACATCTCCTTTCATATGGTCTGAGCTGATTACAGCAAAGAAGCTGATTTTAACTCATTGGAAAAAAGAGGAAGCACCTGCATTTAAACACTGGCTTAATGAAATGACTAGTACACTTCACCTTGAGAGAATACGATATTCACTTAAAGACAGACAGGCACAATTTGATAAGATCTGGCTGCCCCTTGTCCGTTACCTGAGTAGAAGGATGATGTTATTGTAAACAGACTGTTTATTCTAATGCATGTCCATTGAACAATTCATTCTGATTCTCTATTATGCGTTTTGTCACTGAGCAGTAGGGGTGGGAGGGTATGAAGGGGTTGTTTTGATGCCATATTGTATTTTATTTCTTGTTTGTTTTCAGCTCTTTCCTCTTTCTTTTTTCTTATATATGCTAAAACAGAAAATTGTTAATCTGATAACTGATACATCCTGTTGTTGATAATCTGTTGGCAATAAAACTTATTTGACAAAAAAAAAAAAAAAAAGATGATGCTCAATGATGGTGATGGTGGTGAAGGACAGAGTTCACAAAAAAAAAAACCTTACTTGTCCATCTCTTCTTGCCCTTCCAAGAAAGCAAGTGTAGTACAGTATGTCCATTCCAATATTCCTTCTCATAAAGCCTTACGTGGCTTGTTCTGATATTTTAGCTGTCCATAGAATGTGTTTGGAGTCAAAACGAACACGTCTGCTTGCTGCGTTGACACAACACACAACTGATAATTCCGAGAGAACATGAACGCTTGCTTGACTAAACACAGTTGGATAACATTTGAGTGTGATGTGAGCTGCACAGCATGGTGTTAATGCAGACAGAGTGGTAATATAATGACAGAATATGACACTTCTACATTATAGAATGCAATATTCAATAGTCATATACCATAATGCCTGTTTAGTATGTTTATGCAGGCTGACTTCAAAGTGGTAATGATAAAATACTAACTACACTACACTGTGGCCTATGCAATTCTCAGTAATCATATTGTACATGCAAACTACAGTTTAGTCTGTTTATGCTGTGGCAAAAAATATTACTACACTTGGTAAATATGCAGTAAAACACTGCATACTAATGATGTTATATATTACAGTAGGTTTGATATTAGTACTGATTTTCACATAAGATTGAGAGTGTTGGGAATTTGTGTGAAAATGGAACGCCTGGTGTAACTCTGGTAATTGCTACACATTAAGATGCTAGTTATTCTGAATTGAAGTGATTCACAAGGGCAACTACAAGATTGTACTTTGTGGACAAAGTGCATAGAAAATACAGATTTGAAACAAATCTCATGATTAATTTAGTGGTCTTTCACATAAAATAAGAAATTAAGTTTTCAAACATGAACACGATGCAGCCAAATGTCACTCACTATACTCTCACAACAACACGTCATTCCAAGGGCATTTATACAGTTTCAGTAAACAATAAGGTCACTGCTTAATGAATCAATTTGTTGGTTCGTTGTTCTATGTTCTAGCTCATCTTTTTTTGCACCAGTTTTAACTCCAGAGGATTAAGACTAAGTTCTGGCTAGTGCATTGCATTTCAGTGTGTTTTAGTATAGAGACGGCATAAGCAGAGACTCATTCTCCTGTGGTCAGAACATTTAGGACAATAGAGATTTACTGAAGCCAGTGTTCTACTGTTGAGGTCAATGGCTTGCTCCAGAGTTCTGCCCTATTAATAACTGTGGTCTTTTGAAGAGATGATATTGCAACTAATTGACAGCCCAGATAATACTTGATGGCCATTAAAACCATACTCAATAGCTTGCAGGGGTGAGTAATTCAGGATTAAGAGTTGCTCAGCCCAAATACAAAGACATCATTGAAAACTTGCAGAGCATACGAGAACCCTGACACTGACGTGTCTGTGTCTGTCTGTGTGTGTCAGTGGTAACCAAGCTGCTGATTAAAGTTACGGTATGAGGCCCTGTTGATGAGATGGTCGTGACTCACCCGCTCCCGCCCATGGCCGTGTCTGTGTGCCATGGTTGCCCGTCAGTCCCTGGTCTTTCAGGTTTGGTTCTGTCTCCCTGTGTCTGTGTGTCCTCTGTGTGATGGTGCTAGGTGTCCCTGATGTTATTATCCCACAACCCTCCCCAGGCAGAGGTGGGGGGAGGTTCCCAACTATTATCATCATTTCTAATGGCCAACCTGGAGAGAGAGAGAGAGAGAGAGAGAGGGGAGGCCGACCCAGCCCTCTCTGTTCCTCTGTCTTTCTCGCCCTCTCTCACTCTACCCTTGACAACTAGCTGCTAGAATCAGTGGGTTATAGTCTATGGCCAAGCTGTTAATGTTCTGAGAGTATATCATGTAAGGACACAAGTTCACACAACACACACACACACACACGCCCACACACACACACACACACACACACACACACACACACACACACACACACACACACACACACACACACACACACACTCTAACACTAACAGCGGCTTAGAGTACTACAGAGTCACTAGTTTGGCCATACTAATAAGAGGGGATTGACATGGGAATTATACTCTCTGTTTCCATTAGGCTTCGCTTCTGTAGTGTCTACAGATCACCCACCATCTTAAATCTTAAAGTACACTTTCTGTCTTGGAAGCATTATATTTTAGCCATGTTGTGAATGGGCGGTATAAGGACAACATGCAGGCTGGACATATAGCGACATTAAGCACTTCACCCACTGAGTCAGAGATGGAACACTCTTTGAAATGTGGCTTCAAATATGACTCATCTTAAGTTATACCGTACAGTATACTTACAATGACAAATCCACACTGCAAAATGACTACGCCTTCATTGGCCTCTCTCACAGACGGGTGTCCGCATACTGGTGCCATGTGATTTAGATCAACATCAACACAGACGCGACGGATTATATAGTGTTGTGAAAAAACATACATGTTGGTAATCCCTTCCATTTAAACTATGACCTTTTATTTGATAGTAAACCTTTTGACGACTGTCTGGACATGACTCGAAAAACCCACAGAATTACAAATAACCAAGAATTCTATAATCTGTTTGTTGTTCCCAAGTGTATTGTTGTAGGAAAGCTTTGACATTGCAGTATGAAGAATTTGAATGTCAAGGTAGAAATTGCACAAACAGAAATACTCCAGTTAAGCTATCCAAAACAGTCTTTCTAAATGTCAATGGCACACGGGGGAAATAATGTAGACTAGACCAGTCCATATGGATGTGTAATATTTCTCATCTTAAAGCGACTTTTCTCCTGTTGTTGCCATAACAACATGAAAGATTTTGTGTCCAGAAATAACAGAGGGAACCCATTTTCCAAATAGTTTCAGAGACTAGTTTGACCTTGCGCACTAAGTGGCAAATGTGTCTGAGTCTGTTTCTGTGCTGTTTCTTTCTGGAGAATGAGAAGGCTCTTTGCTCATATTATTTCATCCTTTGTCACTCAAATAGTCCAAATATTTACCATGAAAAACATCTGGTGGATCTCAACATCAGCCAGGCCGGGTTTCCGCCTACCCAGGGTTGTGTTGCGACCTTTTGCACTGCTACTATGAGGCTGGAAAACTTTATAGTGGCAGCTCTTCCTTGGCCTAGTGGAATGGTACGTGCTAAGTTTCAAGGCAATCGGACGTTACGTTGTGTTCATGATTTGTGGCAAAACAGGCCACTGCCACAAACTTTGGAGGCCAATCGTAATGGAATCTGAAAAATCTGACAAATGTATCTTGATCACACATGACTATAGAGATTTGCATGAGGTTTGGACATAATCTATAGGAGTAGTAGCAGCAAACAGATATAAAAGTAGTAGCAAACATAAAAAGCTGCTTTTTTAAAAAGACCTTTGAAAAACTTTGGGGTGGCCTCTCTGGAGTGTGCGTGCAAAGTTTCACACCGATCCTTCCTGCGGTGCCCGAGATTATTTGGTCACAGACGGACAGACAGACGAGGGAAAATATAATTCCTTGCCTTGGCCACTCCGGCCTGGCGGGGAAGTATGTCATACTACTAGACCTAGATAAAACAATCGGATGATAATCGTTCTGGGTTATGTAAAATTGCATGCAGAGATCTGACGCGAAAGATTATGCATGAATACATTTACAGTGACTGCCTCCATCTCCCAGGCGGTGTATTGTGTAACTGTTGGATGTATCAGTAGGGTTGTTCTACTCATCCACACAGTTGTGTGGACTGAACACACGCATGCACACACACATGAAGTGGAGGAGGGTCATCTCTACTCCTTGAAATATATTTGCTTGTAGTACCTGTTACTCCAAAGTGCAACTACTGTATATTAATATAGTAATGTGTTCCCACTTGAACTGCATCATCTTAACCGTTTTCATACATGGCATTTGCTGCTACACTTTGTTTCATTTTCCCTGTATCAATCCCAGTATCTCTTGGGCCCATCGCTGTTATTTGTCTTACACAAACAGGTGGCACAGCTTGACCAGGGGCAGTCACAGGGCTCTCACATTTATTCATAACACTCAGTGTTTCATAAGAACGGTCCACATTCCTGCCATCCAATATGTTTTACATCAGACTCCCTGGGGCAGTGGGCTGCTCCTACTCCCCATATTATTGCCCTTTCAGGCAGGGGGGCAGACAATGTTCAGGGTTCAATAATAAAGCTTTTTTCTTTTTTCTTCTTCTTTTTTTACTTGTGGACGAGAGAAGATTTACCTTTTGAGTTGAAATAATAATGAAAGTTATTATAAGCATTTACTATTAAGTCTGCAAATGCAGATGTTTATTAGTCAGAGGGTCATGGGATCTAACATCCCTTTTTGAGAGGAAGGAGGAACTATAAAGGAACTTAGAATGATAAAAAGTCTACACAAAATACCTTTTAATCAAAGTAGTTAGTTGCTTTGCATCAGAGATTGATATGTTTTATGTAGCCTACAAGTTCTGCTTTCCATAAAGCAGAAATTGTTGTATTATTATTATTTTCTCTCTCTCTCTCTCTCCATATTTTAGTTTTCTCACATCCTGTGGGATAGAGTGGCTCTATTGGCACTGGGCTGCGGTATTCCATCTAGCGCATTATGAGATGTTCGTGAACTGTTGATGACAACAGTGGGTGCACAGACTGCACACTATGCCGACTTAACGGTACACTGGCACGGGTTGTACAGTACCTCGGCCAGAATATGCAATGTGTGTATAATTTACAGTGCTGCAGTACTAATGCGCATCTACACGAATGTATCACCTTCGCACTTCCGTTCGTTATACAACGCGCGCGCACACCACACGCACACGCACACGCACACGCACACACACACACACACACACACACACACACACACACACAGTGTCAGTGATGATGAAGAGCATCATACCTTCTTGACAGACTTGAGCGTGGGGACCGCGGTGAACGCTGCGGAAGGCAGCTCCCCCACGTTCATGTTCATGTCGCTGTTCTGTGAGTATTTCTCCGCAACGTTCTCAGTCTCTTTGACATATTTCGTGGCTTGTTTGACCTCAGACTTGCTGTCCACCACCGAGTCGGTCATGATGGCATTCAGGTGATATTGACCTGTGATCACTGCTCAGGATAGCGCGTAATGGTTGTCCTCTAACAGTGCAGACCACTGTCGTCTTCTTCCTCTTCTTCTTCTTCTTCTTCCTCCTCGCGTTGCCCTGCTTGCGTCCCGATCAGAAGCGCTTTCAAGATATTCCCTTGAGACACTGGAATTAAACTAAATGAGCAGATCTGCACTTTGACGCCATTACTTTAGAAAGAGCACGAATAGAGCACACACTGTACATCGTCGTCCAGGTCAGCTGCCTCCCTGCCATCCATTCCACAGTCAGACAGACAGTAGCATCTAGACTAGAGAGAGAGAGAGAGAGATGGGGGGCGGTGTGTGTGGAGGCTGTCACGGTGTCACCTGAACAAGTCGGCAGTGTGTGTGTGGGCAGCGTTTGTCCAATCAGCGTCGGAGGAGAGAAGGACCCGTGGTCACTCACTGGTCAGACCGCTACACAATGTAACTCTGACTAACATCGCGTCACTAGACCTCGGAGGAAACTCTGAGTGCACTGCATAGTGCATACTGTACATCAGTGTTTCTCAAACTTTACATTTCAAGGTCTCCCCTTAACTCTGGCAGTAGCCTAAATAATCATATTTTAACTGGAGACCCCTGTCACCCCTCCACCCTGACGAGCACTAAGAGTTGAGGAATTACATTTTGTATAACAGTTTGTGAAAATAGAAGATCTACATTTTCACAATTTCTGCCTCTAATATTTGACAATTTGGCCAATGTTTATTTGTCATTTTAGAGATATTAAAAGTCCTTATATTGTCACTTTGGAAATGTGCAGATACCCTCTATACACTTAAACTTTATGTTGGTTTGTTTACTGTTGAGTGAGAAAACAATGTTGCACGAAAAGTTAATCATCTGGGGACCCCCCCAAAATCATTTGGGGGATCTCAACCTGGCCTATATACAAATGGAACCAAATGGATCCGTTAGGTTCTGGTAGGTACAGCCTTGTATGGGTCAATTTAGACACCCAGTACATAAAGAACCCACAAAAGTCCCTGGAATCCACTTTGAGAACCACATTATTACATTATTATGTTCGCTGCAATGTTGTGAATGCAACACATACTGTGCCAGTATTCACACAATTCTTTCTCTTTTTCACACATTTTATAAAATACTTAATAGTGCATTGTTTGGTCAGTACTACTTTCTCTCTTCTGATTCTGTGTACTACTAACAATAACATGCTAATGTAAAAAATATTAATCACCAAATCATTGCAGAAGCTGAAGAAATTAATAAAGATTGACAACCATTTTCAATACACTTATTTCAGTCAATAGAAATAATAATCGGGTTACAAGATTCATAATAATCGTAACCAAACAAATATTAGGCTCTACATTTAGTTAATTATTGACTTTGTGGGTTACTACTGCTAAAATTATGCCAAGGTCAGGTTGTATACATGTACATAGTGTTTAATTTGACAATCAATTGTTTCAAACACAGCTTGTTAGAAGTTAAGGAACGACCATCAACTCAAGTCACTTTCATAACATTTTATGAACGCATGTTATCTACGGTTCACGGTCAAACGTTTCTTTAAAAATAAAGAAAATGAAATAATGGGCGACTGCATCATAAGTAAAAAAGAAAAAAATCTTTTTCTATAATTTAAATAAAAAACACCTAGCTAGGCTTTACAGGTGATGAATAAGTAACTACACAAGTACAATGTGCTGCAACATGAATGAATTGTCTATTTTTCTCTACAAACATCATGAAAAAAGATAATAGAAAATATGCCTGTATAGATTGGGCACATCATTAAGTACAACTGTTACACATTGGGGCACAAAGAATCATACAATGTCATATTTCTTTTTCACATTTCAGTCCAAGGCGGTACCTACATAATGATAATTTTTTTCTCCCATGAGAGCTGAAAGAATTCCAAGAAATCTCAACATAAAAGACATCACATAAAATATAAAGGGTACAGGTGTACCACAATTTTCACTTTCACATGTAAAACTGTGTCAACTATCTTTAGTTAGTACAGCTTTTATCCTGTACCAATTGCCAAAAATAGTTAAAGCAATGAGCATCCACTGGTGAAAAATCCATCCTTAAGGATTGACCAGAGTCTGAAAGAAAATGGCTTTACATAGCGGTCATACGAAAGTTTGCCACTGCTGGTTCCACGTGTCTTCATATTTCACTGCCGTTCAAATAATATCACAGGAAAAGCTGTTCGTAAGTACTGATTGAGCTGAGCAATGAGGAACCCCTCCCCATTTCATGAGCGAGGAAGTCCAAAATCATCTACGGCAAAGTGGGCAGCTTTTCTGGAAGACTTGATGATGGAGGAACAAATAACGGAAGAAACCAGTGAGTGGGTTCCTGGTTTGTTGGAGGAGGTGAGAGTGTGGCGGGCTGATGGGTTAGCTGCAGGGTGGTGGTGATGGTGTTCTCAGGTGGAGGTATTATATGGTGCTACGACACCCGGATCATCTGTGCCACCGTCTCATCGGCTGCTGCCTGGGCTGCTTCCTGCTGTTGCTGAGTAAGATATATTAATATTAATATTCACCACTTGAACCCTAGCACCTCCTATTCTGGGGGAGGGGACATTTGCCAGAAATAAGCTCATCTGTTATTCTGTAGAAGAGATTTTATGTCGAGGGAAACAAAGCTGACCAAGTACAGAGTTAAATCAGGTTAGAATAGGATATACTTTACAAAATGACTTACAGAACGCAGTGAATCACAGTTACTTTTTGAATAGTAGACAATTCCCCTGTCATTTGCTATCCAAACAAGTACGTATATTGTTAACTCAGGTTTACCTGTGCCAGGGCCAAAGCCATCTCTTCCTTCTCCTTGGGTGAAAAGAATCGTCCGCCGTCTCCCCGCTTGCGCTGCATGGCGTGACGGTGGCGCGACTCATGTAGGTATTTCTGGCAGAGGGAGAAAGTGGTTAGAGGGACCATGGCCAATTTACTGTTGTGAACACAGAGTGTGCTCAAGTGAACCACTTTCTCCCAACATCTGCCAACGTTGGTTGGATAATCCCTACAATACACTGGGGGCTTCATCACGAGTCAATACAACCAGTAAGACTCCCTAATCGGGAGAATGTATACACAAATTGGCCTGTAAGTGACATACTGTCTGTGAACCGCTTTGCATGATTTTAGGGCAAAATCTGTAGGAGCACGGAGCAGTGTCCAAAAATGTGTTTGAAAAAATCGGCCAAATGGTGGCACTAAAGGGGACATATGCATGTTGATGACATGAGTGTAGACATACTGTGTACCAATTTGCGTGATTTTAGGACAAAATCTGTAGGAGCAGTGTCCAAAAATGTGTTTGAAAAAATCGGCCTGATGGTGGCGCTATATGGGACAGATCCATATTGATGACATGAATGTAGACATACTGGCCCTCATTTATCAACGTGGTGCAGATCAAAATTTGGGCGTACACCGAAATTTAGGCAAGTCTCTGCATTTATCATTTCAACGTTACTTTGACGTTGGTGTAGGGTAGGATCAAATCTCACGTCAGGTTCTGAGGTGGTGTAGGATTCATCTTACACCTCTTATTCCATTGTAGACATGCGGAGCAGCTGTCTAACTATCTGACACATGTATCCACTCCAAAATGTATATTTTACAGTAACACACCAATAAATAATCCCTGTGAAAATATAACATTTTATAAAAGCATATAGCCTAGGCTATCATGGACATGTACGCCGATTTTATTTCCAAGTTACAATGACAAGCAATTAAAATCTAGCGATATGGAAGCAATCTAACGCAAGTGCTTTAACAGTCATTACGATTCCATTTTGCGGAGTTGGAAGCGGCGCTGCTTCTTTTCGTGGACAGTGAGGTATTCAACTTATAGCCTACAGTGAAGTGTGTCCTATATGAGTTATACATTAAGGTTAAAACCCGACACTCCAAACCTTCAGATTATGGTTGTCTATCTCTCAGTAAGCATGCACGCACAGCAGCCCGTGGTTTATGGGGAATACATGATTGCTTTATTTCTTGTGTAACACTGACTCAAACGCGCACTGCATCCGTGCGCCGTCGGCGATACTGGGTTAAATTAATATATTCCATTCATGACAATGACTGGTGTGGTGTCACTCATGTAAACTGCAAGCTTAAATGGTAGCCTAATAATGGTTCCACAGTGAGCCAAAATGCTACTGAGCTTGGTGGTGTGTGTGCGTGCGTGCATGTGCGTGTGGTCTGTGTGGGACGTGGACATGGGATTGAACTTGAAGCGTGCAGAGTAAACGCTTTTCTATTGGCTTTTCTTTCGTTGTTAGGTCGTATTCGGGTTGTTCTAGTTGTAAAATCGGGGCGTTTCGAGAATAATTAAGTGTTATTTAAATTTCAGCCTGCGATTTATCAACGCTGAGGTGTGTCTATTTAGGACGTGTTCGTAAATGCCACTTGAACATTGGCCTAAGCAAAATCTGGGGGGAAAAATACACTGTTTACACTCCATTGATAAATGCGTGATTTTAGGGCAAAATCTGTAGGAGCAGGGTCCAAAAATTTGTTTTGCAAGAATCGGGGCCTCATGGTGGCGCTAGAAGAGGGGCATGTGAGAATTGAGGGGTGGAGGTTGTTGTTTGCCAGCCAAGGAGTGTGTGTGCAAAGTTTGGCATGGATAGGGGCAACAGTGGAGGAGATATGAGTAGGGCAAAAGTGTGATGTGACGTGACGGACAGACGGAGGAACTGACAGGGCGGTGGAGGTTTAAGTCAAACCAACAACAATCCTATTCAATTTGAGATCTGATCCGTGTTTGATAACAAAAAAAGGGCCCCTTACCCTCCTCTCCTTTGGAATCTTGCCCTCTGCCTCCAGCTTGGCACGGGCCTGTCTTCGTTTAAGGATGCGGTGGTACTGCTTGGCATTGACGTACAGAGGCTCTTCTTCCAGCATTTCAGCCCCTGGCAGGGGGATACGCTGCATGGCTGGCACAGTGCCACCTCCAGGCACCATCTGACAGTGCAACACATACAGAGGCAAAGGATCAAATCTGTGGTGGGGAAAAGGTAGTGAATATTCATAATACTTGTACTGAGGTACGAGTATCTGTAAATAAATACTTTGGACACAGCAGGTTGTGTATGCCATGTCCAAAACACATACAGTACAATCACTATGACTTGAACTACACATATTAAACTTAAAGCATAATTAAACTTTGGTGGAGGGTTGGCTTATGTAGTTGCTGTACCTTGCCATGATGTAACTCCAAATATTGATGAGATATCTTCTATTGTAGCTCCGTATATTATGAGTTGATAATAAAAAAGATATATAAAAATCTCTACATTGACTTACATTGCTCAGTGAAATAGATGTTAAAGTCGGCACACCAACAAATGTGAACAAAGCTGAGCCCATGGATAACATTACAAAACCCAGTTAAGCAATTTTTGCGAAATAAAAATGTGAACACTGTGTTTGACTATTTTAGGCAGATGCTTCAGCGACCGAATCACCACATTATTGCACGTATAAGAAACAACATTATCATTTTTTATTTTTTTATATTTTTATCCCACGGTTTTGCAACCCATTTTCTCACCCAGTGCCAACTACCCAACCTGTAGTCCTGGTTTCCGCTCTCCCCCTGCCACGCCAGGGGAATTGGGGAGCACCTGGCTGGCTAGGGGGAGGTAGTATAGAAACCAGGACTACTGCATGTTTTTGTGAGGGCATCTACCCTCGGAAACACGGGGAGAACATGCAAACTCCACACAGAAAGGCCCTATCGCCAACCCCACCTAGGGTGTGGGTGCTGATGATGCGGAGGGAGGAACACGCCTCCAGCGCCCCCCGGCGGGAATCGAACCCAGGACCTTCTAGCTGTGAGGCGAAGCGCTAACCACAGCACCACCGTACCCCTACAAACATTATCATTTTAAATAGAAAACAAAACACAGAAACGAGTTATAACATATACTTTTTTAGCGTTCATTGTGTCCTATAAGTGAGACCAGTTTCACTGTGCAATGTATTTTCTTACTCTATGGAGCAACTATTGAAGATCTTAACTCTACCAAAATGTAATTGTGCTTTAAGGTAAATACAAAAACATGATTGAAATGCTCAGCTTCCAGATATGCAAATTTAAAAACTGATCAAAGACGAGGCCCGTCAAAATGATCCAGGCATGCAAAATGCAAAGTGTTGTATTTAGTCTCAAAATATTTGAGGCTAAATACAGGATTATCAGTACAGTATATGGTGCTCATTAGAAATAAGATTTATTTTCAATCTGAAAAAATAGGTGACACCGATTAATGGTGAAAGGGAGTTACTTTGATTAATTTTCCTCCACCGCACAGCCCAAGAATTAGGTACTGTAGGTACAGTAGATAGCTAATATAGGATGCTGGGTACCTCTGCAGTGGGTCTTACCATGACCATTCCACCTGTATTGACCATGTTGCCAGAGACAGGCAGGGTTACAGTCACAGTGCCTTGGCCACTGTTGGTGGTGTTGGTGTTGTTGCCAGCCTGTACAATCTGGGCACCGGCCAAGCTGGATGCAGGGATGGTGATCATTCCTGTAGAGGGGTTCATCAACAAGATCATATACCCATCACTCAACATATACCCTGTAGACACTTTGCATAATTAGGACACAAATGGAGAGTTGGTGCGTACTAATGGTACAGTCTTCTAAGTTTGGTGTACAGTGGTTTGGTTGCACTGCTGTGTGACCCAAACCATAAAGTCATAGGAAAGGACGTTACCTTGCTGGAGGACAGTGCCGTCTGCATTGACGGGCTGGTAGACTATGGTCTGTCCATCAGCTGTCTGGGCCACCTGCTGGCCCTGTACACTGATCTGCTGGCCCTGTACAATGAGTGTTTGGAAGGAACTCAGTTTGGATGCAAAAAGAATCCATTCATTTAATGTACTGTAAATACTCATTCATGCATTTTCTTATTGCTGCATTATTCTCTGCTATGCATTATTCTCTTGCTCTTTTCCCCGTTTTGTCCATTTTTCCATGTGTAATTAAACTAATCCTAAAACCAGTCACAGCTGCCACATTAAGCCTTTGTTACAGTATCACCTACACAAAGGGCTCATTTGTTTCTGTCTTTCTAACAATTCAGAAAGTTTCCTTTTACTTGAATAGTATATTATTGTACTAATACACTATTAGAAACTAAACTGAACACCTGAACAATCTTAAACCCGAACACCTCCTGAATCAAACTTAGTTGCACAACGTCGTCACGCGGCAAATAAATACAATAAAAAAAAAAAGTGTTGCTCGGCACCTTTTGCATTTGAAAAGTATGTTCACATAAATATGTCACTATCGTGCGACTAAGTATAATAGATGACTGAGTGACCTGTTGATTGAGCAGAGTGACCTGCTGGTTCTGTCCCGCAGTGAGGGCTGTCTGGGGCTGCTGGATAATGATTTGCTGGGGCTGGCCCTGTTGGCCCTGGAGCTGCAGCGTCTGACCGCCCTGCAACTGGATCTGTCCTGGCTGCAGCAACTGGATCTGTGCAGGCACAAACACACACAATCAATACTAGATGCCACCATCTCAGACACAAAAACGATAGATAAAGACAGATGTATGCACACAAGAAAATGCTCCCAGAAAAATGTACCACCGCCTGTGACATTTCGAGCATAAGTGTGAGAACTTTACAAAAACAGACACAAATAGTTAGCCACAGACGGGACGATTTCATTTACTCATTAATTCATGCAGCCTCTAGGATTTACTTCTGATATCAGTTTTTCTCAGTACTTCCATGATAGGTGCACCGACAGAGGAGGTTTGGGTGCAAGACTCCTAGCCAGTCATTCAGAATACAAACTCGCCGGCCACTTTAATACTTTCAACAATATAAGATTGGAAAAACAATGCCAAATGTGATGCATTCGCTGAAAGATAGAGGCTTCTGCGTCAACCTTGCGTACAGCCCCTCGTCACATACTGTGATTTTGTTTATATTTTTTCTTTCATAAAAGAAGGAAAACTAAAAAAGCTTTTTTTAGTTTCGGTTACGTCATCAATGTGTCAGGTGACGTCCAGGGAACCCAAGAAATAATTCAAATTGGTGACCCGTAAAGGCTACCGAACATCACCATCCAGCGTCAAAACAAGTAACTTGTCAAACTCCTCCTGTGGCGTTCAACACCCTTGGTGCCAAACACGAGTTTCCCGAGTTTGTAATAGGCCTTGCCAAACACAAGTTTCCCCGAGTTGGCCGTTAAAAAAGAAAAAGAAAAGAAATCCCATGGCATCCATGTTTGTTTACATTTGAAGAAAACACTATAGCCTCTATCTTTTGATGCGTGAATGGATTTCCACACAGATTTTTTTGTTTGAAAGCTGTGAATGGCGTGCACGCGTGTGGTGCATCATCCGTGGATGACCCGTGCACATCGTGAACATTAAAAGGTAAAGATTCTGGCAATGGAAGATTGAAATGCTTGGCAGAAAGCACGTTAAGGAGCAGTTGGCCGGTGAGTATAAAACTAGCATCAATTTTTAAGTCAAATTTGTTGATCAGAGGAAATTAGTTGAAATTGAGCAGTTGTTAGTCTAGATGCTGTGCATACTGACCAGTGCATCTGGTCCTCTGGTTTTACTTTGTTAAGCTAAGCTAAAGAATGTTGCTGCGGAGTTAACATTTGAATACAGATGTAAGAGTCACTCACCTGTTGAAGTCCCTGGGTTCCAGACACAGGGACCTGCATAATTGTTTGGCCCTGGCCCCCTGACATGGCTTGCACCATGATCGGTTGTCCAGATGAAGTGATGAGCTGGCCTCCACTCACTTGGACCATCAGCGGTTGCCCCTGGACCTATAGGCAAGGATATAACAGTTATTGTAACCCATTAGGCGCTAGTCAAACCATAGTTATGGCTTAATCTACAATGAGCAAAGGATGCAATTCAGGACCGGTCCCGAACCCACATCTTCTTCTTGGGTATTAGCATTTGATGACTTGCAGCATTTCCTACCGTTTTTTGAGGGAATAGGAAATAAACACAACATGATGCCAAGGTGAGTGATCCCACTGTCATATTGTAAATAAGACAACTAGACAAGACAAGACATGGCATGAGATGAGTCCTAAATAACAGCCCAAAATGACTATTTGAATCTTATGTACAGTAACTATGCAGTTATTACTAATTATGCAGTCAAAACATTCACTGTCCACCTTGAACAACACAAGACCCATGTTTCAAATAGATGTGTCCTCATCTCTGAGCAAGGTCTGAGGTGAGTTCTTACCGACCCACCTTTCAAGAGCAAAAGATAGAGAGGAAAAGAATATGAACAACTCAGGCAAACAGTCGTCTATCAACAGCCATGAGTGAGGAGGCGAGAGACCTGAGACATGAGACACATGACACATTGGGCTGAGTCCATTTACATGCAGCTCAGGCAGATACAGGGCATGCTAGGAGAGCGAGGCTGCGTCAAACGGCTCTGAAATGGATCATGAACCACAGCGACTTCATGCACACTCAGACTGTGATGCTTGTAGTGGCACAGGGCGGAGGTCACACCACTACCTGGAGAGTCTGCACCTGCTGGCCAGAGGCCGTCACCACTGGCGCCTCGGTTTGCAGTTGCACAGCCGTCACTGTGCCTTGCGTCTGCAGACAAGGTAGGACAGCTACAGTGTCTGGCTAAGAACTACACAGAAATCGCAGCACTACCAGCAACGTTTATTTGTTCTAGCAACTACATGGATGGATATATCCTCAGTATGCCCTACCGGTTTTGTGCTCTCAGGCATCTGTCAGTGTCAACTGTAATTTACTCAAATGCTGTAGCAGACTAACAACCTTGTTATTCTCACCTGCTGGATCTGTCCATTGGAAGTCTGCACAACTATCTGCTCCCCAGTCGTGGTTGTGGCAGTGGTGTACTGCTCCATATCTAGTTAATGACACAATCCTCTCTTTAGAAGTAGAAGAGAGAAAACAGACAGGGGACTGTCAGTAAAACCTTCACATTTGACATCTATATAATAATAATAATACCTCGCCCTAAAGAAGGGCGTGTGGACGCAACAGCCTGGGTGACAGCAGACTGCTGGGCGAGCGCTGGCGCTTTGGCATGGGATGAACTTTGACCAAAACAATTCACAGACTTGGTTGGTGTTTAAATATGGAGATGACTGACATCATAGATGTTTGACCAAATATGCCCACAATATATCCATATATGGGCATTGCCAGATATGGGCTTAATATTGATGACATCAGGGATCTCCATATGGTCATAAAAGGGACAAGGACGGAATTAATTTGCAACATCATTGTGATGTCAGAACAGGTCAGCTATATCCTTCTGCTGAGCTGGGATGAGGTGTCACGCACTGTGACTGACGCACGCACAGGATCTGCAGGTTTTTATAGTACATGCGACCTACGATACGGTCGCAATAATAATATAATAAAGTTACATGGTGATGGTTAATCGAACGTGACAAACCAGTGTCAAAACACGAAATGTAATGATGTCAGGCCATCTCTGAACGTTTAAATGCCATTTAAAACAAAGGCTGCTGGCTTGGATGCACCACATGATGGGACATCATGTTTGTTGTTGTCCCTCCTTATTGACTATGTGGTGTAAAACATTGGTTCTCAAAGTGGGGTCCGGGGACCCCCAGGGGTCATTGAGGGAGTTCCAGGGGGTCCCCAGCTAAATGATAGTTAGGAATCAAATGGACCCTTATGAGTCTGTAACTCGCAGAGTGTACAAATGGAACCAAATGGACCCGTTATGGTGGTCCGTGGTCTAATACAGGGGTTCTCAGAGTGGGATCCATGGACCCCCCAGGGCCCTATAATATATAAGCTATTTTCAAAACATCTTGGCGTTCTTTGAAAATGTTAACACCACAAATCTTGTATGGGGTCCCTGGCACACACACACACACACACACACACACACACACACAAAAAAAGAAATCAGATGGGGGTCCTCGGGCAAATACCGGTACATTAATTTAGGTGTCCTTGACATGAAACAGTTTGAGAACCACTGGTGTAAATAACTGTCAAGTGTCAAGTTATTTTTCTTGGGACAGTTAACCAGGCTAACATTAGCATGCCAGCTAAATAGCTGAACGTTTAATTTAGGTCAGGAAAGGAACACATGAATAAGATAACTAGCGAATTGACATTAATCCACCCACTAAATCAGACATTGGTTGTTGTGGTTAGTGGGGTAAAACGTACAGCTCGGCTTCATATAAAAACAAGCAATCGCCCCTTTGTTTGAGACTCGACACGTTTAGCCAGCTAGCTAACGCTCACGGTCACACTGTAGATCACGTTTCCACGCAAAACAACAAGCCTTGCGTGGAAAAGAAAACAAACCACGCGTGTGTTATTTATCTGAGGTCGTGACAGTCGGAATCAAACTGCCGTTCGATTTTTGCATTTTGTAGGGTTGGTAATTTGGTTGGTCCGTGACAAACCAATCCGTGCTGCTGACAACAACTACCAATGGCTTCAGTGGGCTCTGCCTTACCGTCTCTCGGCCGTCCGGTTCCCCTCTGATTGGCTCCAGTACAGCCTGCTAAAGTCCAATCACCAAAGTGAGCGTTGGACAAAATGGCGCAAATGAAACAACGGCGACGGGGAGGAGGAGGCGCGCGACGCGCGTGCATGAAACACGGTGGTGTAAGGTACCGGTAACTAAAAGTACATACATTTACAAGTACTGTGCTTCAGTTTTGAGGTACTTTTACTTTAGCCTGGGGCCAGCCTAGATACTAATGCATCTAGCTAACTAACTGCAGTAGGCCTATCTACCTTGTTTTAACATGGCTGGGATGTCTAGCTCAGCTAGGCTACTTTTACTTTGCTGGAGTATTTCCAATTTTCAGTAATTTTACTCAACTACATCTCGGATTCAAATATTGTACTTTTACTCCACTACATTTATTTGAAAACTTTTGTTAGTTACTTTGTAGATTAATTATTACAAAACATACATTAACCCAGGGCTGCCAAGTTCCAGAAATTTTTAAGAGTGAGACATTTTTGGGGGGGAGGTCGTGCCCAAATGGGCGCAATTTTTTTTGGCCTTTTTAATGTCGATTTAGAGCGATTTCGTGGTGTGTTGGTTGGTTGGCACAGACGGGGTCACTACCTCATGCTTATAAAGCATTCAAACTGAGTGACCAGCACAAGTAGAAATAAACTTGTAACAAGAATGACCAATAAATATACATTTATTAGTAAAATGTCAACCAATAGCACACCTTATTCAGTTCAAGTTTCAAAATTATGACCAGAACAAAATTTGGGGACCCCCCCTGGGGGTCCCGACCCACAGGTTGAGAACCACTGGGCTACTGGTATTCTTCCCTCTAGTAGAGTAGTGTTGGTAGTGTTAAAACCGCCCTATCTCTTCTAAAGTCCTCCTCAGAATATGGGGATATTTAGGGTTCAAGACAAGTGGATATAGTAACCCATGAAATTATTGCGCGTGGGCTCTTTCGTGCATGCGCTCGCGGGAGGCAAGAGCTGGATTGTGGTCATCTTTGTGAAATAACGCCCAGCGTTTTGTCCCGGAGCGAGTGTGTTTCTCCACCGCGGGGGCGGCGCGATCCCCGGCTCCGCAGATCAAAGCGAGAAAGCATCGCAGCCGTCTGTAGGGCTCTCCGTCTCGCTGCGTCGCCTGCATGTGTGTATGTGTAGAGGGGAGAGAGAGTGGAGGAGCAGAGCAGCTCTGCTGCATTCACTGCGCTTAGAATTCTCCGTGCGACTTTTACCAAGTGAGAAAACCCCCGCAACTTTCGGGAGAGGTCGGTGGGATGGCTGTAAAAATGCGTGAGAAATGGCATGTGTGGCGTGTGGCGTGAGAAGAGGTTAAATTGCGTGACTCTCACGCTCAAAGCGTGAGACTTGGCAGCCCTGATTAACCTCTTCAGCCCTATTTAAACTTTTGCTATCTACAAGGCAAGCTCACAAAGCGTCTCGATGCGACGCATTGTGAGCTTCTCTAGGTGTGCTCTCTTCAAAAGATTTTTATACATTTGAAAACTTGTGAGAAAAAATGGGACATTCTGCATACTTTTACTTTAAGTACATTGATGCCAATATACTGTTCCTATTGAAATGCATTGGCACTGGCAGAATGAATCCACTCTCATAGATAGAATATTATAATGTGCGGCTTGACCGTGCCCCAGAGTATTTCTCCATTGCAGTATTTATACATTTACTTGAGTAAAACATTGAGTACTTTTCCCACCACTGCAGAAAGCACATTTTTGTGACGCATGCAAGGCTTTTGACTGACCAGGAGATGACGCCATTGCCCACTTTTCTAAGCAGGTGTCGTTTTTCATGTGAGCTTATGGCTCTATATGGTTTATAATGTAAAATCAAGTTGTAGAATGTAATGTTTGCTAAACATTAGGGACAGAACGAAATTTATGGAGGGGGGTCACTGGAGGAAATGTATATGCCCTGATATAAAATGCTATGACCCTCCCTCTGTATGTGGGAAAAAATCAGTGGCCCTCCCCAACCAAAAAAAGAAAAGAAGATGGCCCTCCCCTAAAACATAACATTTTATACATGAGTAAAATGATCCCTAAAAACATAAACTTATTCATAAACGCAACTGCAGTAATAATAGCACTATATACGAGAACATGAATAAAGCAAATTCACCTCCCCCTATGAGACTCGAACCGGCGGCCCCACGGGACGAATGGATCGTTAGCACAGTGACTAATGCACAGCTATCTTCACAGATAACATTTTAGTGAATAAAAGTGAACTCTAGAACTTAAGCTACCACTTCTATATCATATGATGTTACAGGACTTAGGAGAAGGCTATGAATGTTTAATCTGTAAACTCACCGCTTCATCTATCTGTCTGGGAAATTTTATACGCAAATGTGAAAGTGAAGAAAAATGCTTTCCATTGGAACACTGCCATCCTTTAAGATGATCCACTGCCGGCCGAACTTAACCCTATATATTAAAACAGGGATGCCATATGTTTCATCAATGAGACTATCCCTAAAAGATTCCCGTTGTGGTGGAGAAAGAAAAAAAGACGAAAAAACCTCGAAGCCAAAATCAAAATCCAAACAGCCACACACACGCAATTCCAGTAGGACTTGCCTAACCCCTCTGATCTTCTTGTTGTCCGTGCTCTTCTCTAATTTAGTTTCGAGTCTGACAAGACTCTCCTCAGCAGAGAGGGTCTGCAGCGAAGCTCTTAAATTGTGATCCAAGTAACTTTTAGTACGCACATTTGTTCTCTTGATGTTGTAAGACGCCATGTTTGTTGTGTTCTGAACTTTTCCCTCTGACTAAAAGTATTGTCGCTGCCAGGAAGAGCGTCAGTGATTGGCCAGAAACTGCACACGCCTACTGGCTGGATAGGCCAAGCTAAATGATTGACACATAGAAGGAACAATGGGAAAGGCTCAATAGCCCAGCTGTTGGGAAAAACCAAGATAAGCAACGGAGGGGTGTCAATGACTATTGTTGTACTATTATTCAGGAAAGCTGTAAAGAAAATATGCATATAAAATCCGGGCTCATTTTAAAAATAAAAATTGGATGACCCTCCCTTGGACTCAAAGTAAAATTTGATGACCCTCCCTAAAACTAAAAAGACATGACCCTCCCCTATTTTCCTCCAGTGACCCCCTCCATAAATTTCCCTAGGTCCCTTATACGAGGGCTTAACTAAGTAATCTGAAAATGAACCATTTTTTATGTTATCAAGTCAAGTGTGAGTGTGTGACCATATCTCTCTGTCTAGACTAACCTCGCCTACCAGGCTTTCAGAGACTAGTCTAGACTAGTGAGAGTCTAGTCTACTGCTCTAGACTAGAGATTCGCAACCACCTTGCGCCTCCAGTCCAATAGGTGGCAGCACAACATATTTGTGCCCTACAATTGTACGTCACAAGTGGGAAGAAGTTATATGCGGAAGTTTGTACAGTACAGCAGCACATGATGGAGTTATAAACAAAAACAAGTAGGACGTGCTTATGGAGTGTTATCTTGTGTGACGACAAGTGACGTATATTTTTTAATTGATCTATTTACTTTGATTGTACAGCTTCGGACGCTATAGTAGTGCAACATGGCCCTGACTGTACGGCTGCTGTCCTTGGTCTCAAGGCTCGCTGCTCCATCAACAATGGCCGCATTATCTGCAAGGAGCTGTCGTTTTAAAAGCCGGGATGCTGCAGTCTGGCTGGACCAGAGTCATTCACACAGGGCCTCAGACACAAGACCAAGACGGCGACAACAAGAAGTGTTGTTTGAAGAAGACGCTGATATGGAAGATGTAGATGATAAGCTGCAGGCATTAATTGAGTGAGAATAATTTATAGCACTGATTCCTAAACAGTGGGTCGGGACTCGGGACCCATTTATGTGGGAACCACTTATTCATAACCACTCATTTGAAATAACTATGATTTTTGCTCAATATCATGGCATGATGTGACATGTTGGTCTTTCATTCTCTAAACATATTTCAGTGAGGAGAGAAAGCGGCAAACGACTGTGAAATACCATAGAATTAAGAGGCAAATGACTCCCTCAGGAGCCCCAGAGAGGAAGCTGAGCTGGGTTTCTATGGAACAAATCAGGTAAGAACCACTGTAAACCATTTTTTTTTATTTTTTTATTCAACCTACTGTCTTTATTATTATTATTATTTTTATTTATGTTCTTCATCCCTCAGATATCTCAAGAAAGAGCAACCGGAGGAGTGGACTGTGGAGCGTCTGGCTGAGGGCTTTTCTGTCACCCCTGATGTCATCTTAAGGGTTCTCAGGAGCAAGTTTACCCCCATGCCTGAAAGAAAAGCCAAGCAGGATGCAAAAGTGATGGCAAGACTCAGTCCGAAGGCCCTACCTCCAGGAAGAGGACAAGGACAGGACAGAGTGAGACCACAGCTGCCAAGTCTCAGCACGGCAGCTCTGCTGCCTGCAGAGAGTTCTGCAAGCGCGTTGGTAACTCTGACATCCAAACAAGAAGGCTCAAGAGCTCTTGCTGCCAGCTCAGGTGGCCCTGACGCCCTCGCCACGCTGCCCACTCAGCTCTCGGTGTCGCTAACAGTTCCCAGCCAGCCTGCCCCATTGATGTCGAGCTCAAATGCGAAAGACAGTGTTGCCAAGGACTGCGCTTTTGAGGACGGTGAGGAAGAGGACGGCTGGGATGGGGAGGTGCTTTCAGAGGAAGAA
This sequence comes from Nannobrachium achirus, assembly GCF_963921795.1. Lineage (NCBI taxonomy): Eukaryota > Metazoa > Chordata > Actinopteri > Myctophiformes > Myctophidae > Nannobrachium > Nannobrachium achirus. The sequence continues at coordinate 29,811,201 of NC_137818.1, read as the reverse complement.
ATTGAGGAACTTATGCTAACAGAAAAGCATTCTCCCATGGTGCGAGTTGGAAATGAGTTCTTTGACAACAATGGCAATTTTCTGTATAGAATTTGAGAACTTCCTGCATATAATTGGTTAGCTGTGAGCTTACAGTTGGCCTTACACTTTTTCACTCCAATGTGCCATTATTTGTAATGTGTGTACAAAATAAAGGAATGGAGCATTGGTGCATCTCCTTTTTTATATGTATATTTGACTTTGTCACATCATTTGCTCAAATTATTTGTTTAAACTAATTCACCATCAGGTGGCAGTTGATTGCTGTTTAATGGACTTGAATTAGGTCCACTGTAGTTTAGTAAATTAGTTGCATTTACAGTTGCTATATTTCCCAATGTTTTAAAATTAGTAATGCTCAGTTGAGATGCAGACTACAAACTATATACTGATTTATCAATATTTCTACTGAGCATTGTGTTCTTTTTTGCACAAATCATTGTAATACTAATGTCTTACACAAAGCAAGTCAAGAGACAAGTTCAGAAATTGAATTTCCAGAACTACAGGAACAAGTTAATTTATTGGTCACCCAAAGCAAATTGTTTCAAATATACAGAAGAAACGTTGCAGATACAAAGATGTGACATTGTATATTTACAGAACCATCACAATGACTTATTAATTTATACAGCATTTCAAACTGCAAGAAAAGTGTGTCATCACCACTTTACCAGCAAACCTTCATTAAATAACAGTTTTACAGGCATCCACTCTGTTTAGCAGCTACATATCCCTGTATACACTCTCGCCAGTTGAGGCCAAGTTTACTCTCAATTCAGAAAACATACAAGTCAGAAGTCAGTCAGTCCTTCTTGGATGAGACATGGAAAAATTGTGTTGAGAATTTTGGGTTATCGACGACGTAGCCTATTTTCTTTCTCAAGCTTAATGGATCAGATAAAATGCGTGATCAGAAACAAATCTTGATCAATTATAACTGGAGTGTGTAAGAAATTTGAGGAAACTTTCTATTTCTGAAAGATTTAACTTTGGCAACAATTTCAACTTAGGAGGGTTATTGACTTACTGGATGTAACAGTGGTTACACAATAGCCGACAGACAATTATTGAATACTTACTTGCCACACGAGGTGTGGGCACACATCATATTCTAGTACCAGGCACTTGTATAACCACATCCAAACTATAACCACATCCAAACTATAACACATTTACTGCACTCTGAACCTGCTCATCATAAATAAATATAACCTGAATGAAAATTAATTGAACACAAAAAAAGAGCAAAATAAAAAGAAAACTGTTGTGCAACAAATGTGGAAAGAAGCACATGTGGAGTTCAATTGATGGACAAGACATAAATTAAGTCATTGGCCAATCCAATGAATCCAATTGAAAATATTTGCCTAAGTTCAGGAAGATATATATTTCTTTACATTTTTACAGTAGTTTCTTAAGCAATGGCATACCCCAGTTAGAAACATAAAATGTCCCTGTGGTTCTGGAGAGAGTCTCACCATAAACATACAAAGTGTCAGCATATACAGCCAGTCATGTTGGTTAGTCAACTCATATCTGCCAATTTGCTAGCATCAGTCAATCATACTAGCCGCATTTACATAATGACTTTTTGTGTAGCTTCAGTGTTTCTGCCTTATAGTTAATTGGTGCATTGCAGTATAGAGGGTATGCGCATGCATGAAGTGAATGGCAAATCGAGAGGCAACGTGAGTGGCAAAGTGAGTTTAACGTTGTTTAATGCAATCAGATATTTGGATGTATGGGCTGTCCAGGCCAGAAAGTAGTTATTTTCACTCAGTAGGTGTTCCCGCATAACCTCCGGGTATGATGATGATGTCACACGCATACCCTCTATTTCATATAGGAATGAATCTGGTATGTAAAAAGTAGCTGTCAATATATTCACTATCAAACTAGATATTTATTCAGTTGTCTAATGATACAATTTTTCAAACCAAATGGATATTATTCACATTGAATAATGATGTAAATTAAGTTGAAAAGTTCTTATTATCTAATTATAAACATGACTTTTACTGTATATGCAACAAAATGGGATGTTAGAATAATGGGCAAATCTTTTCATTAATTTAATATGTAGGAAACCTGTTAAAAAACAAACCTCGCCTACAAAGGACTTTGTGCTTTTGGCAGTCACTACTGCTCTCATTAGTTTTTGAACAAAACGGCATCATGAAAGACACTTTGACCTCTCCTCTTCCATTGATGTTAAAAATAAGCATGGGCAATGAATATTTCACATCTCCATTCATCAAAACAAAATACTTGGAGCTTCTATAGATATTGCCGCAATTAAAGTGTTACAGTGAATGTGCCCACACAAAGTATCTTAACATGTTATTGCTATCAAATCGAATGCAAATATGGCAGTTGCCACTTGCATTTTATTACTTGTTACCACTATTTAAGTGAAAGTTAAGATGAAATGAGTAGCTTCGGAGACTCCCCAAGCCAGAGTGATCGACAGCAGCCATATGGCCATATTACCAAAAATAAATTGCATCACTAATGGAAAAAGAAAAGGTTTATGTACAAGTGTATTAGGACGAGGGAAGGACACACACCTTTGATACAAGTAGATAGTATTGCAAGGAACACTCCCACACGATGGGAGAGGCAGAACCCATAATGCAACGGTGGAATGCGACTACAATTAAGTTGCTTTAAAGCAGGACTCTCTTACTCTGGTTCTATCATCAGTCCAAATTCACTGTATCTTTCCTCTGTTCCAAAAAGAAAGAACTTGGAAATTAGAAACTCAGCCGACAGGATCAATAATCAACGTGCAACACTACTTAAGTCCCTTCAGTTTTCTTCAACTGCGGCATTAGTCCAAGGGAAGCCTCTGTACATTCATTGGATACCTCATGGATGACGGCAGTGACATAGGCTCTTCACACAGCAGTGGAGGCCAAAGGTCACACTAGAAGGTAAAAGGAGGAAGTAGCTGGAGGCAGAACAGTGGCCAGCCGCCAAGTTTGACTGGAAGAAACCTCCCTCTCGATTGCAGCATGACAGGTTGTGCCTGCTATTCAAGGAGGTCCTGTGTACAGAGAAAGAAACAAGGTCAGCTCCAAGCGGAAGATATCCCTGTTGTAAATCCCACCCCAGAAAAAACACATCCATGTAGTTCTCTTTATGACTAGTTTTTATCATCCTTCAGCTATGAATAAAAATCTCTTTCAAAGACATACTTTTATTTAGCTGGAATCCTTATACTAGATGTAGTAGTAAATTGGTCTAAAATGTTTAATTGAAAATGGCCCTGTTTAGTTATGTCTAAAACGTATAACTGAAAATAGCTGATCTACAGGCTGCCACTTTTAATCGTTTGGCAAGCATATCCTCCTACACCCAGGAACCAATGCCACTCACAGGCCAATTCATGTATACATGCGACCTGACGGTCACTTATCTCCCGATTAGGGAGTCTTACTGGTAGTAAATTGACTATTTTATACCGTTGTACGAGAATCAGACTTAAATATTAGTACCTCATCAGAGTCGTCGTGGAACTCCCTCTTGCCGTTCGGGGTGTGGTTGGTCTCCAGTGGCTCGTCCACCCCTTCAATACCATTGGCTTCAGCATGCTGCTGCTGCAGCACAGAGTACCTGTGCACCAGGAACCTGTAGGACACAGTCCAAATGTTAGCAGAAGAAGGCAGAGAAAAATGATTCCCTTGATCACAAATTCTTTTTAGTATGGGATCATAGGCTCCTAGCACACATTTTATTTAAGTGTGGACAGGCTTATTTTACAAAAAAAAAAGACTCAGTTCATGTTTATAAATCTAAAGCCTGATTTATGGAAATAACCGGTCTACAGGATCACAAAGTGTTGCGACGCAATGCATTGGGAGCTTGTACATAGGTTATTTTCGGTGCACGGCACCAGTGTGCAAATGAGTGTAAGCCAGGCTTAAACAAAGCGCTCCCACTGACCTTCCACCACAGACATATTTCTTGATGAAGAGAGCCCCAGCTACAGTGCTGAGCAGCATAATGATGACGACTGTCACCACTATGGGAACAGACTTGGAGGTTGACAACTCCATCTGCACAACAAAACAAACAAAAGCAAAACATTGAACAAGAGAATGTCACAAATGGTAATATAGACAACATCTGACATGTGAAATATAATTACACTGTAATACGACGCTTGGCAGCGATGTTAGCTTGTAGATTCTGTCCGGTATGCTGCAACATACCATCGTGTGATGGAGTATAAATGAAGCTTTACTCACCGTTGGTGTGTCCACCAGGTCACTGACACACTTCTTTCTGAGGTCTATCTCTTTTCGCGTAGGCATCTTTCCCCCTTCACATTTATCTCCAGGGATTTTTCTATAGCTGTATACCAGAGGGCATCGGTCATGTGATGGTCATTTATACTTTGCCGTCGACTTAACACATTTTTCAGTTGGAAATCAGTTGTTCAGCAACATGGTCACTCAACAGAAAATGTGTTTCTAATAATCAGCTATTTTCACCTAGCTCATGCAATGAAGTAAAAATGTGGCTTAAAAGATCAGCGCATGAAGGCACAAATCACATAAATTATGTGATGAATGTGTTTTATTGAATAAACACAAAGTAAACTGATCTTACCCACTAGTCTGCAGCTGCTCCTCCCTGCCATACAAGCAGAACTCAAGAACCCGCCCTATCAAATCCGGTTGCTCCACACACTCCGAGCTGTTCTCCTTACGGTAGTAGCCAAAGTCACTGCAGAAGGGACGGGGGTACAGAAGATGACAGGATAGTGTGGAAATGGGGGGTTTGATTGGATTGTACACTGAAATGTCTCAATAGTATCTGGAACAAACTACTAGAAAATGGCAGGTCTGCTCCAGCTCTCATTTCTTTTAAATCACACCTAAAAAACCTTTCTGTTGCCGCTGCCTTTTATTCTCTTTTTACTTATTATTCTGCAATTTTACTATGGTACTGTATTTCACAATTTTGTTTTTATTGTATTCAAATGTATTTTATATTGATTTTTCTGCTCTGTGCCCTGAATAGGTGTTTCCTATTAAGGAGATAGACCTATGGCCCACAGGTTAGGAATCGATGATCTATTGGAAAAAAGAAAAAAAAAGAAAGTGTTGCATGAAAGTTGAAAGCTCACCATAGGAAGTCATCCAGTGTGCACTCACAGGGGGTGGGCTGGGTATTGACCTGGTAATCTCTTCCGTTCAAGCAAACAGAGTCCTTCCTCAAACGGAGGAACTTCTCTTTGTAGCCCAGCATGCAGCCATCGTTGGGGTCACTGATGTCATCAGAGTGCGCCAACCACTGCACATAGTCCTTGTCATCACCTTGTGAAATAATGATATAGGGCTTTTTCATTAGTGGATATAGTTGGCAATATTAGCAAATTGCTTTATTGAATTTATTTTACGTCTACATTCTTCATTTCATATTTTCATCCTTGTCAGACTAACTGTATCAAAAGCCCAACTATCGATTATTCATTAATTATTAAAGTCTATTTAACCACTTCAGCCCTAATTATTCATAACAGTGTAGCGCAAAATGGCAAAAACTAGCTGATCTACAAGAGAAAATGGCAACATTTTATTTTCCACCCCCAAAATCGATTATATTTTATTAAAATTGATTCATTGGTTATTTTTTATAAATCAATTAAATCGATTAGTTTCGATAAACTGTTGCACCCCTACGACCATGTCACTCAGTCAACAGTCACTCACATTCTCTAGTGAGGAGCTCTTGGAAGTCAATGGTGACAGAGACCCAGTACTGGCTGATGAGTGAATCTCGGTAGCCCCAGACACTGACATTCATGGAACGAGCGCCCGGCTCTGATGCAAGTCCTGTGAAGTGGATGGGATCGTTGGTGAAGTTGTATACACCCCAGCACTGGCCTTCATCAGTGGAAAATCTAACAGAGGAGCAAAGGATATGCAGTCATCATGATTATCGTGTTCACAAAATGTTTTGCATTTTAACACTGGTGCAAAAAAACATACTGTACATGAGCAAAAGAAAAGCATTTTTTGCATAGTAAATGTAGACATCTAGGGAAGCTGATCTCATGTGACATTAGCAGGGGAAGTAACATTTCTGTGGTAACCCAAGGTCTATCAATCAGAGACACTGGTGCTACATATTTCTCCATGACGTAGCAAATAAAACATGATAAAACTAGATTGAACTATAGCATCATTTTGCAACTTCGTGGAAAGTCTACTGTATATTTGATTGTTATAACATTATAGCTGATAAAATAAAAGCTGAAAGAAACTGATGAGTTCTATTCTAGGGTGAAAGTGGTTATATACAAAATACAACACTAAGTATACTTAATGCATTGCATTTATACAATATTTTCATTGAAAGTGAAACACAAGTACCACAAGACAAAAATATAAACAAATAAGCATAAGCAAATAAGTAAAAAAGACAAGAAGTTCAGTGCAGCACAAAAGCACTGGTTAGTGATTAGGTTGAAATCTGGATATTTCGACGTGATTAGAATTGATCCGGCCCAGGCCTCTATACATTCCCTTCAGCTGTGACTCACTTGATCTGGTTGATGGGTTGGGTGGCGCTGTGCTCCACGGCCACCAGCAGGCCTCCAGAGTCCAGGATGGCATAGTGATGGGGGCCCTTGAGGGCCTTTAGCCAGGTGTAACCGCCATCATCAGATACATAGACATCAGCTTTCATCACAGAGATGGCATCACCAACACTTCCTGAAGATGCATAAGGCCAGAGGATAAGCTACCTCTACACACACCATATCAGTGGTGTTACAGTAGATATACTCAAACTTTGCAGAAACGTTTCATTTTCAAGATGGCTGCTGACACTTGTATTTCAATAAGTAACTTTTGCTTGAATAATAATTATAAATAACAAATGAGAATCTAGAATAATAAAAAGTTAACAAATAAACAGCCTCGTGGCCCGAGCGTGCACATGCATGATTAATAGAACAAAGTAAACATAATGAGAATCGCATTCCCGCCTGTAATTTCGATTCACTGAATTGAAAGTGAATTGAAATCAAAGATTTCAATTAGATTTTTGATTAGTATTGAAAAATCTAAAACAGCCTCAATCTTAGTAGTGTAAATCAGTAGCATAAAAACAAAAATATTTGCGCAGGCTGTAACTGAGCAGCGGATGCTGATGGCGGTCTGCGGGGACATTACCGTGAGCTATAATGAGGCCCACAGCGTTGGGCTCAGAGAGAGGGAGCATGGGGACGTTCAGTCTCACAGCGGTACTGTAGGCAGCGTGTATGTGGAGACTGCACTGTAGAGACACAAAGACAACCAACACGTTTCAAACTCCACTGCCAGTCATACGTAGTCTGTGTTTATTTATTGAGGTAAAGAACTACAAATTTAAACACTGGTGGAAACCTTGTATGTCCAAAACCGCTTGTTTTTTATTTATCATTTTAATAATGACTTAATGTGAGGCGTTGTGTGCTTGTAGATCGGCTATTGTCACTAGTCTTGTGCGACAGTCTTGTATGGTGAACTTACTTGCTTAACGAAAAAATAAACATACACATTTGAAACTTGGAGAAACAAGGTTTCTGTCCGACAGTGACGATATAGTACAGTACATACATTTTGGTCACCACTTGTCAAGTTGTCATACACTGCCATAAACTAATCTAAATTGAGTCTTTTCAGTTCAAGTTTCTCTAAAGTCTAACTAACTATCAGGTTTTTGTCCATCACCAGGCACACCTAAAACCAGTATTTACCTTGTCTGGGTCTTTTGCCGTGGCATCACACTTGGTGTTGGAAGGTTTCCGCAGTGGCACCCACTCCCCACCCTGGTCAAAGGACACCACAGACTGCACTGAGCCATCTGGAACAACAAGACAATGACTTCAGCAGCCAGCTCGTCCTCTCGACAGGCAGCTCATCTCACACAAAGCAGCTAATGAAATATTCACTTGAGGGGCCCACAGTTCAAAAATGAGAAGTCTGACACACAAGAAAGACACTATGTGCTTGTGTGTATACTGTACTGTACGTATGTGACTGAAACTGAGGTGCATGTATGTTTGTACATCAGAGTTGTAGGATGTGGGTCGAATATGTTTGAGTGCTAGCATGGTGGCCACAACCCCACATCATCACTTTATATATAAACGTAATTTATTTATTTGTCCATTCTTGTTAATTCACCTCAAATAGTGTTAGAATGCATTTGTGTGTTGCTACTTTAATAAGTTTATAAGTTTGACACATAGCATGTCCGTGTGTAATGCATGTGTGTGTCCAGGACAGTGACAGTTTCAACAGTGTCATTAGCCGAAGAGTGACGCCGTGTTACGACAAAGCATACATTTAGTATCATAGCTACCTTCAGCTAGCACACTAGTGATGAAGACTCCCCGGAGAGAGGTGACATTAGTAAAGTCAGTGTCGCCCCCAGTGGTGGTGTAGAGGTGGCGCTCCAGGGACTTTGAGTACACAGTGCCGCGGTCGTCCGATACATAAATGGTGCCAAATCCTGTATCTGTAGGCATAAACAACCAGTTTCAATAAAGAAACAAATGTATTTCTATAACGCATGTAATGGGCGGGCTCTAGACCCCTTAGTATGTTCGACAACACACCAAAAAATAGCAGATATACAAGCACACAAGGCCTCGTGATGCGAGGCCTTGTGTGCTTGTAGATCGGCTATTTTCACTAGTTTAAATCATCTTAAAAATTATAAATACAAAAAGAATGATTTTGGACATACAAGGTTTCCACCCGGTAACAATGATATGCTCGATAAAATTGCAACACCAAAGGGTTTAAGTGGTTCAAGTGGTTCACTGACCTCCAGGTTCATCTACATGCATGAAAACCATATCATTGTTGGCTGCTAAAATGGAGTAGAACTGTTCATGGCCAACAGGGGGCAGCTGGGCCATGTTCCACGTCTCCCCCTGGTCCACTGACACATGGATCATCCTCAGAGTAAACTGCAGAGACACAGATGACAGAAAGGAAATGCTTTTTAAAAACAAGAAAGAACAACTTCAAAGAAACCTTCACACCCACACACCCATACGAATGTCAGGAGAGTGATGGAAAGGAGCTTAGTGTAAAAATAGCATACGCAAAGTAAACCAATGCAAATACTTGAACACAGGCTGACAAACAAGAGCGTAGACTAGAGACACACACATGCCAGCAAAACTCGAGGAGAAGAATCTGTTATCAGAGAGACACAATTGTACCAATTGTACTAAACCTGATCTACAATGACTAATTCTATTCTCGCAACATTGTCAAAACTTTATATTCAAAACAAATTACATACTGACATACCATCGTGAATTGGAAAATGTATGATGCGATGCTTTCACAGCCAAAAATACATAACTACGCAACCATTGTTGAAAGTGTCGTGACAAAGTATAAATCAAACTTTAGGATGCTGTGCAAACTGAATCCATTGGGCTAACTGGATCCATATTGAAACAACCATCAAACTACTGTCACTGTTTCTGTGACTGGCCAACCTTTCCATTATTTATACTACCACATCCTAGCATTCTTCTGATTTAGAAAATATATTGTTTAAATTAATTTAATTATAATGTTTTCAAATTCTGTACTTTTAAATAGCCTGATGATCTGTACAGTATTATGTACTATTTCACACCTGTTACTTTTCAGAAAAAGGGAAGTAAAAACTTAAAGGGAAGTAAAACCAATTTACTTTAGCTCTTGTTGATACTTTCAATATCCAATATTTATAAAACCCACAGACACACTTAACCACTTTCACTTTCTCTTGAAACATTTTCAAAAACAAGCTCAAGCTTTTTGCTACTTTTTGTATGACAAAGTAGTGCATTCATTTATACATTCATTTATAGAAAACATGCAAATATTTGTTGAATGGAATTGAAAAATTGAGAGAAGGTTTCTGCCTGACAGCAACGATATACAGAATCAATACTACGCCTCGGCATATAGCTCACATTTCCCCCATTTGCTATTGATGAGAGCTCATACCAACCTTGCCTGTCATTACAGAGGCGAAGATGAAGCGTCCGCCAAGCCCAAAGGAGAAGAGCTTAGTGGCCACGGTCTTGATAGTTTTCCCATAGTCTGTTGTCCTTCTCAACTCCAGCATACCACGGTCAGCTGAAACACATGGACTAATTATAACAGGGTCTTATTGTGCAGATGGAAATACAGTAGTGAAAATGACTTGGTGTTTGGTAATGTCAATATTGGGAAGAATTAGAGATCCAAACTTATAAAAATGGCAATATTGGGAAGAATTAGAGATCCAAACTTATAAAAAGGATAACATTTACTTGTTGCTCCTCTGTCTTTTTACATATGCTACCGTTTACCATTTATCCCAGGATTTCAAACAGTTAAAAAAATACTATCCTTGAATTGAGTTGCGTTATATTTGAAAGTCAATAATGTTTGTGGCATTGGTAAAGGTAAATATAAAATGGCTGGATGAGGAAAACATGATTTGACTGAGGTTTGACTGACAACGTTCAAAGTTGTAAAGAGATTTTCATTCACAGTTCCTCAGGGCTTAATGTTTTTTAATGACATTTTGCTTCACACACTCACAGCAAGATCCGTTGACATTCGTGCTGAAGAAGATGGTGTTTTTCATCCCCCTACAAACAGTGAAAGGAACAGGTATGTCAGATAAGCACACCCCCGCATATCGGCTCAGAGTCAAGGCTATATAAACAGAGGAGATGCGGATTTGCTTTGTTAATGAATAAGTCAAGTTAACCTACATCGGAATGAGGAACCTTAAGAATGAAAACATTCCTCGTCTTAGGGAAAAAACGTTAACCACTTCTTAAGCCCTATATATACTTTGTTGTAAATAGCAGATCTACAAGCTCACATTACAATGTGAGGAATTGTGAGCTTGTAGATACAGATGTTAATGTGGTTAATATTTCACATTTCGAAAAACATCTTCACATGCCTGATGAAGGTCTGAGTGACCAAAACGTTGCCTACCAATTAAATTGTTGTAAGTGAAGACAGAGTGCAGGACTTTTTTCTACTAATATATCACATTTGACATCATATTAAGCAACTACTGTATCCGTTTCCACAGTAGTCTTGAAAATTACCCTTGTTTTCTTCATGTTGTCCAATCACATGTTGCATAGACACTGGATGAGCAAATATAAACAAATCTCACTTGACTGGCACTTCCAACAGGCTTGTGCATGGTTTCTACTTGGTTGTAGGGATGGGACGATACGCGATATTATCGTTTATCGTGATAAAAAACACTCATGATAATTGTGTCGTGGAGATTTTATTCATCGTGATATCGTCCTCCGTCATGCACTGGGATCAATTCACCTTTTATTTGCAGAGCTGCATCCGATACCATTTAAACCCTCTGTAATTGGTAAAACATACTTGTGAGCTTGTAGATCTGCTATTTTTTTAAATGTTCCGCCCCAGGATAATGGATTTTGATTATCGCGATAATATCGTAAATCGTGATTTCTTTTGTCACAATAATCTTGATGAAATTTTCATATCGTCCCAGCCTTACTTGGTAGCGCATCATGTTGCTTCTACAACATGCTGTGAGCTACTTTCAGTGCACAACACCGACACACAACAAGCATAAATCAGGTCTTACTAGCGTGAAACAAAAATAGCACCTTAGCTTGTCATTATTTCATTGATTGTGTGGCGTCACATGCTATTGCTTATCAAATATAATCTGCATAAAACCTTGCCCTGCCTAAATATGTACTTTGCGCCAAGTGTTTTGACTTCAGAAAACTCCTGCCCTAGTTGAGATTGACCCATTTTGCCACGGACTGTTCATATCAAGGTTAGGCCTCATGAGAGAATACCAAAGGCTGTGTCAGAGAAAAGACGGAACAGTGTGTACAGCTCTCTCATGCTCAGCACTCTTGGCATTACAGACTTGAAAACGAAAGTCAACAAACATGTTTACCAAAGACACCCAATGATGCATACAAGGAAATAACTATGAGAAGAATAGTACTGCTGCTGGCTACAGCTTGGAAACAATCAGCTAGTCAGTAGTCACACACTAACCAATCTTGTTACAATCCAGTCTAGGGAAGGATGGAAGCACTGGAGCTTTGCCTATTTTGCAATTATGTAGCAATAAAACAAGCTTAGGTACGTTACGCCTAGTTCACACCAACAACAACAGTGGTTTTCCGCCAAATGACTGTGTTCAAAATGTCTGAAACGTCCTTGTAACCATCACGTGTACGCACCACTTTTGGCTGAAACCACCCCCATGTCACAGTTGAATTCTCTACTTGCCATAGACCAGGGGTCAATGACCCCCACTACACCCCTGGGTGTAGCATCAAGCATCATTTTGTCTATTTCAAAACATGAGCAAACAAACACATTTCTTGCAAATAAACACATTTCTTGCCATGATCAACAATCTCTCAAAACGAGAAATGGGAGTATCTTTCCCCATAGCTACAGTATACACATACAGTAATGACTATGACTGTAAGGGGAACACACAGAGAAAAACAGAGAAGCAGTTTAACTGATATATTATATTCCAGCGCAAAACACTTCCTGAATTCTTCACCCTGTGCCACACAGATAAGAACTGGGTTCTACTTCTACTCCATTTTCATATAGTTGTATGACAGTTCTCTCTCTTAAGTAACTTGAGTTAACTGGTAAACATGAGGACATTATAACAAATTTAATCCTGCACACCGACCAACTAAACATTAAAATGTAATTATTGTGTATAAAGATAACATGCAAATGGTAGTTATCTTTTTCCGTCTCTTACCATTTGACCAGGCACACCATGTCATGGATCTTTCGCCAGGTTCCACCAAAGTCCTCGGACAGCCACAGTTCATTCTGAGGGCATAGAAATAAGACCAGGTAGATGAGGAACTCATATTGCAATGGCAAAAGATGCCACCACTTACCTACTAGATGAGTATAATGTACAGCCCTCTAAATAAATTACAAATGTACATAAACAATAGTTTGGTTAACAGTGGGGGGGACCCTGCCGTGCACGCTTTGCGCTTGCGCCAACACATTTTAATTAATGAATTTGTTCATTCGATTAAATTAATTCCCTTAATTTTGATTAATTCTTATTTTTGCCCTCAACATAGGAGGAGAAGTTGCTTAAACAAGCGCAAAAGTATAGTTTGTTTTGCACGTTTAAAGGCCCCACACACGAAATGCGACATTGCATAAGATCAGAACTCGGGGCCGGGGGTTGATCGGTGATCATTTCAAACGACAGCGATCCTCTGTCTTGAAGGAATTTTGCATAATTTTAACCAGACTCTTGGCCAGGTGCTACAGATTTTAGGCCGGTGGCCCACCTGGCCAATAAAGCGCAGCAGGAAACCCTGCTGCTATGGGTACTGCACCGCCCTCAATGGTAAAGCGCTACAGAGGGTGGTGTTGATTCCCTTACATTATAAGTACATCCGATATCTGTTGATATTTGTAATAGGAGATGCGACACCTATTCATACTTAAAATCTAACAGCAATTTTTGTTGGTAGCTCGCACTAAAGAATCTCACCCACTGTTTTACACCTGTAATGGAGGTAACCTCTCTCTCTCTCTCTTATTCAGTTTTCTGCAAAACATTCCACGATCATGGAATCGTGGATTTCTGGGAGCATGATTAATGCAGTATATTATCATGATGTGAAGCTCCACTGGCGTGAAACTCATTAGCAACATTAGTGTCATGATATAGCGTACAGGAACACTTACAACTGTGATTCTCAATCTTCTCAATTTTAATCTCTGGGACTGGGACCCCAATCTACACTGTAAATTTAACTCTGATTCAGTTCAGCGTTTTCTTTTTTTTTTCTCTTCGCTTCTCAGTCAGAGAGGCTTCCATTTGAGCCTGATTTCCAAATGTCAGATGTCACCCCTTACGTAGGCACATAATATTTTATTGGATAGTGCTCAACAAATAGGAGGAAGGGAAGTGAGTTGAATTTTACATTGTATTGTCTCGTCCCGCCCACAGAACAATCAGAATCCTTGGCTCCCACATAGGAAGGGAGCGAAAAGTGGAAAACAAAACTAAACTAAACAGAGAGACTGGATTCCAGGCTACCTACAAGGTTCAATTTGGTTCTATTAACTATCAATCATTTAGCTGAGGACACCCTGGAACCCGCGCCAGGACCTCAGGTGGTCCTCAAACTGACAAAGTGACTTACAACATTGCTGATGACCATCAGGACATTGGCATCTTTTGGGTTGTAAGCGATCTGCATCAGAGGGATGAAGGGCAAGTCATGATGGTTGAAAGTCTTGCCAAAGTCTTCCGAAACAAAGATCCGAGATCCAAGGCTTCCAGACATTTCACCAGTGAGGATCACCTTGGAGACAAAATTGAAAATTCACGCTAATGAATGATTACCATGACAGCAGACATCACAGTATACTGCTTCACTAAATCAAGCTTTGTGCCCCATGTCTTGAGAATAGAAGGAGGAAACTACACTGAACTGTTTAAGTCTAGCTTCATGTTGTATCCTTGTCTTCTAGCTGTATAATAAGGAACTGGTCATACACAAGACACCAGGTGAGTGGTAGGAGAGAAAACCAGTGGGGGATGACAACACTGGTCTAGAATTGATTATAGATCATTGATTCTCAATCTTTTTCAATTCAAGGACTCCCAGTTTGAAATGCATTAGGCAATTGGAGCCATAGTTAATTCCATTTGTACGCTCTCTGTGTTACAAACCCGTAAAGAGTCCATTTGGTTCCTCCTATTTTCCAATTATGATCAATTTAGCAGAGGGACGCTTGGGACCAATGTGAGGTCCCCACACCTCACATTGGGAACCCGTGGTCTAGATGTCTACATGGCTGTAGGATGTGTGGTGAATTTTCATCAAATCATGACTCACTTTCCCAGAGTTCTCAGGACCGATAGCGATGCCAAACTCTGTTCTGATGAAGGTGTTGTTGATCAGGTTGGTCACATCCACGAATGTCTTCCCATAATCCCCACTGGAAGATAAATGTCACAGTCCAACTTAGATACAAATCAGCCATAGTCATTTCTAATAGATGTGATGATAAGAAACCAATTCTTATTATATCTATGATAGGATAATGTGAGGAGACATACCTTCGATAGAGTTTGGACTGGCCAAATCTTAACATGAAAAAGGGCACCTGAAACGTTGTCAAAGCTAGGATGACCTGACAAGAAAGAGAAAAGGTTCATCATCAGAAAACGAACAGCATGAAGCAAACACCTCCTATCACTTTTCTTATCACTAAGAGAAGTGTGACAATATGTTCAGTGTCACATTTCATATAGTCTAACCTAACGTGGACATTCTATGGCCCCGACAGATCTCATCGGCTCCTCCGGCGTCTCGGAATGGACGCCATGACTCCTGCTGCTGTCCGCTTTGAGTAAATGAGGAAGTAATCCGTGGTGGAAAACAAGTGATAAATCATAGCGATTTTATAATTATAATGGATAAACCTAAACAAACCAGTTCACATGAACAATACTGATGTAAAATAAGATATCTGAACGGCTACATATATTTTATATACAATTAAAATGTCATGAGCCACAGTTACGGGCGCTATCCCAGGCTTTTCTTTCTTGAAAAGTCTGGATCACAAGGCTACATTTCACATAAATTATGATAGATGATCTGCTAAGTAATCCTACTGTATGTCAGATTGCACTCATATCAGTAGCGAGGCAATGCGGTAAAGATTTGTTTAGTGCAAACAGATAAACATAATACTCACTCCTGAGCCATCGCCCACCCAGGCCAGCGATACTGATCCACTCAGGTCATTGAAGGCATACTAAAGAGAAAAAACATAGTGGAAAACAGTTTAATTCACAGTTTGGAAATACCAAAAACATGATGTGGTAGTAAATAATATTACAAAAGTAATAATAATATAATAATTAGATAATGGCATGCGAGTTTGAAAATTGCCTACATGTAAACGTTTAATAAGGAGGCACAAGGAGGAACCTAAATAATTTTGCCCTGCAGTCAATGGGAAGTAACTTCTCACACCATTGTGCATTATGTATCCACACACGCATGGTAAACATATTCATTAACATTCATTGTAGACAGTATGTTTGCTTTTGCTGGTATCATGTTTGTCTAGTACCCGACAGACAATATAAAATCACTTTAATGTGCAGCACTAAAGCTTAATTTTATACCCCCATCACGACGGTGTTGCTTGCAGCGGTTTGACGGGGGCAGACCGCTTTCAGGTTGCCCAACGGGGAAGTGTGTTTGAATGGGGAAGCAACAGTCTTCATTAAATATTATTGGTTATTCATGAAAGAACAAATAAAGCTACCTTTACAAGTAGCAGTTGTGCTTATTCAGATTTACTCGATGGTTATCAATTGGATTTAACATTGATTTACTTTTTGGCACAAGGCACAAGTGGGCATGAACTTTGGGCAAGTAGAACTTGACTTGTACTTGCCCGATGGGCAAGAGCCTCTAAGACCTTAGTGTCATCTCCTGGGCTTGTTTGCAAGCTATGGAGTATAATTAGGCTTTAGGCTAGACTGCTCATATGGCAAACCAGTCAAAACAAAACGGATGCCAGCAAACAGAACAACACTGACAGGAGCTTGGAGTGCATGGAGAAAACGAGGCAGTCTGGGCTATTACCATAGAAATCGATAAAACTATTATGAGGCAACTGTGTGCCAACAGGTTATTGATCAGAAGCACTTTTGCTTTCATTCTGAGCTACTCTGCTCGTCTTACACTTAAATCCTTTATCCCATCAAGTGGCTCTTGACTACTTTAACTATGGGTATATGTTGACATGTTGACAGTATAAGGGCAGACCATTTGATTTCTAGCAGCTACTGTGGGAAAAACAAAAGAATGTGGCAATAAACCTTAAGTTGAAGATGACATTTTAAAATATATATAAATTAACACTGAGAATGAATGTGGAAGAACAAGGCAAGTCTATTGGTATTCTAGCTCCCGCTTTCGATTACAGGCAACAATTCTACAAAGGCTGCAATGCACGGTTGAATGCATGAGGAATAATAAAAGTACAATGCAAATGAGCAATGCAAAATCCATGATCTGCATACATCTTGCTTTTAGCCTACAGTATGTTTAACTGGGGTTAATGCTTGCTTGTTTTTTGTTTTTATCTGCAAATTTACATTAAATACTTGTTTTAGCCAGCTGGTTTATGTTTGGTATAAACGCAACACGAATGAATGCTAATTAGTAATGACTTGGCATTTAGTTTGTCATCTGGTTCTACATGAATGCAGTAGCCAAGTGAACATCGGTCTGCTTTATCCTGTGCCAACCCACTTAAATCCTTAGCACATCTGGTGGTACCACATTTAGCCTACTCTCCACTCCAGGATTTTTATGTATCTCAGCACAAAGACCCCCTGTCTCTGTATGTCTTTTAACACAGACAGCTTACAAATTGTTACAATGATTTACATGATAACTACTGTGCTGCCAGTCACAAGGTTTCACCGGCTAGGCCTGTCTGGGGGGGGGGAGGTCTCACATTCAGAATCAGGGAGACAGAAAAAGATGGATTCCACAACGCAGAATATTACTGCATCCTTTCCATTAACAAAATATAGGTCAAAGCCTTGACTGGGGCATTCCTGTAGTTAGTAAACCTAGAAGCCCTTCACTGGACCCTTAGAATAACTTGACATTATAATGATGAATACAGGCTGTTAAGATTTTATTGGAGGATTCATTTGAGGGCTTGGATATCAGACTTCTGGTGTACACAGTTGCTATACCTTCCTGACGTGTGCAACCTCCAGTTCTAATATGAATGTGTCCATCATGTTTCTTTAAAAAAAGTTGTAAATCTTCCACCTAATGGAGACTTAACAAATCTACCCAGGCCATGGGAAAAGGGGCCTAATCTATGCTTCTAAATAGCCTATATGAATAGCAGATTAGGCCTATACGTGTGAACCTGATCACCACCTGCACACAGCCTCCCAGTATACGATATCATAATTACCTGGCTGTGAGGAGAACAGCGTAACAAGACCGGTAATATTAACTTACGCTGTGGGTGTTGTTGGCCAACTTGGTTTCATATCCTTGAAGGGCTTCACAGGTGTCCGCTTGGTCGGCGCTCCTTTTGTTTACCATATGCTTTGCTGGAACCAGCCATTCTGGAAGAGATCTCTTTGCGATGTTCACATTTCCCTGCTGTATTTTAGAATTCTTCACAAAAAATGTGGGCGATTGCTGGCGCGGAGATTCTAAACAAGCCGTCAAACTGAAAAATAAAAACAGAATGCAGTGCACTGGTCGTCCCATTCTCACTCTGAACCGCCGGGGAAGAGAATAATAACCGGTTGTATGTTTATGCTAATCTTTCCCAGAACGGTCGGTGTAGCTCTGCCGCCGATGACATCAACAAAACAGTCGTCCTGACAGCGAGGAAGCGCTTTGTATTCACGGCTCATAGACGGTGTGCTCTGCGCGCCTCCTCGTCCAAGTTCAGCGGAGACAAAAGGATCGCATTGTAGGAAAATCTATTTATTTGATAACACGTATCCCCGTTAATTCGTCATGCAATCGCTCAGTCCAACAGATACAATTGCAACGATAGCCGAAACTGTGTTACATACACCGCCCGCCGCAGGAAGACTGCACTGAGATTGGTCAACCTTCCATTTGACCTGCCCACACAGGCCGTTCTGATTGGCCTCAACCTGAGCGCATGAACTAGAGCGACTCAGTCAGCTGTCAAACGCTTTTTAAGATAGGTTGGGCGGAAGAGTAAATAGTTCAAGTCCACTCAGTTAATGGTGTGTGGTGATTGTAGTGTGTGAGCAGTGCCCCAGTCCACAACCTGTGAAGCTAATGCGTTGAGAGGTCACTTGAAAATGGTTTCAGGTCAAATCAACCAATTACAAAATAATAGTCTTTATTTAATCAACTAAACTAAACCCATCGCGGTTTATGTTATTGTATGTCACAGTTTATCTGTGCTGTTTTAAATGTTTGTAATGTTAATTTTATGCAATTTGTTTTAATTGATGTTTTTATTTTACTCTGCTGGTTTTATCTCTTTATTTTTTTAATTCGTTTTATTTATTTGTATCTTGTTTTGTAAAGCACTTTGTTACACTGTTCTGTATAGCTCTGCAAAACAAATACAATTATTAGGCCTATCATCATCACAGGCTATCACACACACACACACACACACACACAGAGCTGGAAAAAACAGCTTTGTTTGAGCTGGTAAAGCTGGTTGAGCTGGTCGGCCAGCTATGTTGTTGTCAATGCCTAACTAGACCATGACCACCTGAGCCCAGCTTGCAGCCAGCTTGACTAGCAATCAATCCTGCCCAGGTAGTGTAGCTCTGGTCCATATAGCGTAAAGCAGGGGTGGTGGGCAACTTTGATGATGGAAAGGGCCACTACATTTTCACACTCACTCCAGAGGGCCACAATGCATTTACATAGCAAAAATAGCCGATCTACAAGCTCAAAACGCGTCGCACTGTAGATCTGCTATTTTTGCTATTTTTGAATTGGAATCCTGAAAAGTAACTTCTTTTTGTTTTAATTTCAAATGCATTTATATGTTCTCATGTTAATTTATGAACTTAAATACAAATACATTGGACATAACAAATATAATAACATTTTAATAATAGTCATTTAGCTACTGATATAAACTGAAGTAGTTAAAGCGGTTAATTTTTCCATGTTTTGAATTGGAACAGCTGAAATCAATAATATATCAGTAGGCCTACTCTATCAACCTGAGGGCCGCATTAAGAGAAGGTTGGGACCGCATGTGGCCCTCGGGCCGCCAGTTTCCCATGTATGGCATAAAGGTTTATTCATATTGGTGATGAGCCTATATAGAAGCAGTTCTCCTTCTAACGCCTTCTAAGAGCTAATAGCTGGTGTCCAAAACCTCCCTAAACCAATAAACCAGCCCATTAAATCAACAAGACTGGTCAGGGTTGTTGAACAGCCTTGTAGCTGTTTTCTCTTTTTTGCAGGGTACAAAATGATGTGAGTGTATCACTCATCCTTGGCCTTATTGTGTTCTGACAATCAGAATATTATGGAATCAAGACGCCACTTCATGCTGGCCTGTATTTATTGTTATGAGTACTGCTTGACAAACGCACATGCTGCTGTTGTACAGTATGTTGTGTGTGTGTGTGTGTGTGTGTGTGTGTGTGTGTGTGTGTGTGTGTGTGTGTGTGTGTGCGTGTGCGTGTGCGTGTGCGTGCGTGTGTGCCAACAGAATATCCTTCAGCAGACATATGGCTCGCTCACTCTTATCCTACATATCACTTTGTGTACTTTGTATCTGAAAACTAGCTGGGATATACAGTATATCTTTTAACAGTATTCACAGATATCCCTTGCGTACTTGTTTATCTGTGTGTGTAAAAGAAATACAAGGAGTCTCAAAATGTATCAAATTTGTGGATTACAGTAAGCCATATTCTGTAGCTTAATATTAAAGTTGTATATTAAAGTATGTGATGGGATGGAGAGCCCCAGTGCTAAAGGAACCCATGACTACTGGTCATGAGGTGCAGGGGAAAACACCTAACAACCTACAGTATATTGCGCCATACATGGGCAACTGGCGGCCCGGGGGCCACATGCGGCCCCCACCTTCACTTAATGCGGCCCACCGGTTAATACTGGAATACTGATATATTATTGATTTCAGCTGTTACAATTCCAAACATGACCTGCTTTAATTCCGTCAGTCTATATTAGTAGCTTAATGACTAGTATAGTATTATTATTATTTTTATTTATTTTTATGTCCAATGTATTTGTATTTAGGTTCATAAAGTTAACATGGGTATATAACTAAATGCGTTTGAAATTAAATCAAAATGTTACATTTCAGGATTCCAATTAAAAAATAACAAAAAATAATTAAGGATTCCAATTAAAAAGAAGCAAAACTAGCCGATCTACAAGCTCAAACGCATTGCAGTGCAATGCATTTTGAGCTTGTAGATCTGCTATTTTTGCTTCTCTTGTATGAGATACTAGAATGACTAGAAAGTAGGACGTAGCAATATGCAATGTGGCCCTCTGGAGGTGGAAATATAGTGGCCCTCACCATCATCAAGTTGCCCATCCATGCTCTAAGCCAATGAAAACCCTTTACTTGTGTTTGACTTGGATTGCTGCTCGGACTAATGACAACCTAGGACCAGTTGTCCTGTAACCTAGGACAACTGTTACCCAACTCTAACTGGAACAAAAGTTGTACTGACTCTGACCTCTAAGGACTTTTCCAGGGAGGGTTACTTGTGGCGTCTTGCTGTGTCTCCCTTTCTTGTTTTTATTCTTGTATTATTTGCACTGATAAATGGACACTTATTGTTTGGCCCTGCACTATTGTTGTGTTGGTAGTATTGATGCTGTGTTTGACATGGCGGTGAGATACTTGCGTAGCAATGACTAGCATTGACTGTTATGAACACTTGCCACTGCATTGTTAAGTTGTGCTTTAAGTATTGCTATTTGTGTCGTAATGTGACACTTACACACGTTGAATGTTGTTTGACACTTTATTGCGACCGTTAGGTCGCAAGTTACTATGAAAAGCTCCACCGGCTGTCTGTCCATCACATCACTCTTATCTCTGGCACCGTTGGTCCTATCGATGCCAAACGTTGCACACACACTCCTTGGATGGCAAACCACAACCCCTGATTTCTCACATGGCCCTCTTCTAGCGCCACCATCAGGACGATTTTTGCAAAACAAATTTTTGGACCCTGCTCCTACATCTAAAGTCATGTCATCAACATGGATCTGTCCCATTTCCCATATTCCCTCCTGATTGGATACGATTGCCTTCTAAAGTTTGTGTATGTGATGATGACGGTAGCTTATCTCCCTATTAGGGAGTCTTCTTTTATTGTGACTGTTTTTTTTTACGGTATCTATATTAGGATTAGGTTTTTGGGTTAGGTTTAGGTTTAGGCATAGTTTTACTGCGGTTAGGGTTTGGCATAGTGGTTAACATTCACCAGGTTACATGCTCCCCTGCTGAGTCATGTTAGTTCTGGAAGATCTGCTGGCCTCCTAGACCTAGAGGGAGGGAAATGGTGGGAGAGAGTCACACATTCACACTAGCCAGATAATTGATAGCACCACTCTGGTGGTATCTAAGGAGAAGATGGAACTGTGATTGTCATGTCTTTAGCCTTTGGGGCGGTACCACCGGTCTGACAAGTTTTCTGTGATGACATGATACCCTACAGAAGAGGCTGCTGAAGTTGAGCCTACCGGTATTTCTATTAACCATGTATTGATCTCACAACAATAATTCATCATTTAAATGTTATATGACTATGTCAGAATATCTATCCTTTGTATCCCTTTAATCCTCTGTTCCTGCCATCCACTCTAGTAAGCAGTATTCTGCACAGCAGCATTCCTCTGCAAAGGGACAATGCAGCGGCAACCCCTCCCCCATGGCAGCCCAGCCAACTATTAAAAGGTGGAGAACAAAGGCACTCTTATTCCTCTGAGATGTGCTCTGTGATACAGGGAAGACTGGCTTTCTACAAGTGCTCAACTGTTCCTGCTCTGACCACTTGTTGTGTTTCAGAAGGCCCCAGATTATTATGGGATGGACGGAAGCAAGTGTTGCTTAACTTGCTCAGTGAGCCCCGAAAGAGAGCAAGGACTAATGCCATTGTAATTGTGTCAGAGAGGCCATCTAGTCTACTACATTCACTGCCTGTGTGAATGGGATCAGATTACCCTAATAGAGGGCACTATGGGAGTCATGGGATGAACAGCATGCGTGCACTTGCGCTGGGCGAAAAGGGCCAATTTGATGAGATGCATTATGAGGAAATGGCGCCCTCTCGTGGTATATGCCATGTCATGGCTCATGTTAATAATCCGCTCCCAACGGCAGAAGTTGAAATGTTAACGGATAATAAAGGATTATTTTGATGTCATGATGACAACACAATTGAGTCAGTCGTTAGTGCCTTATATTATTATTATTACTTATTTATAATATGGCAACTGGGGGTGATCTAACAAATATATACAAGGCCTGGCCTTTATCATTTGGTATGTAATGGTATTGGTAGCAATGCCAATGAAACATCCTCATATTTTATTTTTATCGTGTCTGACATGTGTCGATAAAATCGATAAAAAATACACCTATGAGATAAAAAAAAAAAAAATACACCTATGATTATGTCTGGGTCCGAGGCTATTAAGTTGACAATAACATTTAACACATTTATGTCACGAGGCACTAGAAACACTTGCACTGAATCAGACGCAACTTCACCATACTTTCACTGGCAACGCTCTGTAGCAGCGCCCCCCGTCCCCGTGCGTGTCACTTTAAGAACGCCAGTGATCACGTGTAAACCACTATGAAGCTGCAGAAGTTGGAAAAAAGTTTGACAAGCCCTAAAGAAGTACAACCAGAGAAGCGTTAAAGAAAACACATCTTCTCATCAACGGTTTTTGTCTGGAGAAATGGAAGGCGTCACCCAGGTAATGACAAATATTGGCGATTTGTGGCGCAAAATGATTGCACCCTTTTTGACAAGCACATTTTGTGTATGACTTATTAGCTGTAACATTATACCCTGACTGCCTTGGATTTGTGTATTTTTCATCATCAGAAGATTATGATGACCGGATTCAGTCTCGATCTGGGCCCGCTGAAAGAACCATTGGCATTTATCAGACTTCTCGAATGGGTGAGTTTCGTTTCTTTATATCTCTACCATAAAATATGGCCTATTATAGCCTATGCAGAGAATGTCCATCCCACACAGTTGAATACCTTCCAAATTGATTATCATGTTGGGTCTTGTGACGTAAATCTCGGACAGAGAGACTATTCTCAAAGTTTTTTTTTAAATGTTGTATCTGTGGTATTGTTGTAATGTTTTGGGCTGTACACAACATAGTTTTTTCATGAAACTATCTAGGTCAAATAAAATAGACTCATCTAGAAATGACTAGATGAGCATAACTGGCTTTGTGCTCAAGAATTATAAAATAAATCATCTAGTCGAGCACGAAAATTGTTGGCTTTTTTGTTGTTGTTGAAACTGAAACCTACTTTATATGTAGGCTATATGGACAGATAGATAGACCTTTTGATCCCACAGGGGAAATTCATTCACCAGAAGCAGCACAGCAGTTAAGGTACAGTACAGATACAGTAAGAGAAGTAGGCCTACTGCAAGATACAGCAAGGTAGCAATACAACAAACTAGAAATCAGAGTAAGAATAACATAATGGTAATATAATAACTTTAATGGTTTCCTGTGTAAATAAGCTTAGTCTTTTCTAGGATCTCTTTTTAGTAGACCTTGTACCAGTGAACTGTACCGTCATGAAACTGTACCTTTTCCTATGCAAACTTCTAATAAAGTCTTCAATCAATCACAAAAAGCACCATCAATTATGAACAACAGTAAATCAACGGCATATCCGTATAACCACACACGGATGACATCCTGTGATGGTGGATTTCCTGTCTAAAGCTCATCGTGCGTGTGTGCGTGCGTGCGTGCGTGCGTTTGTGCATGTGTGTGTGGTCGTGCAATGGCAACCTCAGTGCTATACTGCATTGATTCTCAACCTGTGGGTCGGGAGTCGGGACCCCGGGGGGTCCACAAATAATTTTGGGGGATGCCCAGATGATTAACTTAATGTGCAACATTGTTTTCTCACTAAATAGTAAACAAACCAACATAAAGTTTAAGTGTATAGAGAGGGTATATGCACATTTCTAAAGTGACAATTTAAGGACTTTTTAATACCTCTAAAATGACAAAATAAATATTGGCCAAAATATCAAATATTAGAACCGTGTATACAAAATGTGTTGTATATACAAAATGTAATGCCTCAACTCTTACTGCTCGTCAGGGTGGGGAGGTCCCCAGTAAAAATATGATTATTTGGGGGGTCCCGGCCTGAACAGGTTGAGAACCACTGCTATACTGTACCAAGAAACCTTACTTATTGTCTGTATACTGTATGTCTGCTTCCAGGTATTTTCTATATTTGCTTTTGCCACCACTGGGGGATATACTGGCACCACAAGCATTAATGTGCTGTGTAAAGAGACAAGCGGCAGTCAATTGCATACAATCACTGCAGTCTTCAGCTACCCATTCAGGTGTGTGCAAATGTAAAATAAATGTACATTTCATGGTATAATAGATGAAAATGGTACTTCAGATGACCATTTAAGCTCTTTATACTCGTACAATGAATAGCGATGCCCAAAATACGGACGGCAGGTTGAAAGTGATTTAATATTAAGGCGTCATTATATGGTTAATTGTATTTCTTGTCTTCACAGGTTGTTGGCGCATCCATACAAAGTCCCTGACTGTGTGGTCAATAGCACTAGCACCACTGATAACTACCTGACAGGAGATCACTCGTCCTCAGCTGAGTTTTTTGTCAGTATTGGAGTGTTCGCCTTTCTCTATAGCACAGCCACACTGGTTGTCTACCTGGGCTACCAACACATGTACAGGGAGTCTAGTCGTGGTCCCATTGTGGTAAGTCTGCCCTCAATTATTCTTGTTTTGATCATGTTTGCTAAGGATAGTTAGAAAGACATAACCTAAAGTAACTTTTCAAGCAAGCAAGCATAAATGTGTGAGCTTGTGCCAAGCTCCTGGCTGTGCAAATTCAGCTGTGGCAGTGAGTGTAAGTTTATACAAGTTGGCTAGCCCTTCTCGGACATTATTCGCAAATAGTGTTAATTGGATCTTATGCGTGCAATATTTGTTTTCTTGGTGTTGATTATGCTTCTGCTCTATCCTGTGCTTCATACAGACTGGAACCAGCAGTAGGTCATAGAAGGGGAATTAGCAGTGTTGTGTAAATGAAACACTAGGGGGGGTGTATTCCTCTGAACTCGGTCAGCCTTCACAGTAGACTGAAACTGTCACAGACTACTTTCTGCATTTAATTGATTTGTACCCTACCGAGCAATTTTTCTTCTTCTTTGCCAACAGGATTTGTTGGCCACTGCAACCATGGCCTTTCTGTGGTTGGTGTCATCCTCAGCCTGGGGCAAAGGACTGACTGATGTGAAGTGGGCCACCAGTCCTACAACCATTGTGACACTTATACCAGTCTGCAAGGATCTCTTAAATAAGTGCACCGCAGGTGCTGTACCTCATATGGGTCGACTCAACGCCTCTGTGGTAAGATATTTGCAACTCAGTCTATGCCAAGAATAAAGACACCAAGGATTCGTCAATGATGTCACAACTAAGTGTCATCTAGCAGAAGTGCTTCAGATTCTTGGGAGTCCTTGAACTGTAAAAACGCTTGGTTCCCGTGTGTAGCCTGTAGTTTGTAGTCATGCCAGAGCCCCATGAATCCACAAGCTACATGATGGATTGTGAAGTCACTGTCCTACACTTGGTATCTTCATTCTAGGACTATATGATTCAAAAATATATTCTTAAAGTGATACATATGCAAAATGGCTTCAGATGTTGGAATTTATCTGTCTTTTTGTTTAACCCCCTTTTGGCAGATTTTTGGTTTTCTCAACCTCATATTGTGGGGTAGCAACTGCTGGTTTATTTTCAAGGAGACACCCTTCCACAAGTCTTCTAGCCAGCCTGTAGATGCAGATGCAGAGGCAGAGGGAGGAGTCAGCCCATCCTAACAGCACATAGCTTCCTCATCTCATGTCACTTTCATAGTGGCACTCAATTGGTACTCCTAATCTCTTTTTAGGAAAATGTCCTATTATAAGGTATGCATTTCCAAAATTGACTCGCTTTCCTTGGAAGCGCTGCATTTTTGTATTCAGGGCTTTTTTTCACATACAGTATATGTTTCTGAAGGTATTGATTGAAACTCAATTTGGACTTAAATTAAAGTAGAAAAATGTATTAATTCAAAAGGCAGTCAACAAAGTTGTAATTGTAATTTAACCCTGAAAATGTCAGGGTTTAACACAAGTCAGTGTTAGTCTAATAGTGATATAACATGACAATGTCAGGTGAATACTGTTATTTGCATATGTTGTATTATTTGCACTTTCTATCAAATGTATGGTCTTTAGTGTGTTTATAATTTCGAATAAATAAAAAACAAAATACAGCTACGTATAAGAAAATGTTTTAATACTTTTATTGTAGACCCAAAATTAATGTCAACTAAAACATTTAACCAGTTCATTTTAAGTTGGAATTTGCAGACAAGTGTAGTTGGTTAACTAAACATATTTTGGTGAATAAAATTTATGGAAGAGTATGTTATTATGTAACTAACAACAACTACTGGTTGTAATTTGGTATCCCTGCTCTTCTGTTGAAAAATGTAGATCCTGTTGTAGGGTCTGACCACTACTGTTTCAGAAGTGTTACTGCCTGAAGGTCAAATTCCAATTTATCTCCTGAGTAAAAGTAGGTGTGTTCTATTATCTCCGTGGTAAAAATGTGAGCTCTTGCGTGCAATGGGGGACTGGGAATGGAATCTTGGGTAGGACCGCTGTGAAGTGTGCCAAGTGAGTATTTCCTTTTTAGTTATTGTATTTTGATCTATTTGCCCTACACACCCTCCTGTCTAGCATAAGGGTCTTGAGCTCTGCCGTTTTGGCTCTGATCTACATAGGATAGGTGGTGCGTGTCTTGCCTTTCCCGGCTTTACCCTGGGTTGTCTCCCACAGTGTCACTTGGTCAACTTTTTCTTTATCTCAGTGTTGGAGTAATTCATATTTGGTTGAATTAAAATGCAGTACATAGTCAAGATATCAGTTTAGAGAAAATTGGCCCTGAATTAATACATTTTACATATTGGCATACATTGTGCTTATTGAAAGAAATTTGCAGATTTTCTTTAACCAAATGGGGTTATTTTCAGGTCCGAAACTCTGGATGTTTCGCATCAGGAGAGAGAACTCATACAGGATATAGGATGCACAAGTGAAATTGGAATTATGACACAAATAAGCAGACACAATTGGAACTGGAAAAGTATCAAATTGAAGCTGATGGGTTCTCTCTCTCCTGACTGATTGAACATTTCCAACCCGGGTGTCGCTCTCCATTCCGACATGTCGCCACTCCGAAATTAATCTCTCGAGACAGCCTCAGACAGGCTCAGAGACAGGCCGAGTGGGCGTCGCCCTTGCTTTGATGATGTGGTTCCCAGATTGCTCAGAAATAGACTTCTTATTGTCGGAGTGGCGACACTTCCATAGGAGGGTAAGGGTTAGAGATAGGGTTAGTGTCGGAATGGAGACATGTCGGAAAGGAGACATAAGCTAAAATACCCTAGCCTGACTGCTAGCGTCCGTCTCAATCACACTTCGTTGGGGGTGGTGATGTGCGGACTGAAGTATCAGGCTAAAAATACCCATTGTTGGCTAGTCAACTAGTTAGTTATGAAGAAAATATAACTTGATTAAATCAGAACTATAAAATTGTTAGAAAATGTCACTATCAGAACCATAATATTGATATTGATAAACAGAAAATACATTTTAGTGATACAGGAAGGCAATTTTTTCCATGTTTGTAATTTAACTTCATGAAGTGCATTACCCATTGGTCTTTTTTTATGGCCTACTAGCTATAAGCAATATCTTTGATCAGAAGAACCTGAGTGCCGAGTCCATAATATGAAATCGATGATGTACATTATTAAAGGGAAGAGCAATTAAATGTGTGGTTTTCTGTCAAAGACTGGCCATTAACATTAAAATGCCGCTTTTAGTTTAATTATGGTGGCATATCTTCTTAACAGTGAAGCGAAAAGGTAACTGCTGGTATCTGTTGACACCTAGCGCCTGGAGTTCCAGCAAGCCCCAAGTACCTTGGACACTATCCAGTGTACAGACACATACAAACCACACCAGGAAGAAGTGGGGGCAAAGTGATATCAAGGGTCTCATTTTTATCAGCACAACCTGGGGTGTCTCAGACACTACCAATTTTCATGCAAGCCCTGGACTGCTCTAGCCTGGAGTAGAAGCACATATGTCAAGAAGGTTGACTGCCATAAATGATGCCAGCCAGTCCTAATGGGAATTGCCACGAAGGTCCTCCGACGAGAGGCTGCTAACCTCGACCTGGCAAGGAAAGCCAAGAAACATGACTGGCACATCCTGCATGAAACTACAACTAAGACGGTGCCTTCGAGCAGACTCGAGTCTTCAATACTGCTACAATAAGGCGGCACAAGAGATGCTTATTCCTGAGGAACTGTATACAAACGCATGGCTGGCATCCTGGAAGCAGACACCCCTGGGGCCTGGGCCCTTTGGCTGGACCAACATGTCTCGTCTTGATGAAGATCTAACACACAACCCTGCTGAACCACCTACATACATACTCTGGTGACGTGGGGTCGGCTGCTTCAAATCTAACGGGTCTATGAGGAAGTGAGGCCTCTCAGGCCTGGCAGACAGCGCAGCATATACAATTGCGGGGAGCTTGAACAGATTGCCATGCACAATCGCCACCTGTCCACTAGACCACCATTAGAGGAGGGATTCTTCCAAGTTGAGGGCTTGCCTTAGCTGCACACACAGCAGTTGGACATACAAAAGACAGTTTATCCTTATGCATGCATCCCAGATGCTCCCACTGTGTGTGCCACTTTTTTTGTATAGGCCTATGCCTATAATATATTTATAATATATGCTGTGATGATGATGTACACACACTGAATTGATTGATTAATTTATTAGAATAGGAAAAAGTACAGTTTCACAGCTTTACGGTTTATTTACCCAGGAACCACTTTGTGTACGTATCTCATATAACATTGAAAGATAGACAATATATCTCACATCGCAGCAGTGCACCGTATGTTTATCTTGCAGTTGCAACTGCTTGCTTCAGTACCAGTTCTGCTGCTTATTCCTGCATGTGCACGAATGTCATGACGCGGTTAGGATGCGCGTGCCGTGCTATGGTGCCGTGTCGTGCACTGATGGTGTCAACTCGTGAACGCGCAAGAGCAGCAATGGCCGCTTTGGATCGGCAAAATCCCAACCTCGACGATTTTGTTGGATTAAATTGGAGTTCATGGGTAGATGGGGCTAACATTTTATCATCTGAAGGTGAGTCACACCCCCAACTACACGTCGTCTTTTTGTCTCATTATGATGTCATTGTACTGTGATTTATTTCTGCAGTGATCGCACTGTACCCGATATAACATTAAAAAGCACAACCCAAACAAAAGACCCGCTGGGTCTTAGCGCTGGAGGAGTTTGATCAAAGGAAGCTATCCAGAATACAGATAGCGAGCCAGGCAACAATCAAGATAACCAACGACATGTTTTGCTGTGACTGATATACAGTAATAAAGAAAAAAACATACTCAACATACTGTACGTGTGACAATATAGTGAGTGCAGTGCAGGTGTAACTCGCTAGCAAATCACGTACACCATCAACAACAACACTGCTTTAGGGATTTGGCCAGCTAACTGCTAAACTATATTGTCAGTCAGCCTGGTCTCGGCTAAATCGTTGGTTATGTTGGTACAAAACCATCTGAAAAGGTTTTGTGCATATATATATAGGCCTATATAGGATATAGAGCCCTGGGGGTCCCCACTTTGAGAACCCCTAAAGACCTGGACCACCATAACTCTGAGAGTGTACAGTACACTTTGTTTCCTAACTACCGTATCCATCATTTATCTGGGAACCCCCTCAAGGACCTCCCAGGACCCCACTTGAGAACCACTTTGCTAAATAGTTGATGTTTTGCCCATTTGAGTGTGTGTCTTACAGTGTCAGTGGCTACCTAGTTTGTAATGGCATGGGTCCCCAGCAAAGCGAGGATCTTTTTCAACATAAAGCCCCTAGGCTAATTTGAAACTATTTAAAAATGCCAAATAGCCTACACATGGGGCCATTGGGGGGTCCTTCCTTGACATGGAAATGTTTGAGAACCACTTGCATAGAATGACATAATACAATTAACACTGATGTCTTTGCATCAAGCAGGCCTGAACGTGGAAGAATGCAGCAAGTATGGAAAGAAATGCACAGAGACCATGACACTTGGGAAAGAGGGTGAGGGTTCTGCTGTTGAAAGTCTTTCAATAACTTGGTCAGTACACCACTGGGAGTAGTATATAGGACCACTCTTAGTGGTGTAATCAGTCCCCTGACAAGCATTTAACTTCTGTATCTTTATATTTTCTTACATAGATATGCCCATATATGGCCAATGCCCAACATATGACGACTTCTACTTGGTGGTGTGCAGTCACTGTGGTCAGGTGGTCAAACCACAGGCCTTTGAAAGGCACTGTGAGAGGCGACATGGGCCTGTCGCTAAACTCTGCAGGCAGTACACCACCTTGGCCACTCAGCAGCGACCTAGGACTGGCCGGTCCTCCTCAATGCTGTCTCGCTCTGCGAGAGAGAGGCAAAAGGACGGCAAATACCAAGGGTCTGGAACCCCCTTGGCAGCGCTAGTTGTACCCCAAGACAGTCCTGCCAAAGTCCAAAAGGAGGTTGTCAGGTAAGTTCAAATTCTCCATCATTAGCGGGTTGTTTTATAGACCTGTTAGTGTTTTCCCAACACTAATTAGGGCTGGTTATTATATATTACAATATTGAATTATTAATAAATGCAAATACATTATTCTTCGTTTTTTTAAAGCCACGTCGATAGCCGTATCGATATGGTAGCCTCTGTATCGATGCGAGTATCGGCAAGGAATACGATTATTGTGGTTAATTGAACACACCCCTAGTTTTAGTCTAATATAATGAACCCTGCATTTTATTTGTCCATTTCCCTCTACAGTGTAACTCCAGTGGAAAAGTTCCCTCAGGAGAGCTCTCCATCACCTACACATTCCTCTGCTCCGTGTCCCAGAGTCCCTGCCTGGCACACAGAACCTCTACCTCCTGGCGCAGACTCTTCTTCCTCCTCCTCTTCATCCTCCACCTCCTCAGAGAAACCCATACAGCAGAAGCCTGTTCCTAGGCCACCAGATGTTCAACACAATCCTCTGCCCATCCCGAGGACTTACAGCCGCACTTACAAAAAAGTTTGCAGTAAGTTAACTGTGATTCACAAGGGCGGTCGTCTCGTTGTTTTTACATAGAGGTTGTATATAGAGTAAGGGAGGATATAAGGTTTGATCTTTTATCACAATAAAAGCACTGCCATTATTGGGATAATGATGATTATACATCTTAATCTAAGACACCCATTATGTATTTGATTACCTGCAGCCGTTTTGCTTACATCAAGGTGTACTATAAGGTCAGCCTTATGCAGTTATATTTTTACCCTGCTATATTTCACAAAATTATCTTGAAAAGGACCAACGCTTTATTTATATTAAAACATTTAAAACAACCAAGATTAACCGAAGTCCTCCTGGCCAAGGTTTGCCAGAATTTATCTCACTCACAGAATCTCACTCTAAGCCACAAGGCTAGCAGTACAGTTGGATGACATGAAACCGCCACAGTGTTGTTCCCATTTGTACTAAATGGGTTAATAATTGTTACAGGCTGACTCTATGCCACTATATTAGTTGGACAGAAAAATGACTCACACAATGTTGCTTTTTTTTTATTATTATTATTTTTATATATATATATATATATATATATCCCTTAATTTAGCAAGGAGACATTGTTTTTTGCATTCATTCTACTAGCCTTGCAGCACCCAATTTAATAATTATCGGGATAATATAATGACATGAAAATGTTCGATTGTCCCATGCCTCAGAGGCCCAACCCAGCCATTATAGAACATCTGACTGTCTGTGATGTCTTGTTGGTTCTGCATGCTGACTAGCTACTGTGTTTGTTTTCTTTCCCCAGAGAAAGAATGTGACCTGGACAAACACTGCGGCGTGTTGGATCCAGAAAGGAAGAAGCTATGCACCCGCCAGCTTATGTGCAATGTAAACTCTCTCAATGCCTCCTCACTTTCCCTCATGGCCTTTTTAACCACATAAACCTTAGTGTCCCTATTCTGGGCATGTATAGGCAAGTCGTCGAAAACAACCAATGTACAATCTCACATGTGACCAAAGAGACTTGTTGTACAGGGAAAGAAGGGGGGGGGGTAAAGGTAAAATGGGGGGACCCTGTTCCACAAAGTATATACAGTACAGTAGGGTTTAAGTGGTTAAACTCCAAAGTTAATTATGTCAATCGCAAAAAATAATAGACAGTTGAAAGCAAAATGATTTTGTGTACATGGAAAAATGGAGGCCATTATAGACCCTGGGGGACACTGGGCAACAAAGTATAATAGGGTTTAAGTGGCTAAACTCAAAAGTTAATTATGTATATTGCAAAAATGACAGATGTGGTCCCCCGCCACACACACTCACACAATGACTGACATATCGCTAATAAGAAGTGGTTTTAAGGAAGGACAAATAAACCCTGTCCCTATTTTCTCACCTTATTTCTGCCACTATAGATTCATTCCATCCACCAGCGGCGTAAAGTGGTGGGCAGGAGTAAGACTTTTGACCAGCTGGTAATGGAGCAACGGGCAGGGTCTAAAGGCCAGGACTCCCACGCAATGATAGACTCTCCTTCACATTCGGAGGCCCCCGAAGAAGAGCCATCACCACCCCAACTCAACAAACACAACCGTGGCAGCAGCTGCCCCATCCTCAGGTATGAGAGCTAACCCTAACCCGTGTCATCAGTAGCAATATGTAATGTTTCATTTGTAAGTACCACAACCCTAGCATCACTCTTCTGAGCTGAACATTCAGTGAAAATATCAGATCCCAACCCTTGTCATTGGGTCCCCTGGTACTGCTAGTTTTGCATCCTACCAGGGCATTAATTTTAAACGCACAGGAGGCGTCCTTGTAATTCTAGCTGTTTAATCTGGGACTAGTTCAACTTGGTGGCATTGAAAACCAACAGTACTAAGGGGAAGGAGTTGGAGAACTACTACACTAAAATTCTCTGTTACACTTGTTGGTCAGCATCTCCTGAATGATAATGTGCTGAATGCAGAAGAACATTTACAGTTGTTTGGTGTCATTTTGAAATTACACCAAAAAAAGTTGCCGTTAGAATGAAAATTCGGACCACTGTCTGACAAAGATGAATCTGTACATTTAATTCCATTGCAATCTAAAAATACACACTTCTGATGGGATAACAGGATCAGGGGCACCCTGCTAGCACGGTGTCCTACTGAATCCTGCCTCTTCATCCTGTGAATGTACCAGTCATAATTCTCTCATTTGCTCCCTGCGGCTTACCAGCAGGCATTCCCCCAGCAGGGAGTCACTGGAGAGCAATCCAGAGGAGGAGGAGGAGGAGGATGGAGACGGTGCTGTGGAAGTGGAGATACAGCCTCCATACCCCTTCAACCAGAGCCTCCTGTCAAGTGAGGAGAGCGAGGGAGAGGAACAGGAGGAGGCCAGGGACCTGCCCGCCACACCCTGGCACCCCAAACCTCTCGGGGTGGGTACCAGAACCTGCTAAAATACTTTTAATATGTTACAATAAATGTTTGGTACATTATAGCGACTTACAACTAGGCAATTGTTTTAGCTTCACATCCTGGATCACCTAAATGACATAAGTAAAAGCCATAATAAAAGCCATAGTGCCATGGCAGTAATGACCATGTCTTTAAAGTCTATTCAGTGAGTTTGGAGCAACACTTCAACATGAGACGTCACCCAATCTGATCACAGTCCGAACTTTAAGTCCTCCTCTGTAGAGGCCTTAAAGGCCTGCACACACCGGCCCAATGTTTGCGTTGATTAGTGTTGATAAGCGTCTGTTACATATTTATATTGCTCTCTTTGGCAGCTATGCACTTTTGGAAGCCACACCTTGGGTTGTAACATCTTCACCTTTGACCGGCGGTTGCATCACCTTCGGTTTGCCCTCAGTGCCATGGTGGAGCACCACATTAGCGCTCACTTGTGGAAGTAAGTGTTGTCTCTCACATCTGTTCATGAGAATGGTTTCCAAACGTAAAGGGAATTCAGTTAATTCAACCTTTGTCACATACAGGTTGGAATGTTAATGTAATTAAGGTGAAATGTGAAATGTTAATGTAAGGTGGCCCTTTTCGCAGCTGCCATTTTGACAGGTAAACATAGCTGTAGGTAATAACTATAGGTAATAACGTTAATTGTGGATATGATTTAGGTATTCCTGTGCTGTGTGCCACCATCAAGTTAACTATACAGGAGCAGGTCCATGCTGACACAGTAACACTTACCTGGAAATTAACCCCAAATTCATATTATCATCTTCAGCTGTGTTTACCCATCATAATTCTGATAAGGGGTTTATAAGTGGATATTTTACCAATTGACACAGATGACAATGTCCTGTATTGGATTATACCACAGAGACATTTTCATAATGAATATACCACATGGGTGCTGTTGCAGTTCCTAAAATATATAAAATATTCCTTGAATATCCAAACAAAGAAATGTATAGGTACTAGGGCATTCACGAATAGTGATTTTTAGTATTCGAATTATTCTACCTCAAAGTATTCGAATAGTCGAATATTCGACAGGGCTGGCCAAACTGTCAAATATTAAGCAAGAGGCGAACGAGCATGTAGATCTGCTATTTTCACAATATTTATCTGCGGACCTGAGTCACATTAAATGTAATACCTACAATTCCAAGTGCTTGTCAGGGTGGGGGTCACCAGTTCAAATAAGTTTATTTTGGGGGTCACAGCCAAAAAAAGGTTTGAGAACCCCTGGTATAGAGCATTAACAAAGTCATCCACCAGGGGCATTGACAACTCATTCTTATGACTTCCTATCTAGCCAAGCATTATATACTATATATTTTTTAAAGAGAAAACAATAAAAAATAAAATAAGCAGATTTTGGACTTCGGTGAACAACGTCGAATAGTGACTTTGATATTCGAATAATCGAATATTTGGTGAATGCCCTAATAAGTACGCCATGCTACATTCAGGCAAACATGGCTCCCCAGTTTCGCTAATATTCTGTGATATTGAAAAAGTTCCTGTAGATATGATTGACTTTCTAAAAAAACAAGACTGCTGAGAATACAGTTTAGCATGAAACTTTGTCTCTCGTGTGGTATGCAGAGAGCAATGCAGCATCTCATTTACCTTTCGTCTCCGCCTTTTATGTTTTTTTTGTTTATTGCCTTTAAACAAATTTAATTTATAGTCCATTAGATTGCTGCTAACCTTGACAGGAAATTGTCATCTGTGTTGATTGATAAACATCCCAATTATAGACCCCTTTTCACCTCAAGTATTATGATGGGTAAACACAGCTGACAGTTTTCATTTCCAGGTAGGTTTTACTGTGCCAGCATGGCTCCTGTATAGTTAACTCGATGGTGGCACACTTGAACACCTTAATTAATCATATCCACAATTAATGTTATTACCTAGCAGTAGCACTATGGTTATTACCTACAGCTGTGTTTAACTGTCAAAATGGGCCACTTTACATAACTATAATGGAAGCACTGATTTGTATGTGTGTGAAATTTGTGCTCCTTTCATAGTACTGTACTCTATTCCGGTGTGATTGGCGGGTTACATTACTTTTTTAGTCGAGCAGTAATGCAAATTGGCAAGTTAGCATTTGCTCTGGCAGCTACAGCCACTGGGCAAAGCTAGCCAAGAAGAGGTTTCTTTCTTCTCTTCCAAATACGTTTAGATTATTATACAGTATATCATTTACAGTATATAATTTATTTCTTTGCTTTCGCATACAGGAAAATGCCTCAAGTGTCAACAGGTCTCAGGCGACACAATACTACACCCAGCAGTGCTGCTGGGTCCTCTGTCAGGACAGGAGCCAGAGCATCCCCTCTCACTGGCTCCTCACTCAGGTGTCCTCCTCCCGCCTCCCACCTCCACAGAGCTGTAGCCAAGGACAGCTGCTCCTCCCCCTCCTTAGGGCAATCGGAGGCTAAGAGCAGTCGGAGCAACCTTCCTAGCACCAAACCACCCTCCTCCAGCCTTCTCTCTGCTAGCCACGGCCGCCAGCACAATCCCATCGGGCGTCCCAGCAAAGCTCGGCTGAGGGAGCTTGAGCTACTACAAGCTGATGGCACAGTGAAGAAAGCTGCTAAATCTTCACACAGCTGCGCCGAGGACCAGTCTTCCAAACACACCAGGGAGCAGAACCTCCATGAGAAGGGCACACCGCCCTCCCCCTCCAGGGCCTATCCCTCCCCCTCCTCTCAAGGACCAATCAACGGCACCATCTCGCCAAGAAAGAAGCCATGCCCCTCTCAGCCGCCACACTTATCAGACCGACACTCAAGCTTGCCAGGTGTGGGCAACCGTTCCCCTTTCCCCGCACCCTTCCATCCGCCCCACCCCTCACCGCGCCGAAGGGGCAGACCGCCAGGCGTTTATGGCAGAGTTGTGGGTTTTGACCACAGGCGGCTGGCCAAGAGGCGGAAGACCAGTGACGGATCACCACCACCTATTGCTTCCCTGACCAGAACCCCCAAGTCATCCACCTCCCACTCCAGCCTGTTCTCATGGAAGGGGGAGAACATGGGTGGTGTGCTGTCTCAGGGCTTGGAGAAGACCATAGACCCCCAAAGAGTGAGTGGACATTCTCAACTGCAAACTAAAATAAACTAAACTAAACTATTGAAGGTAAAGTATGGCTCTTACAAAAATGCTGCCTGCCCTACCCTGCACAGTACTACATTGTGTTTGGATTGAAAACTTAAAATTTAGATGCAGCATTCCTTCTGCTTAAGTTCATCAAACGAACTGCACAAAGTAGTAAAAGTATGTGTAACCGATAACTGTTCTTTCTGTTTTGGCAGACAAAACTTCATAATTAAGGGAGCCTGCCTTAAAATGACCACTTGGAGAAGAAGCCTATCCTGCAGGCTAAAGCTACTGCCAGCATTCGCGTGTGTGCGTGTGTGTGCGTGTGCGTGCGTGCGTGCGTGCATGTGCGCGTGCATGTGCGCGTACATGCACATGTTCTGGTCTTTAGGCACAATTCATCAGGAGCAACTGTTTGTCGTGTGTGTGTGTGTGTGTGTGCACTGTTTTATTACAATTGTTATCTTTTTGTACTTGGCTGAATGGTTCTGTTGATTACTGATTATGTTTGACAGAAATACCTCAACCTATCCATTATTGCTGCTAAATTGAAATGTCAGTATGGTAAATCCATTAAAACTCATTGTATCTATGAAACAGCTCTGGTGTGGTAATTCCGGATTTACAGTTATTACATTTTAATGTAGAACCTGTCATGATCAAAGGTTCTGATCACCTAATGTATTTACACCTTGCAACCACTAGATGTCACCAGTCCTTCAGTTTTAATTCAGGAATGGCAGTATACTGTATGCCATGAAGATGTTTCCAACCTAGACATTATTACTTTGCTCTGCCACGGGGTCTCATCCCAGTGGGACATGCATCGAGGACCTTCCTAGGAAGTGTTCATATTATTTTAAATGTTTCACATTTCAAACAATGGCCATGAATATGTTTTAGTACATTCAATAATATCTATGTACTGTATTTTAAGATACACCACTGATTGTTACCTTGTGGAATTTTGTAAACTGTTACATTTTGTTAAAATGTATTATGGTATATGTTTACAAATTCTAAAGTGTATTCTGTAGGCCTACAGAGTGCAGGTAGCAGGAACTACAGGCTGGGAAGGATAAGTAACAACTGAGAAGTACAGGTGAAGAGAAAACAGGTAACGACACACATAGATGTAAAACACTTTTAATCTTTTTTGTTATTAAATCAAAGTATATATATATATATATATATATTATATTCTCTACAGTATTAACTATTATGTTACACTTATTCCTGCAGTCAGCGAAGCTCTTTTGTGAACCATGCAAATTAATAACCAGGCTGTTTAGATTCTATAGCAGCCAGCTCACACTCTAACCCAATGCTTACATATGTGTATTTGCTACTAAGTATTGTGAGTGCTTCTTTCCCTAATAGTTTTTCCCAGAAGGGTAAGCATTGCGCAGTTGATGGAGAAAATGCTGTAATCCTGCTGTGTTGTTACACTTATGTGTTGGGGAAAAAAATGAAAGTCATAAATTCCCAAAGCATAAAACATTTGTTTAACTAGTGTTCCAACTTGAACATAATAGTTCAAGTTGCCAGACACATGTTCAACACCACATGAATAGGCCATTGGTCGGTCATTATCCACAGCTACCAATGTGTCCAACTGTGCACTTCTATAAAGCCTGGAGCACTTAACTTTACGGTAGCCTTAGTCCAGTGTATTAGCCTGAGTGATAACCTGGCAGCATTGTAAGCACAAAATAACAAATGGTGTAATAACATTGAAATTAACAATACAGTGTATAAAATGAAAGTATTGTCAAAATGGGTTGGGTATACCTTGTAAGTACACCATGTATCGATATGATTAAGTACGTTTAACTGGACTACATCATTTACTCTCATTACTTTTCCACCGGGTTAATACTCCAGACTCCAGAGTAAAGCCATTATAAAGGCAGGTGTTGCCTCAATGATGTTCTCGTCAATGACTCTTTTCAATTATAGTCTACAGCAGTGCAGTCAAATACAACTTTCAATATAAAACCATCCCAACCCTTACTTAGAAAGACACTCTGATAGCAAGACTGGGGGGGTTGACACTGAAATAACAATCACAGACAAAATGACCAACAACATTGGATTATACAAGAATACTGTTAGAATACACTGGCAGAACATAGCAGTACACAAATCATCAATACTGACAATACTACAATTTATGATTAATACATTATGTTCACCTCAGGAAGGCAGATTTGCTTTGAAGATAACAAACCTATTTCTTCTGTGCAATGCTACACAGTAAAATCATCAGCAGTGATTTGTAGAATTTTGTAAAGGACTGCAATGGAAATAAGCCGCTGCCTTTTTTGCGTTTATCCTTTTGATATTGGTGTGACAATCGTGTACGAATTTTTACAAAGATACCAAAAAGTGTGCACTCTCAAGAGTTACAAATGGATAAATGAACACTGAGAATTTTACTGTGTAGGAACCCTGACAACAGCACTGTACAAATATACAAAACGGACTTGTAGTTTGTGTGCATCAGGGTGAGGTGTCCAACCACCAGAGTATGAAGTACAAAATGACCATCCTTAGATTATGATATCTTTTAACCGAGGCAGATTCTAGCCTGACTTTGTGTTACTAAAGGACGAACTGGCTATTCTCATATCTTTCAATTAGAGGCACGCTGAAATAAAATCCATTCTCGGCCAAAGATGGGTATTTTCTTTTATTACAAGTCATTAGCTATTTCAGGTCGCCTGACATTTATTACCAAGACATTGCCTTTCGTAGGCTGGCCTTGAACCCTCAGGTAAATTACCTTATTACATTACATTGCTCAGCAGCTCATTATGTTCCCCCTGCACCACAGCAGGGGATAAAATACATATTTGACAAAGCGTCATGTAAAGGGGCAAAAATAGGATCTTAGAATTAGATTAGACCTAATGGCCTGAATCCTTACCAATTACCATCATTAATATGTGATAGAATATTGCTTTATTTATAGCGTGTACTGCGTTAATTCAGGTCCTCTTTCTCACTTTACAGCACCTGATATCCCCATGTGTTTGTGTGAGAGAGACGGGAATGATTCACATACAACACCTCTCTGACAAGTGTGACTTCCTTTTTTCACCCACACAGGAAAAGCCTCATTTAATACACACACAGCGATGGTATACATTCCATTATTCCACCCGGATAAAACACGCATTTACACTAAAACCTATATTATTAGAATAGTAGAACAGATAGTATTCAGTATTAACTGAATACTATGTATCTAGGGCTAAGGTGAATGCAGTAAATAGCCAGGTTTGAGGTTTGAATGGGTATGATTTCCTCCCATGACCGAGAATCTCAAATTTAGAAAAGTATTATTGCAACTGGAATGCTGCAATATGAAAAGCTCTCCATACACACTCCAATAAGATGACTGTAGGAAAATAAATGTTATTTTGACGCTCCAGGCATTTCCCTCAATTTCCTTAAACAAATTACGAAGTACTTAAAGGGCATGACATTCATTACCTGGCGGAATGATTGATCTCAAATTGAAGCAAGGATATCCTCATAATTATGGGCATGTACAAGACAATCCAAACAAATCTAGACTGAATTTGGGTAGTCACAATACGGACGGGCAGAGAGAATGGCTTTGTGTTGCTATATGACTCATTTCAACAGTGGTTAGCCAGCTAGAAGGAAGCAAGACTCACCTAATCAGAAGATGCAATTACCCTTTAATCATGGATCTCGTATCATGAAACAAAAGCTGAACCTCATAGTAAAATCTCTCAGTTTGTTTTTGTTGTTGTTTGTGCACAGACAGACTGGTTAATTCGGTATACACAGTATTAGGGGCACTCACATTCATAGATCCAATAAAGATCTCTGTCTTTTCTCAAAGATAACTGTCACTGTTATCTTTTGGTATAATAATAATATTAATAATATCTCAAATTTATAGAGCGCTTTTCTGAGTACTCAAAGACGCTTTACATAGGGCAAAAAGGGTTAAAAATAAACAGCTTTATTAAGGATTAAAAAAACACTAAGACGAAGGAATAAAACCATTTAAAAACAATTAAACATAAGGTAGTTTAGCTGGGGAAAGCAATATGAAAGAGGTGGGTTTGGAAGGTTTGGAGGGTTTTGGGGAGTGCATTCCAGAGGGTTGGGGAAGCAAAAGCTCTGTTGCCCCAGGTAAGTTTTTTGGTATTGGGGACAACAAGGGGCATAGGGTTCCAGGAGATCAAGGAGGTTTGGAGGAGCGAGGTTGTTTAGTGCTTTATAGGTGTTTAGGAGTGAATTGCAAACCATGCAATAGAAAAGGGTTCTGGCATATTTGCAAGGCAAACTCAACCTGTCAAACAGAATGCAATGGCAATCTTTTTCAGAGGGGATGGGATGTTCTCATTTTGAATGCAGCTCTCCCTGTTGCTCTGCTGACACCTAAGAACTCTCAAATCATGAACTGGCTAGCTCTCTGCTGTCAGGTTGATATAAAGCACAACCTCATACATTTTGAGTATCAGCCTCTGGTTATGTAATATGACAGCCAGAATATGACATTTATGTACCCTCTACAGTCAAGATCAGTGGTTCTCAAACATTTTTGTGTCACCACTCCATCTCAAAATAAGACCCACTTACAAGATTTATGTTTTTAAATGTTTCCAAAATATTGTACTTTTTTCACATTTGTTGAAGAGTGTTGAACATAGCAGATGTGCTATTTTCAAATAGCCATTGTGTTTAGGGTCAAAGTGGCTAAACTGTCATTCAATTCAATGCTATATTAACTCATTTTGCTGGAAACCC
Organism: Nannobrachium achirus; assembly: GCF_963921795.1. Classification (NCBI taxonomy): domain Eukaryota; kingdom Metazoa; phylum Chordata; class Actinopteri; order Myctophiformes; family Myctophidae; genus Nannobrachium; species Nannobrachium achirus. The sequence continues at coordinate 29,768,707 of NC_137818.1, read as the reverse complement.
GCTGGAAGCCTCTTAACCCACTTTGAGAACAACTGGTCTATATCATTCAACCTACCAGGACAGGACAGTTAGGTTGGCTATCTGTGTTTACAATTTCATTTGAGAAGAAAGAAGAAAAATATACTCTAATCTATTACATACATCTCATATGATTTATGAATATACAAGATATGACTTTTTGACTACACATGAAAACCATGCACGTTTTGAACACAGGAAGAGAAACAGATACGTTTGCAGTTAGCTTCTTGAAAGTGATCCCCACCTTTTTTTTTTATTCTTTTTTTTTTTAAGAAAAACACATTTTCTGTGTTGACCGAGACCAGGAATGGCATCTTGCAGTAAACAGCACCTTGTGAATTGGTATGTTAAACATAAACCAAGCACTGAGTGGAGCACGGCACCTGGCCTGACTGTATACAGAACTATCACTACTTACTGATGGGTCCGTCCACTCCGTAAAGACTAAATACTAAGGCTTCATACAGTGTCTGGGCTATGCAGTGCTTGTGCAATAAGCACATCCATACATACAGTAAATAAAACAATGATCTGTCTTGCACTAGCTAGCTATTTGATGTCATAATTCTATGTAGGCCTACTATAAGTTGATCCTTCATATCAAAGGGGGAAATTTGCCTTGTGTATCATTGCAGCCGTGATAATACAATATGAATACAAGAAAAGGCAATTATAGATCTAATTTAGACTGAACTACTCCTAATTTAGTTTAACTCTGGATTGGCATCAGCTATGAAGGTGAATGAAAACTGACCAGCTATGATCTTCTCATTTTGGTGTTTGTGCTACAGCTATGTTGTTATAAGTCATTGAATAACTGACAAGAGAGAAATCCATGTATCTGCTATCTCATTCATATAGCCCTACCATGCTGGGGAGTAATATGTTTGTTTATTCTAATGGCTCTCTGTGGCTTGTGGATAATGATGACTATTCATAACCTGGAGATAATGACCATGTGTCGACAGAGGGGAAGATACATTTAAAGTCTAATGAGCATGATTTGAATACACTATTCCTGTTGTGCATCTTGTCCTATTTTGTCCAACTATCTACAGTACGCTTCCTGAGTATTGGTATCCAACAAGATGGCCTCTATTACATTTACGAGAATAACTTTCACTTCCACTGCCAGGCTTTCACAGTATGAATATTTAAGTGCTACACATTAAAATGCTGGAAAGGTCCTATTTATTTTCCTTGCAAAACGACAAGGCAGTTCATTTAGTGCTCCCATACCTCCAAGCGTAAAGAACTGTAGATCTACCTTCTATTCATAGACAAGTCATCTCACCCAATGTCAATGTCACAGTTTGAGAGACTTGCATCATACAATACCACAGTGTAATCATGGGACATCCAATCCCCTCCCGCCCGCCTCCAAAGCTGGATTTATACTTAGCTGTGCACTGGCGTTGCGCACTGACAATATCCCATCTACAAGCTCAGAGCATGACACTGCTGCGATTTCCGGTGTGCCACACCACGCGCAAAACAAAGTACAGCAAGCCCTTCATACCATCATGGGAGTATCTGAGAAAACGGAACTGATGGACTCTACTGATTTCTTTCTCTTCCCTTTCCCCAGTGAGCCAGCCACCTCATCCAGGTCATTCTCATCCCCATTGGGGTTGAGCTTGCCATTCTGGCCCTGCAGTTCCTTGCTGTCTATGAAGGCCACGTGCCTGTTGAGCTCCGCCTTGAGTGCCGGATCACCGTGGGTGGGCGTCACGCTGAGCATGGAGGAGTGAATGCTGTCCTCGCCCCTGGCCTTACCCTTGCTGGGGCAGCAGAAGCAGTGGCAGGGTGTGAGGTACAGGTAGATGAGAACCAGGACCACGCTGGACAGGCAGCCCACTAACGTCGTGTAAGCCGTGTTCAGGGTGTCGCCGCCCCCGTTCATGGTGAAGTTATGAACCTTCAAAACAATGTAGAGGGTCTCGTTTAGGGCCTCACTGACCGCGACGCACATGTAGGTCCCACCGTCGTCTGGCCTCACTGGGCTGATCTGGAGGCTCCCGTCCGGTAAGACCCTGGCCGTCTGGTTGTTTCCTGGTGCTACCATCACATTGCCCGGCATGAACCAGGTCTTTGTCACGTCCCTGAGCTTGGTGTCGCAGCCAAGGGTTAGCGTCTGCTCCAGAAAGGCCTCCTCGTCTTCCTCCTTGAACGTGCTGCAATTCATGTAGACGTCATTGAGGTCAAACACACCCACTTGGGTCTTCTGGGGCCCAGGCAGGACACATTTGAAGTCATCCTTGAAGTCCACGGCAGAGTTGAGCCTCCGAATATGCCAGTGTGCCAGGAGGCTATAGAGTCCGCAGTCGCAAAGCAGAGGGTTGCTGTGGAAGTAGAGGCCATTTTTAATCCAGGCAGGTAGCAGCTGGAGCTCACCAATCGGCAGGATCTTGATCTTGTTAGAGGAAACATCCAGGAGGCTGAGCTTCTCCAGGCGCGATCGATCCTTCACCAGCTCCAGGGGGAAGCGGGATATCTGGTTCTGGCTCAGGTACAGCTTCTGAAGGTTGCTCATGCCCACAAAGGCCAAGCGGTCGACCGTCGCGATTTGGTTGTTGTAAAGCAGGAGCACTTCCAGGTTGACCAGAGGCTCAAACTGGTACTCGTCCAGATGCCGCAAGCTGTTGGAGGACACGTCCAAGTAGCGCAGGTACTTGACATATACGAACGCTTCCACGGAGAGGAAGGAGAGTCCGTTGTGGCTGAGCAGGAGGTTGTGAAGCTTTGGCAGTTTGACGGGGCTCCACTCTGCAGGCATTCGTGTGATGTCGTTGTAGCTGAGGTCCAGCACAGCAGCGTAGAGTGGAATCCCTGTGGGTGCAATGGTCAGATTCATCTTGGAGCAGCTCACGATGTTTGAAGCGCAGATGCAGATTTTATGGCAGTTGAGTGTGTATCCTGCTGCAAGCGGAAGCTCAAGGACAGACACAAACAGGGAGAGGATGAACACCCATCTGATATGGTTCCTCAGACGGGGCGATGTTTCCAGCAGGCTGTCGCCTGCTCTGGTGGTCGGATGCATCATGCTAGCAGTGGGTTTAATGCCAGAAGAGGTCCTCTATTATCCCCTCATCTCAGGAAGTAGCGTGGGACCGCAGCTGGAGGAATCTCAGGCATCGCTAATAGAAGGCTGTCAAGGAAGAGAAAACATGGGTGTTGGGTAGAACCGCATAGCATCATGGTTATGTCCATGGGGCATTCATACTTGAAACAGTGTAGCCTACTGCACAAGTGCACAATAACACAAACACTCCTCAATTCAAAGGAGCTTTATTGGCATGAGAAAACATACGTTTACTTTGCCAAAGCAAGTGTCATGATATAATAAAAACTGTTAAAAAAGGGGAATATAATATATGCACACACTTCCTCATGAATTCACACTCTCAGAGAGTGTTTGTAGTTTGTTATCTTTCTGTCATTATGTTTCCCGTTTAGACACTATAGCAGACATACAAAAACTTTATAAATCTAGCATGTGTCTTAGAAATAACCACTACACACAAACTAGCAATAATCTTGAGCACTCAGCAGATGTAGCCCATATCCCGAATCCCCCCAGCCTGCATAACATGAGAATAAAATGTATACGAAAAATAGCCATGAAATTAATATACACATACCATTTAAAATGTAAGGATACTATTCTGGGTCTTATCCGTTTTCGAGGGTGATTCAAAAATGTTGCATTGCACCATTATTTTCGAAAATAAACGGCCCACTTCAGTAACATTTACGCAAATAGAAATAGTGATGGAGAGCAAGCCACCTACCTTTGGTCAGGATCAGGATGCGGCAATCGTTTTCATCAATAGAACCACCGCGTGTGTTTACAGTTTTGCTGCGCACAGTAGACTACAGTAGGATGTAAGGACAACAACGGATGCAGCGAGGGAGGAGGCAAGTGGAGAAAGCCTCGCCAAACAGTCCTTTTCATGCACCATCCAAGAGCCCGGTGAAAAACGCAACAAAAAAAAAAAGATTACGTAAAGACAAACACAAGTCACTGTGATGTGAGTCTACAACTCTAATTATCAACTGGATTTAGCGTCTAAATAATTTTACCGAACTATTTCAAAATTTCAATACTCTTCTGGCGTATATATTGCTCCAAGATTCAGGCGATTACGTCTTCTGTTGGGAGATTAGCGCTATTTGAGCGGCTCCAGTCTCATCAGCATCCGTGGAGATAAATTAAGCATGAGCGGCCTCTAGCCGACAAGATCCCCAGTGTTTTCCCCCCGGTTATCTTAGATAGCTGGATCCGCTCTTCGTGCAGCGCTGATGTTGCACCATTCATTTCGTGCCGATTGATAATGTTTAACGTGATTGTTCGACAGTGGAGAGCTACTGCGCCTGGGCCAGCGAGGAGGAGACGCAGTCTTCTATTACTGAAAGTAACCGCACGAGAGAAGTGGTGCTGGTGCGAAGATGTCCTCACGAGCCACGAGGACTGTCAGCAGCAGCAGCGCTTGTGTTGTGAATGGGCGCAGCAGCAAAACTACGGTACAAACATTATACAAAGTAGATGCAATATTGAGACAGGGCAGGCAATAACAAATAGCTATATAGTTTCTCTCAGGAAAGCCTGGTGAGGCGAGGTTAGCTATATAGTAGCACAAACGATAAGCATGCACCATTTGAAACTCACAGAATGTTATAGGTGCAGTGCTTCCAATGGACCTGTGGGGAATTAATCTTATTCTATCCTTCTCTAATATCTTATATTATTTTATCACAATGGTCTAAGAAAATAGTTGTTGTATCCAAACACTTCAAGTGGTGGTAGTACTAGTACATTTGGATTGTGTTGTTAGAACAATCTTAAACGACGTTTTTTGAAGTAAGATATTTCATATATTGTTCACTTTCTAGGATTTATAAGGCATGATGAGGTGAGGTGTAATAAGGTGCCAGGTGGTTGACTGGACTAGGATGCTTGCCTGGGAAAACAAGGCATTAGTCATACCTGCATTATGTTTGAATTTGGCTCATCATGGTACGCTGTCACACATCATCGCACTTCTCAGGGTGTATCACATCAGGGTGTGTTCTTCAAAATATCCATATCCATATATCAGATCATGGATATGTGTTTTCTCATAGGTTGTTGCCATAAACATGTAGTGTTAAAAGTGTTTTACTCTTGTCTTAACCAGTGTAAAGGCCCATTCCCACTGGGCCAGATAACAGATATCTGGAGATATTTCTCCAGATATCTGTTATCTGGCCCAGTGGGAATGGGCCTTTAGTTGTGTCGACTAAGACTAAGACTAAAAGAATACAACATTTTTATATTTTGTCGATAAGACTAGACTAGACTAAAACAAAAGACTAAGACTATTATGTGTTTTATTCAAAAGACTAAGACTAAATCTAAGTCTAAGACTGGCTGTGCTACATTTTACAGCCTTTAGGTAGATTGGTATGTAACTGTGCAATGAAATTAAAGCCAAATACATCTTTTATCTTTACATTTGAGAATGGCACTTATCTGTTCTTTTCAAATCTTGTTGGTTTTGCACAGAGAGTAGCAGTCGTCAGATCTGATTGATACTGTTACTATATTATTTGCAGAGCAGAGATTTTGTACCTGGCAGTGTGGCACTGTGGCATACACTGGGCATGTGTTTAGTTTATCTTTTTTTTTTTTTTTTTTAGATCTCAGAATCGCACTGTATTTTTAACGTAGGCTATAGTTGCCTCACACTGAGGGATTCAAGACTCTCTTAACCTTGTAGAAAAGGAGGTTGTTTCACTATATTCCTTCATAAGGATATATACTTGTGGCCTGACCTTGGTAACAACAGTTGATGGGATTTTCAACTGTAAATCAAAGGCCATCCCTGTCACTTGGCTTCAGCTAGACTGGCAGCCATAACTATCCAGAGGCTCCAATTGAGTCATCAATGACCCTCATAGTCACCCCTTTTGTCATAGTATAATTGACACCAATACGTTACCATGGGCATCACAGGTTTAATACCTGACATCCACATCCAGGTCCCCTCAGTCTTCAGCATTACTTTTTGAAATGTCCAATTCTGTCCCCATAATTTAACCCAGAATCCAGAAACATTTTAGACACAGACTTAAGCACTTAAACTTAAACCCTTATTTGAATGGAGTCCCCCCATGGGTCTCTATTAGGCCCAAATATCTTGTCTGAAAATAGCTGGTCTACAAGCTCTCTGCTATTTTTGCAGAATGTTCACCTCAGAATAAAGATGGTAGGACGTAGGGTTCATGTCGTTAAACCTTTACCTTTAAAACATGCAGTTGGGTTTAGCATATAGATGCATAATCAGTGAAATGTAATACTAGCTTGTAGTGAAGTGGGAGAACTAACAGTTAGTTAAATTGGGGAATTCACTTCATTAAAAGTAAACATACCAGGGAAAACAATCTGCACTTTCCCATTCAAAGTGACGCCTTGTCAGCATTTTGATCAATTCTTGGTAAACCAGTTTTATCTCACAAAGAAAAGCAGGTGCTTACTTTCCCTTTTTCCTCTCCTTTTTTTTTAATGAGAGTGACACAGATGGACTCGGCACAGGGGAGGTAGAGGAGAAAGGCTCTGGCAGGATGCGAGTGTATGGGGTGCATGTGAGGCCAGAGACGAATCCTGTTTACTATGCAGATATTTTTCACTTGTTTGAAGGGGTGTCTATGGATGGTTACTCTTAAGCAGGGGGAAACCATGTCATTTTTACTGAAGTGAATCTGCATACGTGCCGCTTTGATGAGATTTTAGGATCCTTTTCAACTGGCAGAGCCACAGCTGTGGGCTTCGTTTTGGCAAGGCTATGGGATTGTCCATTGTCAACAAGTATATACAATGTTCACACTAAAGAAGCCTCCCACTCAGAATAAGAGATGAAATCATGTGTCCATTGTGGTAATCGTATGCATCATTTTGTTGAAATTATCATCACTGTCTTTTTTATTCTAAGTCGAAAGCACTAGAGACATTATGGACAAGTGTTAATATGATGCCACTGAAATGGAGGTCACCTTGAACTCTAACTCAGTCATGTTAGCACTTTATCTTTCTGTCATATAGAACCACAGACTTCCTCTGTTGAGCTTAGGGCCTCTTAACCTTCTGTCTTGAGGAAATACATGATTTGTTCTCGCTGCAAGAGTGTCGACAATCTGACGGAGGGAGACAAAGATAACAAAGAATAATTAATTAGCAAAAGAACTGTTGACAATATTCACAATATTCAGACAAAATGTGTTTAGCTGAAGATGATGAAAAGGAGACAGAAAGTGAAACACCTGCAGGGATTATTCACGAGGAATGATGACAATATGTGAAACATTCAGTGTTTCTTTACCTCTGAGTGAGTGAGTGTACAGATGGTAAATGTCCCTTTGGTTACATGTGTACATTCTTAGAGTTAGAAATGGCTAAACTGGAAAGAAATCGAGAAATTGCTAGTGTGATTGCTCCGATTGAAGTTGTTTGTTGCAGCCATTGGGACCTGGTTAATCCATTGGGGAAATAGCGTTTTCTAATATTGTCCTACGCATCCCCTCTTAAGGTGGCACCCCATGCTTTTGGCAGTGTTTATAGAGGGAAATATCGAGGCAATTTGCACAGATGTTTCCCGGATAAAATTAAATTAAATGTCTCTATGGGCCAAGTTGATGTTTCATTAGATTGGATGTTTCATTCATGATTTAAATTTTTCCTTCTTTTTTTATAGTAAAATACAGCTCTAGATTTATTCTTGAACCTGATACATTGGTTGGTTGAAAATGTACTGTATGTAGAAGAGACACTTGTCTTGCACTTGGATCTTCAAGAAAATTAACTAAATCAGAAAAATCACTATGCAAATCAAGTGATCCACAACCTTTGGAATTATGATATACTTCTTACCAGGCACCAAGATATTGATGCAATAAGTGTTATATTTGGATATAGTCAGTGTAATGTGAAAGCACACACACACACACACACACACACACACACACACACACACACACACACACACACACACACACACACACACACACACACACACGCAATTACACAGCGTAAAGTGATTAATGTTCTGTTCGATGCCGTTTCCTGCTGTGATAGGCATTGCGTTGCCAGGCAACTGCCTGCGTCCTTTGGTTGGCTGTGTTGGCTCTGGTGGCCTTGCCTTCGCTTGCTCTACCTGCTCAAATAGGGTTTCTACTGTAGAAAACAACTGTCAGAACCAGGCTATCTGGATAATCACTGCCTCGCTGTGAAACACAGAAATTCAAATAACAAACAAACTTCCCAGGATGGTTTGATCCTTCCATAATCCATTAGCATGATTGAAAAACAGAATCCAAACTAATTGGGTCCGATACCAACCTCATGATTTACGGCTTTATGATCGGAGTCAATGACAAATTAGTCACAAGCAAAGATGAGGTGACCAATTTGGGTTGTGTTTTGGATAAGAAACTTTCAGGTGAAAAAAAGGCATCAAATGGGATCACGAATGTGAATAAAAAGAACACAATTTTTGGGCAGGATCTCTAGTCCGGTCGTTTCGGGCAGTATTTTGATGGAATCGTGCACTTTATGAAAGAAGCATGACATTTGGCACACAGTTAGAACATGCCCTAACATTTTTGGCTATAGGGACATCGCAGATTTGTCTTGGGAAACTTGTGGAAACCAACCAATCAAAGTTGGGCTCTCGACTTTACTATACAGTAAAATAATACAAAAAATAAATATGCTTTAAGTAGCATGTGAGGGGTCAAACTAGGTGTTTTTTCGGGATTCTGAATCCAATGAAAGCATTTGTTTTGAACGAAAAACATTCCTTGGGCTAAAACGGCCCCCATAAAACTATGGTTTAGTGATGAGTCATCACTTTTCACTGTTTTGTGGGGGCCGTTTCTCGGAAAGGAATGTTTTTCGTGCAAAACAAATGCTTGCAATTGGATTCAGAATCCCAAAAAACACCTAGTTTGACCCCTCACATGCTACCTAAAGCATTTATTTTTTGTATTATTTTACTGTAGTAAGTGTATAAGTAGTCTATGAGAGCCCAACTTTGATTGGCTCCCACAAGTCAAATCTGCGATGTCCCTATAGCCAAAATTTTTCCATAGGGCATGTTCTAACTGTGTGCCAAATTTCATGCTTCTTTCATAAAGTGCACGATTTTTGTACGAAACGCTCAGACTACTCCTTGTTTATCAACAGGAGTTGACTGAGGACTCTAGCTGTAGTGTAAGTTTGACTATATGCTTGCCCCTACACACACACACACACACACACACACACACACACACACACACACACACACACACACACACACACACACACACACACACACACACACACACACACACACACACACACAATACTGTACTAGCATCTAAAAAAAAAAGAAGAATATTGGCATTTGGCAACTGGACACCAGTACTTATTAATCATTCAGTAGCTGTAGCAACAGCATTATTCAGTCTATTTTAAGAGGGTCTGTCATTTTTCTGCTGTATAGTGTGATGATGCATTTTTGTAGCCAACATTTGTCAGTACAGTAGGCCTTTACTTTTCCTCAGATGGCCGGATCATATTTCACCCATGATAACCTATATGATTACAACAGACGGAGCATCTTCAAAGCCATTAGCTTACGTTCCAATGAGGGCTTCTGCATCATTGCTTCATTGAGAGATGATCTGATGTTCATATACCGGTAGGCTCGTTCGGTGCAGCACCTACCACATAGGCACTCCACAGTCTTGGTAAATATACAGTCTCTGGTCTGTGGTCTCAGAGCTATAAGCAGTTTACATACACAACATACAGCTTGCTTTAATTAGACCTCATGTGGCTGAGACATCAATACACTCCAGGTGGATTCCCTTCTTATGAAGTGAAAGTCTGGAGCCAGTCAGGAATGAATTAAACACAATATGAGAACATTCAGAGAATAGAGCAGAATTACAAGCTTGCAATGAGTTGTGTTGTGAGCTTAGACAGTCTATTTTCGGCGAAGACCTTTGGTGTAGAGGGAAAAAAGGAGGCGACTAAGTATAAGAAGTAAGAAGTATAGCCTATACTTTGTTAGGGTATAAGTGGTTAAACAACACCACGTGCCTCTAGTAAATTGAATACCAGTAGTTGTCTGCTCCGTGCTACCATTGTATGTCTCCTTGTGACTTACTTTTGGAGTCCCAAACCACGAGTTGCGAAACTCTGGCTCGTTCAACACTGAAGGAGCAGAGGTCAGCGCTTTGTCATCTGGATTATATTCTAGCTACACTTCTGATGGTGTGGTGAGTGATAGCGTAATGTGATTACTAGACTGGTTTGAGATTACAGATTATGTTAATGAGCCCGAACTGTTTGCGGTTCCAACAGCAGTTATGCTTTATTCCATAATTCAAAGGAGTTAATGGTCTGAAAAAGATGTTTAGAAGTCTGAGTAAGGACATTAATTGTGATTTATACTGTAGACTAGAGTATAGAGAGCACTGAGGTAGGTAATGTGAGCTAAGTGAGATGTTTAGCTCACCAGAGGTTAAATTACTCCTCTTGGAGTATCAATTTCCTTGGCTGGCAACAAATCTGCATTATACGTACGCACCTGCATGCATCAGTGGCCTCAAGAATAACCACTCTATACCTTCCATGTTCCTGATTTCCATGGTGAAATCAACAATTCCAATTAGTTACTTATTTTTTTATTTTTAAGTATAGAATTCATAGCAACACAGTTCTTCCTGGTCAAGCATTGAAGAATGGTGATTGATTGTCATCAATACAGGGCCCTCCCCTGTGGCAAATTATGGATTTTGCATGAAAAAGCCCAAAGCTTTCTTGTGGTCTTTATCCTTTTAGTTGACCTTGTATCAGTGAACTGTACTGTCCTGTACCTTTTCCTATGCAAACTTCGAATAAAGTATTCATTATTCAATCAATCAATCAGTCATTCAGGTGAATTATTTTCCACACACAACAGGGGCAAGGCCACTTATCCTTTGGTGGCACAAAGGCCAAATAAAACATGAAATAAATAGTCCATTGAAAGAAATTAATTGAATTTAAGGGCTAATGATTAATATAGACTATCTGCAGTGAAATACATAAATAATGGTATTTACAATCTGTTCCATCAATCAAAGTTACTGGATTGGTTTAAAGATGGGGACTCAGGGGAGTTAAGAATTCACAATCTCATTCTCAACAAAAGACACTGGTGTCTATATGACAAGAGATATACACTGGTGTCCACATATTGACAAGAAGTTGACAGAGGAGAAAGTGGTACAGTCAGCAGGCCACTGTGTAACTGTGGCCTGAGGGCATGCCATTTCTTGGCCAAACTGAGGAGCAAGGAAAGGATCATTGGGAGGTGTTCCGTTGGGAATTCCACCCTTCTATCCTTTTAGTGTCAACCCCAGCAAAGAAGGGGACTTGGAGGCGCTTATGATCTATACTATTTTATCTGTTTCACTGCCTGCATGCAGCATTTGCAGGGAATGAACTATCATGGGTAATGGCAAGCAGGATTTGCAATCCTAATACCTCTCTGTCTCACATTGCTTAGTAACAGGTTTTGTTTTAGCCATGCGTGTCAACAGCCATGAGCTCTGCTTTAAAAAAGACTAGCCCTTACCCGTTCAAAGATATGAGCTCCGAAATGATGTGCAGTGTGTGGGTTATGGGATGTGCACTGTGCACACAGTATATGAGGGATGGAAAGTAACTTTAACTGGTGCTTGCATGCTAATATGTAGGAGCATCAATGTAAGAAATACCCGTTCCATTTAACGGCTACAGAGATACTGTGTACCGATCTGCATGATTTTTGGACAACATCTGTAACAGGGCCAGAACCCCCCCCCCCCCCCCCCCCCCCGTGTGTGTGTGTGTGTGTGTGTGTGTGTGTGTGTGTGTGTGTGTGTGTGGGTTTGTGTGTGATTGTGCATGGCCTGAACAACAGCGCCCCTCCCTTAACATGTGTGGTCACAAAAGGTACTGTAGGCTAAATAGATATAGATACACCATAAAAATGCTAATATACAGCATACGATTTGTGAAAGTGACAAACGGGCTTCACAGTTATGTCAGGTGTGTTCATATGCTGATGGTGATGCGATTTCAGATCAATTGCTCCAGCCACCGAGGAGAAACGCTGTGACAGACAGACAGACATACACTCACTCACTCACTCACTCACTCACTCACTCAGACATTCGCAAAATTATAGTATAGACTAGCCCTTACCCGTTCAAAGATATGAGCTCCGAAATGATGTGCAGTGTGTGGGTTATGGGATGTGCACTGTGCACACAGTATATGAGGGATGGAAAGTAACTTTAACTGGTGCTTGCATGCTAATATGTAGGAGCATCAATGTAAGAAATACCCGTTCCATTTAACGGGTACAGAGATACTGTGTACCGATCTGCATGATTTTTGGACAACATCTGTAACAGGACCAGAACCCCCCCCCCCCCCCCCCCGCCCGCCCGCCTGCCTGCCTGCACACACAACCCCCCCCCCCCCCCCCCCCCCCCCCCCGTGTGTGAGCTCCGAAATGATGTGCAGTGTGTGGGTTATGGGATGTACACTGTGCACACAGTATATGAGGGATGGAAAACATCCGTAACAGGGCACCCCCCCCGTGTGTGTGTGTGTGTGTGTGTGTGTGTGTGTGTGTGTGTGTGTGTGTGTGTGTGTGTGTGTGTGTGTGTGTGTGTGTGTGTGTGTGTGTGGGTTTGTGTGTGATTGGCCTGAACAACAGCGCCCCTCCCTTAACATGTGTGGTCACAAAAGGTACTGTAGGCTAAATAGATATAGATACACCATAAAAATGCTAATATACAGCATACGATTTGTGAAAGTGACAAACGGGCTTCACAGTTATGTCAGGTGTGTTCATATGCTGATGGTGATGCGATTTCAGATCAATTGCTCCAGCCACCGAGGAGAAACGCTGTTTCATACAGACAGACAGACACTCACTCACTCACTCACTCAGACAGACATTCGCAAAATTATAGTATAGATGGAGATAGCAAGTGTAGCTGCTGGGGTAGCAGATGTCTACCTACACTAAAGTGTCTGAGCAAGAACAGTGGATACATAGCAAAATCATCAATGTTAATTCAGGTACTGTAAGTGATATTTGTTGTTTAAACAAAATGTTTTTTGTTAAAATGTAAAGCTCTATATTCTGATATACTGTAGTCTCCCCATCTCTCCAGCTCTACAGCAGGAGAACCGAAAATGTACTTTCTGCCTGGAGAAACACTGAACAAACACTATAGCAATGATTAGGTCTACTATGAAAATATATACTGTAATATTTCTTTATCCATTTGCACCTCTCAGAGGGTTAAATGGATAAAGGATTTCAGGCAGCCTGGCACCAATTGTTTACACTCACTAATTAAACGTGGCAAATGCAATTACAAGCCTTTCTGTAATAAGACTACATAATTATCGTTGTCAGGTGAAGTTGTCAAGCCACAGGTCTTTTAAGGGCTCTACGCACCAAGCCGATGTGGGGCCATTGGGCTCTGGATAAGCATCTGGCCAAATGTCGGTTGTAGTGTTCTGTGTGTACACGGCTGTCCGTGCGTGAGTCCTCCACCCAATCCTCAAGCTCAATCGGTGTTGCCAGTCAATAATGACCGGACAGGGGGGGGGGGTTGGGTTTACCCTTCGGTTGGCTGTTTAGCCTTGTTCAGCCCAAGCAAATCAGAGCACAACTGTGCGTGCGTGTGTGAGAGAACAGAGCACAAACGCCATAATGTAAAAGAGCGAGAGAAAGCACACGCAACGTCCGGCCTGATCTGTCTTCCTAACGTTTAGTCAGTGGTAGTCAGGACAACTCCGTTTGGTGTTTAGAGGCCTTTACGGGTCAATTTAAAGCTGTCTGTGTGGAATGACTAAATCCACTGAACTGTGGGTGTGGACAAACCAAATCTTGGAATTATGGCAAATCAATGAACTGTAGAGAGATAGAGTTAAGTACTGAGAGCTCATAATATGGGTTGTGTGGGTAGAGAGAGAGAGGGGGGGAGAGGGAGAGAGAGAGAGACAATGGGAGAGTGAGAGTGAGGGAGAGACAGATGGAGGGAAATCGGTAGGCAGGATATTTCCCATCAGTCTATATCGCTAATGCCTGTTTATCCCCTCCTCTGGGCAGAATAAAGGAAGTGATTTATGCCGCCTCTGGCTCTCCCCCGCAGGGACTCAGAGGATCCTCTAATACTAATTAACTGTGTGGAAAAACAATGATAATCCTCTGCCTTAGGGAATAAAAGTCAGTACTCCTGTTGTATGCTGCCGATGAGACGAGGTCAGAAAGGCTCTAAATAACGAGTGACTCACTGCCTCCCCTGCTTACGTAGTTATGTAGCGCTATATTGGATCACTCCAATATATGATAGTTCCTCCGCTAGGCGGAGCTACGAGCAGACTTACCGATGATTCCCGTGCATAAAGTACGGGAAGTGACGCGCGCGAGGCGGAGCCTCCGCATGCACTTTGCCCCGTGCGTCACTTCCTTCTTCCTCTTGTCTTTCCTCGGCGGCTATAGAGAGTGGACGCTTTTGGTAAGAGCTCTGTGTTTACCGTGGGAAGCTATATCTCGCAAGGAGTAGCTAGCTGGCTTGCTGGCTGGCCCCTCCGTTGAGTTTGCCTCCCTTGTCGCCCCTTTCGGATTGGCTGCTGTGCCTCTTTCGACAAGGGGTTTGTCTCTGTGTTGTTAAGCTAAGGCTAAAAACAAGAGTCCCATTCACCGTGTTACGGCGGTGCGAGTCAGTCGTCTCGCATCGCGGCGCTAAGAGGGTTGCCCTTATTTGACTAGTTGTCTTTTGTCTGTCTTTTGTTTACCGGTCCCTCCCGGTATTAGTTTGGGAACGGCGCCTTCCCTAGACGGTAGTGGAGGAAGCTAACTAGCTGGCTGGGCCGCTAATTGCTTTGCCTCCCAAGGGGAAACGTGACGCTAAGTTGCGTTCTCTCCTCCGTCTATCACTCGCGCTCCAGGGTGAGCAGCTGTTTTGAGTTAACTCTTAACGGGCAAGGCGAGTAAAGTCGACAAAATCTGCAGGACACACAGTACACAAAGCACACAGCTGAACTTACTCAGTAGTTTGCAGTACTTTACTTTTCACAAGCACGACTTGAGATTGACTCAGTCTACTGTTCCCTTCAGTCACCAAGCACACACATTGAAAGTATATATTTTTTGTCCTGTCCTACATCACCCCGTATAAAGCCAAGGGCTAATAAACGGTGTGTGATTAGGTTATACCCATCTTGTTTATATATAGTATTTTTATTTATTTAGATACATATATAGATATTAGGTTCACCCTGTATAAAGCCAAGGGCTAATAAACAGTGTGTGATTGGGTTTATACACAGCTTGTTTATATATAGTATAGATATTTTTATATTATATACATATATACATATTAGTCCTGTTCTACATCACCCTGTATAAAGCCAAGGGCTAATAAACAGTGTGTGATTGGGTTTGTATGTATTGCAGTATATATATTATATTTATATATATATATATTCTGTCTGTCCTATAGATCGCCCGTTAGAGCCAAGGGCTACTGAGCGGTGTGTCTAATTGCAGTATGGCTTTTAGCTGTGCCTCATGCAAAGGACCGATGCCCGTCGGGGATGGGCACCGTGTCTGTATTTGCTGTTTGGGGGTGGACCATGCACGTGTGGCAGTAACAGATCCCATGCGCTGCCAGGCCTGCTACCTGCTTGGAGAAAGGTTGTGCGCAGCCCGGTTAGAGGCTGTGGAAAATATGTCCCCACCAGATGACGGCTGCCTGCCTCCTTCCGGGACGGTGCGGCGTCACCAGTCACCTCCGGGTAAGGTGGACTTTTGGCAGATTCCCCAAGGGGGTGGGGGTTCCCGGCATCGCACGCGACGTACCCACCGGGGAACGCCTTCGGCTGCTTTGGGGGCTCCGCCTTCCAAACGCCGTAAAAGCGATGAGCTAGACACGCTTGAGCGTAAAGCACAAAACCTACGCCAAGAAGTGGACTTTCTGGACTGTGGCGATGAGGAGGATGTTCTCTCCATTCACGCCCCAGATGAGATGGATTTTGAGGAGAGCACATCTGGTTACCAGGACGAGCCTTCTGTTGCTGGTTCAGTGGCCCCCTCTCATGCTGGCTCTGCTGGCTCAGATGAGCCGCCGTCAGCATCTGAGGCTCTGCGCCTCCTCCTGGAGAGGATAGCGGCTTCTCTGAGCCTTGAATTGTCGGATCCCGAAGGCGACAAAGTACAGATCCCTATGTGTCCCCAGTTCGCGGTTGCATTCCGCGAGAGCTGGGCGAGGATGCAGGTCACGGCTGCCTCTCGGAAGCGCTTCCGCCCCTCCAGGGAGACAGCTCCATGGACACACATGGCTGACCAGGACTCCATGGGGATTGCTGCATACCCTGCTATGGATCACGTAGTGGCAGCTACCTTCCTCAATGATGCTGAGATCATAGGTAGCAAGGGCCCTCAGCTACGACCTGGTCTTGACAAAACCAGTGACCAGCTTCTTGGCAGCACCTTTGGTGTCGTCACTATCATGGCTCGCCTTAATAATGCAGCCATGCTGCTGGGCTCCTACCTGGCGCAATTGATCCCTACGCTCCAAGGTGGCACCCAGGACCGGACGGACGAAGCAGTGGAGGTGTCCAGGCTGCTCGGCCTTCTGCAGTCGGAGTTGGTGCGAGCCAACGGCCAGGCAGTGGCCTCAGTGGTGGCGTCGCGCCGCCATATCTGGGCTCTGCTCACATGCAGCAGCGCCTTGGTCCTGTCTATCAGCAGCCCCACCAGGCCCAGCCCAAGTTCCAAGCCCAGCCCCAGGGGCAGTGGCAAGGGGGCCAAGGACGGGGGAAGAAACACTACAAAGGGCATAAGGGGCGTGGAGGCCCCTCTGCCGGACGGGGTCAATCCTCAGGGAAGAACCCCGGCCGCGGGCAGTCTACCTGACTGCCAAGCGGCCGACTTCGGGCGCTTCTCCCAGGCCCAAAGGGCAAACTGGGAGGAGCGTGTGGGGTCCCCTTGGGTGTTGGACACAGTCCTAAGGGGGTACAAACTCCAATTCCGTTGTCGGCCGCCGCCCTTCAGGGGCATGCGAATAACTACTGTGTCCGATCCTGCAAAACGGGTGGTTCTCCGGCTGGAGATCACCTCTCTTATCGCCAAAAGAGCGATCAGGAAGTTAGAGCCTTCAGAACAGCTGGATGGGTTCTACTCCAGGTACTTCATCGTTCCAAAGAAGGACGGTGGTTACCGTCCCGTTCTGGACCTGCGCATGTTCAATCGCTGCTTGAAGGACCTGACATTCAAGATGCTGTCCCCGGCTCGAGTGCTGCAAGCCATGTCCCAGGGGCTATGGTTCACCACGCTGGATCTAAAGGATGCATATTTCCATGTGCCCATCCATCGGTGTCACTGGAAATATCTCCGGTTCGCCTTCGAAGGAGAGGCCTACGAATATCAGGTACTTCCCTTCGGTCTCTCACTATCACCACGCACATTCACAAAATGCATGGACGCGGTTCTGGCACCGCTGTCTTCACTAGGCATTCAGGTTTTAAACTACCTGGACGACTGGTTGGTCTGTGCTCAGACCAGGGAGCAGGCTGCCAAGGACACCAGCTTCCTGTTGAAACATATACAGGAGTTGGGGTTAGTCCTGAACGAGAAAAAGAGTCGGTTGTCCCCTTCACAGAGGGTAGTCTTCATAGGGATAACTATAGACTCGTCAATTATGAAAGCGAGTCTGCCCAGCAGGAGGGTCGACAAGATTATGGCCTTTATCCGCAGGTTTCGTAGGCCGTACAGTATCTGTCAAGGGTTGCCAACGACTGCTGGGTCTGCTGACATCGGCCTCGTCGTTGGTCCCCTTAGGTCTTCTTCATCTCCGGCCGTTGCAGCGTTGGTTCAACGCCCACAAGCTGCATCCACGGCGACACAGACACCGCCGTCTTTCAGTGACGCGGAAGTGTGTACTAGCTCTAACCCGGTGGCGTTCTCGCTCCTTCTTGGAGACAGGAGTTACGCTCAGCAGGATGACACGCAGGGAACTGGTGTGCACAGATGCTTCTCCGATGGGTTGGGGGGCGGTGTACAGAGGCATGGCGGCCAGCGGCCGCTGGGATCCGCCATGGTCTCGACGGCACATAAACGTTCTGGAGTTCAGGGCTGTGTGCCTGGCTCTGCGGCGTTTTCTACCCTACCTGGACGGTCGGCACGTTCTGGTGCGATCGGACAGCACCACGGTTGTGGCCTATATCAACCATCAGGGGGGATTGAGGTCCCGTCATCTCCACGAGATGACGAAGGAGCTCTTGGTTTGGGCTCATACCCACTTCCTGTCTCTCCGGGCTGCGCATGTCCCGGGAGTCTTGAACTCCGCGGCAGACATGCTGTCAAGAGACGGACCGCGAGAGGGGGACTGGCGTCTCCACCCTCAGGTCGTGCAACAGCTGTGGGACAGGTTTGGGAGGGCACAGGTAGATCTGTTTGCCTCCCGGGAGAACGCTCACTGCCCCAGGTGGTTCTCATTGACGAGTCCTCCGGGACCTCTGGGCCTAGACGCCCTGTCTCACGACTGGCCTCTGACGTTGCTTTATGCTTTCCCCCCGTTTCCTCTGATCCAGGCAACGCTGGACAGGGTCAAGGAGTGGGATCATCAGTTGCTCCTGATAGCCCCATTGTGGCCGAGACGCCCTTGGTTCAGCATGCTGCTGTCTCTGGTCTCGGGAACGCCGTGGAAGTTGCCTCTGAGGCCCGACCTGCTGTCACAGGCTCAGGGAACCCTTTGGCATCCACGTCCCAATCACCTCCAGCTATGGGCCTGGCCCCTGAGAGGCGTAGGTGGTCAGGTTTAGGACTGGGGGAGGGGGTTATGCGTACATTGGCAGGTTCTAGAGCCCCCTCCACCGTTGCGTCGTATCGGGATAAGTGGCGCTTGTTCTGCACTTGGTGCGAGACCTATGGCTCCGATCCTGAACGCTGTGAAACGCAAGTGGTAGTGCAGTTTCTTCAGTCGCTACTAGATAAGGGTAGGGCGGCCAACACACTGAAGGTGTATGTTGCCGCTATCGCTGCATGCCATTCTGACAGACGGCTGGGTAAGAATGAACTGGTGTTAGACTTCATGAAGGGAGTGCGACGCCTCCACCCAGTGAGAGCCCTTCAGGTTCCCATCTGGGACCTTAGTTTGGTGCTCTCTGCGCTTGAGAAGCCTCCCTTTGAGCCCCTGGGGACTGCTTCTCTCCATCACCTTTCCTTGAAGGTGGCGTTTCTATTGGCAGTCACTTCCGCTAAGAGGGTCGGTGAGCTCCACGCACTCTCGGTGAGTGAGGAGTGTCTGAGGATGAGACCTGACAAGTCAGGCGTCACCTTGCGACCCAATCCCTCTTTTCTGCCAAAGGTTCTGTCTATAGAACATGTGAACCGACCGCTACACCTGTCGGCTTTCTTGGGTGTGGACGGTTTGGGTAATACTCCGCACGTCCTATGCCCGGTAAGGGCTTTGGATGCTTATATCGAGAGAACAAGAGCGATCAGGCTGACTGATCAGCTCTTTGTCTGCTATGGAGATAGAGTCCTGGGTCAAGGGCTCTCGAAGCAAAGACTCTCACATTGGCTTGTTGACACCATTGTACAACTTGGCTGGACAGACTATGCCGTCCGCGGTAGTGGCACACTCCATTCGGCGTGTGGCCACTTCTTGGGCACAGCTTAAGGGGGTTCCCCTGTCTGAAATCTGTGCCTCAGCCAGTTGGGCATCGCCGGGTACATTCACCAGGTTCTACCGGGTCAATGTGGTTCCGGAGAATCGTGTGGAACAAGCTGTCCTGGAGGTTGCCTCTGCTCCGGCGGAGACAGTGGGCACCTCTTTGTGAGTTGGACTTGGAGCGGGCCGCTCCCACGGGGAGGGCTTGAGCTCCTAGTTTTATTTTGTTAATTTATTTTGATAGATCGCCGACTGATCTGGTAGTGTACTATCATATATTGGAGTGATCCAATATAGCGCTACATAACGAAGGTTACGTATGTAACCACGGTTATGTGAGCGATTGGATCACTCCAATCTGGCTACGGAGATCTATCGCGCCTCGGAAAGGGCACGAGGAAGAAGGAAGTGACGCACGGGGCAAAGTGCATGCGGAGGCTCCGCCTCGCGCGCGTCACTTCCCGTACTTTATGCACGGGAATCATCGGTAAGTCTGCTCGTAGCTCCACCTAGCGGAGGAACTATCATATATTGGAGTGATCCAATCGCTCACATAACCGTGGTTACATACGTAACCTTCGTTCCACAACTGCCATTCAGCGAGAGAAGCCACCGAGGGACTCTATCTACAATTTCAGGCCTGAATTGTTGGACTCTCCCATTTAGTGTGTGTGTGTGCCCACACATTTGAAAAAAGTTAGATGTACTGTAATTAAAGAATGTATTTTAAGAATGGATACAGCAGCACATCACTGAGGAACCTGTTAAGAAAGTGCGAGGAGGGTGGATGATTCATTTAGCCATGCATGGGGTTTATAACTGACCAGAGGGGAGAGCTCTTCTGTTTTCTATATCCGTTCTAGGAGCATAACAAGAGCTTGGCTTTGCTTGGCAACTACAGCACTGCAGTACTTTGAGCCCATATGGTCACATGGACCCTTGGCCTATACCCGTATCACTGCTACTGCACATTCTTCATCGCATTTCAGTTTCCAATGCAGTTTTCAAGGTTGGGTTCGGTTCCTGCTGGGGATGCTGTGGGCGCTGGGGGCGTGTTCTCTCCTCCTCCTCCATCAGTGCCCATACCCTAGGTGGGGTTGGCGAAAGGCCTTTCTGGGTGGAGTTTGCATGTTCTTCCTGTGTCTCCTAGGGTAGGTACCCTCACAAAAACATGCAGTAATCCTGGTCTCTATTCTGCCTCACCCTGGCCAGCGGTTGTGCCAACTGGAGGGGAAAGGAACTGGTTGGAATAACATGTTCCTTCCATGCACTACATTCCCCCCTATCAGTCCGTTGCTGTCCCCAGGGTGGCAGAGGGAGTGTAGAGCCCAGGATTATATTTGACAATTGACACCGGGTGAAAAAATGGGTTTCAATAATCGTGGGATAAATTTTGTAATAAAAGCGTGAAATCTCTGCGTGGGCTTAAGTATGACTGTAACTCATGTATCTCGAGAATCGCCTGACCGATCGACTTCAAACCGATCGCCGGTTCTAGATAACCGCCTTTCTGATCGACTTGACACGAGGCACAACTATTCCTCGAGTTGTGCATCGAGTTTGAGTCGGATTGGTCGGACTGTTCTCCAGATATGCGAAGGTCAGACATGAACACTGACGCATAGGGCTGTCACAATTATTACCTAATCGTCTAATCGTAATTATTTACATAATCGCGATTATTTTTCATAATCGTCATAATCGTGAATGTTGAAAATGTTTCATATTCATATTTTTTTAAAGTAAGAAATAGTGGAAATAGCAGATCTACAAGCTCACAACGATGCGACGCGTTGTGAGCTTGTAGATCGGCTATTTCCACTATCAATGTTATTTTTTAAGTAGAAAGTTGTCAAATATGTCCATAATTTCTTTGTATATTTAGGTTAGGTGTCATATCTGCCATGTGCAACTTCAAAGCCTAAAAGCCAAACAGAAATGTAATTATCAACGACAAAAACACAATTAAATCGTTATTATTTGAGTGACAATTAATCGTCATGTAAAATGTCATATCGTGACAGCCCTACTGACGCACATGCATGCAGATATTGTTTTTGTGCATTTATAGTAGGGTTGTAGCCCCACAGAAAAAATGATCACTAACAATAACCACAGTACAATAATACAGAACAACATACTACAGTAATAGAATGAAATATTGATATAAAACATTTACTGGTACAGTATAAATTATGCACCTTCTCCCTAGTGTACATTCCACATCAATTATATCGAACTCAGTGCTCAGATACTTGGTTCAAAGAGACTTAAAAAAGGAAGCATGCCGTAATGGACTGGAAGCCATGTGATATTGGAGAGTGTAATTGAGTAGATTAAAAAAAGTGTGGGAATAGATATAGCACCGGATTTATTATCCATAGAAGATTTAGAAGCTGAGTCTACATACAGTAAATCATCTGCAGCCTAATACGTGGTACTGTGTGCAGTGACGATTAAACTCAATGACCTTTTCAATCTATAAAGCAACTAATACAGTAGTACAGCCACTGACAAGGAGGATGGGAGGAGAGCAGAGGGAAGGAGAGGACAATAGAGGAGACAAGAGGAGACTAGAGGAGAGGCAATTTGGGGGTGAAAGAGAAGATGGAGATATGAAAATGAAGGCAGGGGAGCAGAAGAGGACAGCTGTACAGTATTGTAGGGCTTAAAAGTAGGAGAGAAAATAGAAGGGTGGATGATAAATGAGAGGAGAGGTATTGACGTTGAATGTTCTCCTTTCCTCCAGATAGTGTCTCATTGCATCACTGGATCAGGGGTGTTTACTGTTGGGCTTAAAAGGAGGAGAGAAAATAGAAGGGTGGATGATAAATGAGAGGAGAGGTGTTGGCGTTGAATGTTCTCCTTTTCTCTAGATAGTGTCTCATTGCATCACTGGATCAGGGGTGTTTACCACGTTACCTTTATTTATTCAGCCCTGCCATGGGCTGTGAATAATGGAGCACAGTTGAGGAGGTTCCTTGTAACGAAGTGACAAGCACACATATTCAGCTAAAAGTAAACCAAGTTTGGTCGATATATTGGCCATCATTTGATTGTTTGACAACATCAGTACAGGCAATTATGCACCATTTACAAAAAGAGTACCGATCTACAAATTGTCTAACCTGGTAAAACATCCCAGTCACGTGAATGCACATTATGATGTGTCTTCTGCTGACCAGTCTGGCCCCTATCGCTGGGCGGGCGTTTTGCAGAAACCAAAAAGAGACAATCAGTGTCTATCAATCACAGGGCCCAGAGCACAGACACTGATTGCATCTTCCACTTTTTGGTTTCAGCAAACACCCACCCAGTGTTTGGGACCAGACCAGAAGACATATGATAATGTGAATTCACACAACTGGGATGGTTTACCAGGCTACAAGTTGTCATGATCCGTGCCTTGTTCTGTCTCTGTCAGTTTAGTTCAAATGTCTAAGTAGTACTTGTCTATTTTTACTCCTGTGTTTTCAGTTCTTAGCTAGTTCGTTGTATATTGCTTGTAATTACAAGCTGGACAGTAACAGTTTATTAAATAATATAAATAGTATACGTCTGACTGCAGTGACTCGCTGCCGGCTGCACACGCATCGTGCAAGTTTCTGCGTCTGGAAAATAGCCGATCTGCACACAACCGTCGCAAAATAAACTTCCAATTCAAGGGACGTACAGTAATGGGGAACACGGCGCCAACAAGCAGCGAGCTCCCTTCGGCACAACAACATGTTTACCTCATCATTTTGGGACATAAAGCTTTTTTTTAGGCCAATTTTGACAGGTTGGGTGTGTACAGTATGCTTATGTGCATGTAATGCTCTTTTTGTGGATGTGTGCCGGCCCGGCGGCCACTAATCGAATTAAACGGCTTCTCAATTAATGGACACAAATGAATGCTCTTTAGTTTCTAAAATGTCTGTTCTTTCATTCTCTAGTTGATACTTTATAGACGGTGGAGTTGAGAGACTGTAATCAGACACTGAGATCAGTCCACCCCTCTGAGCATATTGTTCACTCATGAACTCTGGCCTTCACAGTGCCAGCCAAAGCAAAATCTGACAACCCCAAACTGCATAATAGGCTCATGCACTGTGCATGAACATCCCAGAGGGACTTGGATACAAATAAGAGGATTTGCGGGGGAGGAGTTTGTAAATGTTCCACTCCCCTACATTATCCTTTTCCTCAGCTCTCCATCCTGTTATCCCCCCCCTCCCCAGGACACATGGCAGGACATCATCTGGATGTCAGCCCCCAAAAGACAAGCCTGTAGCCTGGATGTCAACAC
Organism: Nannobrachium achirus; assembly: GCF_963921795.1. Taxonomy (NCBI): domain Eukaryota; kingdom Metazoa; phylum Chordata; class Actinopteri; order Myctophiformes; family Myctophidae; genus Nannobrachium; species Nannobrachium achirus. Next base: position 29,744,643 of record NC_137818.1, on the reverse strand, counting down.
ACAGACTTAGCCTTGTCTTAGTAAAGACTGTAGCTGGCCTTTGCAGTCATTACGTAACAGCTCCCAGTACTGCTGATGCCCATGGCACTATGTGATGATGGAACCAACGAGTTAGTGAGCTGAGGAGATATATTATTCAGGTCTGATCCACCCTCAGGTGATGTCCCATGTCCCATGTTCAAGACAAGACTGGAAGCGCATGCCCCAGGTATTGAGAAATAAAAGGAGATATTTTATTTCTCTTTTATGTAACACCATTCATGCTAGACCCTAGGCTATTAGATATCAAATATTGCGCTGCGTAACAGTTTGGCTTGATGGATCTTTTTATTTCTATTTTACATTAGATAGACACAACTATAGTGACTCTAAAAAGCTATCCCTTATGTGATGTATTGTAAGTAGAACTGTTGTATGACATCACAGATGAGGAAGCTGAATGCACAGTTTTCTAGACAGTAGTAGAGCCCCCTGAACAAATGGGATTTTGGACTGGAATTCTGTGGAAAATGACTTTATCCCATAGTTGACAACACGTGAAATGAGGGCCTATTCTCACTTGTGAGACTGGTATATGTGTCAAATATGAGTATTATAGTGCAACAAGTTGTCTCAAGACACTTCACATGTGATAACTATTATTATTATTGCTACAAAGTGGTGAGGAACAAGAACAAAATATGTTTTACTCTTATATGTACCTGAACACAAGATGTAACAATAAACAACACCTTGCACATCAACAACCTTGATGCAGACTAAACCCTGCACCCACCTCAACCCTGGTCCCTGCCCACAGTTAACATCCATGTAGATTTATTTCACCGTCAGAACATCACAGTCCAAGCCTTCAAAAACTGACCAAACCCCGAGCTGTCGCTGTGAAAATAAAGAAAACAGTGCACAAGATAGAAGGAACACTCCCTTCTGAAAACAGGATGAACGGCTTAGTGAGGCGAGGAGAAGAGGTCGTGCTGTCCAGATGACCAGAGACAGAGGTTATATAAGGCATTCGGTCTCTCTCAGCGTGCCATGGCATGAGAATTAGAGGCAATGTTTACCCCTTGTGATCATGTCATCATTATGAACACGCAAACAAGTACAACGCCTTGATTACTGCAGGAGGGTGCAGGCCATGTGTGCTATAAGTATTTGCTTTCAGTATAAATGAGCCTGTAATGCCAACGCCTTTTGTTTCAGCCTCGCTGCAGATTTACGTCAGGTCTCTGAGGGATTGGATGACTGATTCAGGAAAGCAAAGAGGCTGCTGCAGTCCTGTCATGACAGAATGGTACGTCATTACTGAACCTGACCAGGTCGCTGTGGTTGTATCAAATCAACCCCAATTCAAGAGAAAAGCCCTCGCGATCCACAACCCTATAATAATCTTCTGCCAACAGAAGAGCCTTGTGGTGAGGTTTAATGGATTTAAAAGACTCTGCTTATTTTGCTGTTGTCTCTATTAATCTTGCCCCAGCCCAGTGTGGACATATTTGGAGACATTCAGGGAAAACATAGGGGATATTAGTATGATTACGTCCTTTTGCTCTCAACATTGTCACAATGACAAACGTACCTGTAATCAGCTACAGTATCTTCTTTCCAATGTCTGTAGATTTCTCTGCTTGTTCTTTTGAACCTTGCTATCAGCAGGGCACTAAGATCAGCAATGTCCATCAACAACATATCTCATGTTGTGGAAATTGAACATTTCCTTGGCGAGTGAATGAAACTCAAATACTAATATTCATATTTAATTAATACATACTGTAAATCTGTGAATTATTTAATACAAAAGATGACAATAATATGGCAATAATTTCTATGTAATATAATAATGAGAAATATAACAACGAGAAAATCAGAGAAGAAATAATAGAAAGGGACAAGGAAAAGGAGATGGAAGAAGGAAAGGTGGACAGAGTCCAGTTGTCTCGGAAGGCAACAGGAGTCTGACACCGATCTGGAGGTTGGGACAGCTTAAATACAGATTGTATACAGCATACATACACATTGTTAGGATAATTTTGAGGACTGACATTCCTTTTCTCTGACCAAAAGATGTGTTCTCAGCTCTTGAGTATGGAATTCTGCCTGATTATGAAATGTGCTGCTCCATGTTCGGCGTCCAAGAACGCAGACACTACCCTGACCAACTACTGCATGAACATGTGTTTCATTCTTATCGACTGAGAATGGAAGGCCCACTGCTATATGCCGAGGCCATAGTCACTGGCCTAGCCAGAATACTGACGCCTGATACAAGAAACATTATCCATGCGTTCATAACACAGTTTAACTTGTCGTCTTGCTGTCTGGGTCACCCTACAGGGGAATAGCTACTGTATTTGACCTACCTTGCTGTATCAGCCTGCTGCTTGATAACACACACTCACACAGTACACTGAGGGAGTACTAAACTCATAAGACATCTTATCATATTCATTTACTTCCCTTTCTAGGACATTAGATTCAGAAACATAAGCATACAGTCATATATTAATATAACCAAAGTAAGATGATTATGAAATATATAATTTATACCTCAATAATCGATAAATCAATAGCCTAAAAAGTAATATAAATTGTATATGCTGAGTGGATTAATGCTCCCTGAAAGATAAACCCTACTGACCTTGGTGACCCCATGTGCCTCTAGCATCAACCTTAGGCCAAATATCCACTTGCATCTCAAAAGCTACAGTAATGGGCATATTGCTATGACACTGTGTGCGCAGAATTAATTCGAATCATTTGAATGACCCCTTGATGTATCTTCTAGCAACACCCTCTAACCAAATAACAACTTTGCTCACATCGTAGACTTTGATTGCGACTGTAGGTCGCATTTACTAAAACTAGAAGCTCGGCTGCCCAAAGGGTCTAGTCGGGAACCGGCCTACTCGGGAACGATGTAAATGGGGAATGAATGCCCCACCCTTTAATGCAAACCCCATTATACCGGTACCTGTTGTCATACGACCCGTTTTGACCCCTGTTTGCCTGTGTCCATTTATGCCCATATATAGAGATATCTGTCTGTCTGCGTCCATTTTACGCCCATATATGGAGATCTCTGTACCTGTCTGTCTGTGTCCCTTTTATGCCCATATATGGAGATCTCTGTATCTGTCTATCTGTGTCCATTTATGCCCACTATGGAGATATCTGTATCTGTCTGTGCCTCTGACTGTGTCCCTTTTGTGCCCATGAGTCAGCTGACTTATATGGCGTACGTGATGCCCTTCGGGCAGCCGAGCATCTAGTCGGGGACCGGCCCTTATGGAGATCTCTACTCATTATACCTGTTGTCATAGGACCCGTTTGACCATCTGTTTGCCTGTGTCCATTTATGCCCATATATGGAGATATCTATATCTGTCTGTCTGCATCCATTTTATGCCCATATATGGAGATCTCTGTATCTGTCTGTGTCCCTTTTATAATGCCCGTATATGGAGATCTCTGTATCTGTCTGTCTGTGTTCCTTTATGCCCATTATGGAGATCTCTGTATCCGTCTGTCTGTGTTCCTTTATGCCCATTATGGAGATCTCTGTATCCGTCTGTGCCCATTATGGAGATATCTGTATCTATCTGTGCCTCTGTCTGACTGTGTTGCAGACACAGTGCCGGTTCCGGAAAACCCTGATGTCAGACATCAGCTCCGTATATGGAGATTTCGAAACTTTCGTGCCAGTTCCGGAAAACTGTTTATCAGGTCTGGTTGAGCCAGTGCGTGACACCTCATCCCAGCTCAGCAGAAGGATATAGCTGACCTGTTCTGACATCACAATGATGATGCAAATTATTTCTGTCCTTGTCTGGCATCATAGACCTATGACGTCTATGACGTCTGACATCATACAATCCCTTTTATGCCCTATATATGGAGATCCCTGATGTCATCAATAGTCACACTTGCAAATGAATTCCGTCCTTGTCCCTTTTATGCCCATATTTGGAGATCCCTGATGTCATCGATATTAAGCCCATATCTGTGAATGCCCATATATGTACATATTGTGTCAGTCTCATGTGGTCTATGACATCAAATATCTATGAAGTCAGACTTCAGTCATCTCCATATTTGGGAAAATATGGCCACATGTTGGGCACATTTTGTCCAACTTAAACAACCAACCAGGTCTGTGCATTTTTTTTGGTCAAAGTTGATCCTCTGCCAAAGCGCCAGCGCTCGCCCAGCAGTCTGCTGTCACCCAGGCGGATGCGTTCACACGCCCATTAGCACGCGCCCATGTGCGCGACCTCGCCCTTGGTCACTTCTCACCCTTAGGGTATCTTACTGGTTACTATCACTATTATTTTATTAATTAATGTAATTTATTTAAATGTATGCAGCACAGCATCTAAGCCTGGGCTGATAGTGGGGCCCTTGTGGCTTGAATCATAATAACAACATATGTTACACTCTGTAACTAATTAATTAATTCATTATCACTGCTTTTTATACCTTTTTATTAGATTGATTCAATACTGGCTATACCAGCTTTCCACTATGGTTTCAAGCATGTCATAATTCCACAACAGTTGGTGGAAAAGCTGAGGCTGCTGAATGTGGACTCTGGCACTTGCACCCATGGGTCCCTAACTTCTTGACGAAGAGACGACAGAGAGTCAGAGTTGACAGCCAAACATCAAGAACCATCTAATCTCTCTGGTAAGAACCTTGGTGCCTCTGTCCCATGGTCTGTTTCTCCTCCTGCCCTCAGGAAAGAAGTACGGTATAGGAGCATTAAAGCCAATAGAAGTAGGATGCTGAATAGCTTCTTCCTGAGTGCAGTGAGGATTATAAATAAACTGCACCACCTGCCAATGCCCCCCACACTCACCACCCTCCTCCAAACAAATTGAACTACAGTGAATTGGACTTGACTGGACTGGACATGATGTAATTGCACTTTTAAAATGCACAACAGCACTTTATTATATTGTGCTGTTAACCTTTTAAAGGATTGCACCATGGCACTTTATACAGTATACTGTGTGCTATTAACCTTTTAGTTTTTAGATTTTGTCTTATGATGTTTGGGATGGTTGAATGATGTTCAACCATGATGTAATGATTTATGTAGCTCTGTAAGTGGCTGAGGGGGAACGGTATTGTATATTATTGATGTTCGTAATTACATAGGGAAATTGACAAATAACGTTATTCTGATCATATCTGACAGTATGTCGAGACCTGCAGAACTGAGTTAAAGAAAGGAGTTTTATTTTGTTGCTAGATTCTAGAGATAATAACTTTCTCCTAAAGGTGATTTTCAAGTTAAAAAGAAAAGAAGAAAGCTGTGCAGGTGTGCCAGCATGGCAGAAGTGCCAACATCCTTTCATTTATGGTCCATTACGTTTAGGTGACAAACTGGCTGCCATCAAATTCCCAGCCCTCTGACTGCTGTTGACATCTGGCTTGGTGCTGACATCTGGCAGCAGTGTTTATTATTAACCAGGGAGCATCTGTCTGGGGTTAATGACATCACATCTTCTTTCCCCAGGACACAGCTCTGGCTGGCTCTAATGAGAAAGAAGTGCATCAACAAGATTCAAGTGGAGTGCAGACAGAAGGCTCAGTGAAGCTTGGTACTAAAACAAACTATATACACAGCATTTGACTCTGTATATTACCAGTATGTCACCATACTGCCATTATGTTTTGAGGTCAAAAGAAAGGTAGCAAATTCTGATGAAGACATCGGAGGTGGTCACATTAGATTGATTTGACGGTTTATTGCTTCATCAAGCACACTGCAGTCAACAGATGACATGTTACAAATAGACAATGAAGACAACAAAAATGAAAAACATTTATTTGTAATGCAACAGCAACAGAGTGGCTATAGATTTTCTGTTTTGTTGCTCTTTGGTTGTAAAGTGGAGGAGGTCTCTTTTGCTTAACTTTTAATATTAATACTTTTTGTGTTAATATCTCAAATTCAACAACATAACTGAGCCATGTGTAAAGAGATATAAACACGGAATTTCAGCACCACTTTTACCCTACTAGCATACGGTAAACGCATTTCATATCATACGGTATATCAGTCCTACAGCCTTTCAGACGTTCTGATGGAACAAAGATCACTTACTGTAATTGCACGGCCTTTTTAAACATACAATCATGTTATCTGCAAACAGATGTTTGGTAATTCTCTCTACCTTACCTGCTGATCTTTGACCCTGGGGATTTTCTGTGCATATTAACAAGAACGTCAACACCTAATTACACCATGCCTCACTTGCACTTATAATGGATATCCTTCCCCTTTGGGTTTCTAGAGCCACGCATCTCTGGTGTGACAGTGCTCTTCGAACATGACAGATGTAATCTTGCTATATAACAATAACATGGTGGACCAAAGCTAAAAAGGAGTGTACTTGAAACCAAAAGGTTGCTGGTTTCATCCCCTGGAGACAGGGAAGTCAATGAGCACCACTTCCCTGAAAACCCACTAGGTGCACTTGAGCAAGTCACTTAACCCCCAAATAACGTGTGTGGCCAACTAAAGAACACTGGGGTTGTACTGGGTGTTTCAAGATCAGCTTTCATCTGGGTAGCTAGCTCCCAGCTGTGCATGTGTGTAACTGCATCAGTATTGAAGGAGGGTTGCTGAAAAAGAGCATCCACGCTCAGTGAACCTACCCTGGATTAATAAAAGGTTTTAAACAAAAACAAAACTGTTCCATATGATGTGGGTTGAATTAAGTTCCTTGTTACTGTTTGATTAGCTCTGAATTAATAATAAGAGATTGTTATACGTTTACCGGTACATGGCATCAGTTATTGTTTTTGAATAGAATAGAATGTGCATGCATTTTTTGCTTAACAGAGAGACAGAGCAAAAGACAAAGAGAGAGAGGGAGAAACAGATAAGAGGGAGACAGACAAATACAAGGTTACATACTGTAGTGTAGACCCATACTTTTATTATATTATTTTATTTTTTCTACGAACAAACATTGTCCGTCTTGATGAAGATCCACATGACCAAAACGTCGAAATAAAGCTACATTTCTTTTTGCAAGTTTTTTGACAGTGTTGAATATTTGACCCTTTTGAATATATGCATTATTGCCCTACGCACCTGTCACCAACCTTTTAGGTGTGCATCAGCCTTGTCTTTAAAAATAAATAGTTGATCCACAAATGACAGGTGAGCTGAAAAGTGTCTGCTTACATTAGGGTGACACAGTCCCAGCCAGCACGCCCACATGGGTCCCGCATGGGTACAGGGTGGGCTTCCCTACATGGGCCCCATGTGGGAATGTCCGCGGTTTCCACAAGGGTCCCTCGTGGGTTAGCCCACGTGGGCTCTGTGTGGGTTCTACATGGGCCCTGGGTGGGTCCCACCTCGGCTAATTTATATGGGACCCAGGTGGGAACCACTTGGGCTAGCCCACGTGGGCTCAACGTGGGTTCTACGTGGGCGCTGGGTGGGCCCCACCTCGGCAAATTTATATGGGACCCATGTGGGAACCGCCTGGGCTAGCCCACGTGGGTTCTATGTGGGAATGTCCGCGGTTTCCACAAGGGTCCCTCGTGGGTTAGCCCACGTGGGCTCTGTGTGGGTTCTATATGGGCCCTGGGTGGGCCCCACCTCGGCTAATTTATATGGGACCCAGGTGGGAACCACTTGGGCTAGCCCACGTGGGTTCAACGTGGGTTCTACATGGGTCCTGGGTGGGCCCCACCTTGGCAAATTTATATGGGACCCAAGTGGGAACCACTTGGGCTAGCCCACGTGGGATCAACGTGGGTTCTGCAGGGGCCCTGGGTGGGCCCCACATCGGCAAATTTATATGGGACCCAAGTGGGAACCACTTGGGCTAGCCCACGTGGGCTCTGGGTGGGTTCTGCATGGGTCCTGGGTGGGCCCCACCTCGGCAAATGTATATGGGACCCAGGTGGGAGCCGCTTGGGCTAGCCTGTGTGGGCTCTAGGTGGGTTCTACATGGGCCCTGGTTGGGCCCCACCTAGGCAATTCTATGCGGGAACCATAGGGGATAAACGTGGGATCCAAGTGGGCTCAACCTTGCTCCTAGGAAGATTTTAATGGTAGACTAAAACAGTGTTTGACATGAACTGTGTTAATTATTGAAACACCTAAAATACATTTTGGATGAAATAGACAATATACTGTATATTTGACAACGTTTATTACAAAAATAAACAAGATAATAAAATACAATATAAATAAAGATAGCAGCAGCATGAAGGCAAACAGATCAAATGTGCAAGTGTACATACAGTACATTTAAAAAAAAACACTTGAAATGCAAAAAGAGATATTCCCATAATGCTCCACAGACTGCTAACAGAACAAAATAAAGGATTAAAAAATGTCCAAAAACATAAATTGTGTAAGAGGTGCATCAAAATCTTGAATTTTGTAACAAAACTGTTTTAGGGCATAGGTTTTCTGGAATCCACTGTTCATTCATGTTGCATTCATCAATCTGGGTCCGCTGTGCTTGTGGGTGGTTTTTTTTAGCCAACCACAGGGGGGAGAGAGAGAGAGTTTGTCTAATGGGGTGGCACATCATCCAGATCTTTTTCTGTTGTATGTCCTTACACTCCGTTGCAGCAATCCAGTCGAGTGTGTCATTGTCTAGGTCATGATCATTCTCGGCCACGATCACCATTCAGTGGCTGGTATATAGGGCAGCTGGTCATCACATGCTACACAGTCTGTGATGGATCCTGTGCTGCACTGAAACATCCCACACCTGTCCTCAGGTGATTAAGGGTTGTCCACTCCTTACGGGGGAGGTGCTGGTCAGGAACATCTGTGAGATCCTTGATGAATTGGTGAAGCCTGGATGGTTCTGCTGCGTTCCACTGGTCTGTCCATCTTGCCTTCACCCAGGAAGCCTTAACCTTAGATATCTCCGACATGGCAATTCCTGAGTTTATGGCAAAAGTCAAAGAAAGGATTAGCCACAAGATATGAATGTAAAGTAGTCATTCTATCTTTAAACACACTTACACTGGCGTCACCAGGAATGAGATTTTAGTAGGCGAAATGCCAGCCGAAATGCCAGTGAAGTGCATTGCGACGCATTGTGAGCTTGTAGATCGGCTATTTTCAAATAGACAAAATGTATAGGGCTGAAGAGATTAATGTAGGCCTATGTTTTATAGCCTAATAATATTCTAAATAAGTAACTAGTAACTAAAGTCCAATAGTGTAGTACACAGACCATTTGGCGAGCGTGTGCACATTTGATTCTTTGTAAAGCCAGGTGACGATGACCCAAAGTAAACCCCCGTCACCCAATGAAAACAATAGCAAAGATTTGCATCTCTATAAGCAAGTTGAGTAGGCCTATGCTATCAGCTGCCTACTGTCTACGTGCCTGCTGACTGTGGACAAACTGGTTTTGAATGTTCAATGTTTTCAGGCCACGGACCCCTTTGTTGAGAGAGATGAAGCAGGGACCACCAAAACCTTTACATAGATTCCATATAGTTTCATCATGACAGGAAAATCATCATTGTATTTTGGATCCATGTCGATTTGTGTTTCAGATATTTAACCACTTGAACAG
>NC_137818.1:29727577-29730077 GCF_963921795.1 Nannobrachium achirus | reverse complement strand
GAAACAAACCATGTATTGCTCAGACAAAGGGGAATCCCTCCTGGCCATGCATCTGCTCTTCAGGCAGGCCAACTTTGCCACTCATTCATACTGTAAGAGTTGTGTATGGGTCACATTGTTCCTCTGTCTTGTTTTGGAAAGAACTGTCCTAACATGCTCCCTATAGTGTTGGTGTATTTCTAGGCAGACAGTGCCCTCGGTGGCGGGCTGTGTGCGCTGAGATGACATTGTCAACATGGTGCCTGCAGAAAGTGCTAATTGTGTCTATTTGAGCTCCCTGGCATGGCCCTGGGGAGATGACAAAGGCCAGTTATCTTATTCCATGGCAGCATGCAGATGGCATTCTAGGAAAAGTGCTGTGATTTGCAATTCCTACTAAAGACTTGTGAATGGATGGAAAAAGATGATTTCAAAGATTTGTTTGGAACAGTAAGAGACCCCGGGTTAAATATAAAACCCTGCAATTACCCAAAGATAAAGGTGGATTCTCTCTTCCATGCATGGAGGATTATTCTACTGCATCCCAGTTAAGACCTGATAGGGTGCAACCAGAATATTCTGCAAAATGGAAGGAACTGGAAATAAGTCAATTTGAGATACCTGCTCAAACTATAGCCTATTAGGTGATAAACTTCAGGCCCTTACCAGAACAAACTAAATACTGTAGGTGGACTAAGGTGGCACTGGGACATGGTTTAGGATCTGTATAACATTGCATCTTGAAAAACATTATAGAAAATTGAAATGGGTGACATTTGACTTTTGCTTAAACCAACCAATCTAGATAAGCGATACAGCCAATGGGCATCAAATGGCAAAACAGTTTTACCGGTATTGTACATTATTCAGAGGCATTTTTGCAGTCAAATGTCAGATGCCTATGTGCCTATAATCTTGGTAAAATATCTTTTTCAGATATCTCCAGGTCAGGGATTATTTCAATAAAGAAATCAAACAGATTAAGGGTACTGAACCCAATATGGTCAATTTATTCATGAATGCGCACAAAAATAAGAATATCACAAATGTATAACAGATAACAAAACTCCACTTGACTTTAAAATAAAGTCATCTCAACAAGTGGGAATCTGTCCTGGAGATATCTGGGGAGGATTGGAATGGTATTTGGGAAGGTCAAACAACAAACTACTAACTCAAGAGCTTGGCGGGAATTTGCCTGGAAAAATACAATACGTTACTTTATTACCCCAACACTGGAAAGTTTACTACAGGACTGGGACAGGGTCAATGTTGGAGGCAATATGGTAAAATGATGGCTGATCATTTTCATAAGAGATTGGGACTGTCCTTCAATACTGGCAAGAGGTCATCAAAGAAATTAGAGCTATTTTTTAAATAAAATTTGAATGTGTGTCTTGGGAAAATCCATAGGAAAAATCCCTGTCGAACTCATGAGCCACAACCTTTCGGTGTGTGTGTGTGTGTGTGTGTGTGTGTGTGTGTGTGTGTGTGTGTGTGTGTGTGTGTTTGTGTGTGTGTGTGTGTGTGTGTGTGTGTGTGTGTGTGTGTGTGTGTGTGTGTGTGTGTGTGTGTGTGTGTGTGTGTGTGTGTGTGTGTAGTAAGACGCCTCAGGGTGACAATTCTTGGCCATCTGACCAGTTATGTATATCGGACCAGTTACCCATATATGGAGACCCCTGGTACCCATATATGGAGATCCATGTACTATCCCTTGTATGCCCATACATGGAGATCACTGTCTGAACCAGCCACACAGATATGGCATTCCCATATGAAGTTAGATATGGGCTTAATATTGATGACATCAGGGATCATCAGGGATCTCCATGAGTGGTTCCCATGACTTCACAATATACAATCCCTTTTATGCCCATACATGGAGATCCCTATCTGAACCAGCCACACAGATATGGGCCATGTCTTGGCCGTCTGGCCCGTGATGTAGCCTATATCGATGACATCAGGGATCTTCAATATGGGCATCAAAGGGATTCTGGGGAATACCCATCTATGGACTTTTACATGATGTCACCTGTGATATCACCTGTGATGTCACAGTGTCAGGCGTGACCTTCAGAGATACACGGATACGTGGACAAGATGTGCCGGATGTGTCATCACAGTGACATATCAGAGCATGATGTCAGAGCAGCAAACCCATGGACCGTAAAAATGTGTACACACACACACACACACACACACACACACACAAACAGACACACACACGGAGACAAGCTGTGACTTTTCTCATGGTAAACTGCGACCCTTGGTCGCAATAAACCCATCTCAACACAATTTCACTCAACACTCAACATTCTTTTGTTTGTCTTTACTGTTTTATTTTACTTAACTTTTTTATTTTATGTGTGTGTTCCTTTCTCATATTTGTTATTTTGTTTGCTGAATTTTCTACCTGGAAAATAATACAAAAAGTTAGTTACAAAAAAAAAAGAAAAAGAAAAAATATATAATAATCATCATAGATCATGGCTATAGCTGAAATGTTTGGGGATGTGCA
>NC_137818.1:29495077-29722577 GCF_963921795.1 Nannobrachium achirus | reverse complement strand
TGTCTCTTTTGTAATGAGAATTTCACTTCTGGCGTTCCTTTGAGTAGGTGACTGTTGCATGATGGTCACTCGCAAACTGCTCGGGAGGGATACCCTGGACACCAGAGAGCAACAACGATCAATACTGATTGGAATAAGCCTCTCTGGGGAGTTACTCTGCCATTGTACGCAAACTGTAGCCAAGGCATCTGGGTTGTTTATTGGGTTGAGGGTTACTCCAACCCTTTGACCTTTTTCACAAAAGGCTGCTTGCTTAATCTTGAATATATCTACAGTACCACATGTGCTCAGTGGCCTGATGTACACAACTACTGTCAGGAAAAGAACAGGCGTCTCCCAGTGATGTATCATGCCGTCACACTCATGAAATGGAAAACTTGTTCATGCAGGTGTGTATACTATAGTGTATGGAAATGTACCAAGGGCCTTGGTGTTGGCTCCGTGGCTTTGGCAGTGTGTGGGGTTGCTTCCAGGTGAGGTTGTGACAGTAAACACAGCACAGGGCCTCCCAAATACGCCGCCGGTCCCAGGGACACATTTTACTCCCCTCCTCTCTAGCAGTGTCCTACAGAGTAACATTCTGAGTGTTGATTCAACTCAGAGATTGTACAAATGGAACTAAATAAACCCAACCCGTAGGGGGTCCCTTCAGCTATTCACTGCACTATCTGAGATACATTAACACTCAGGATTTTGCAGTGTGCTCCACCATTTCACCACAACATGGAAATTGCCAGTTTTTCTTAGCTGTTTAATCAGGAGTTTATATTTGGATACATATGGAATTACAAAAGCCATGACATGACCCACTTTCTTTCTGTGTTTAATTTGCCTCTTGCTAGATAGAGTTCAGTACAAGTTAGTAAACAGCATGACATTTTGTCTTCCTCGTTATGGAGCTGGAATGCTAAATGTTTCACTCTTGTATCCACTTCTTACCACACAACAAGCTGAGTAATGCTGGGTTTCACAGTTTATTTCCCTTGTCCAGTCTGCTTCCTGACTGTGTGAAGGAGACATATGGTCCACGTTGTGCTTTTAGCCTTTCCCTGGGGGTCTGGTTGTCCCTGAAAACATGCATCTGAAGATGCAGTTGTCAGTCATGTATGTTTCTAATTCCGAGCTGGAAGTGAATGCACTGTGCAAGAAGTCTGTGACATTATTGTCAGCATTATACTTAACCAAAACTCAATCCCCAAATAAGGGTTAAGAGTGACCTACATGTAACTTGATTTTCAAATGAGCATACATGGAATAGGTCTAATAAATGTATAAAGGGTTGTATTGTGTAGTTATTATAAGTGAGATGAGAAGTAAGACAGGAAAATAATAATGTATTTACAGCATATTTCCATTTGAAACCTTCCCATGGCCCCCCAACTTTGACAAACACATTATTAGACGATTTCCCACAACACATACTGTATAGTACTGTGCACGTAGATATACAATGACTTCTGTGCATCTTCACTAATTTAACTGGAATGTTCTGTGTTTCAGATCACATGCCCATCCGAAGATAACACTTGTGGTTGGAGGATTCACTGCATCTGCAAGGAATTGAGTGAAGCCTCCCAGGGCTTTTCAGAAGGGGGTTGAAGCCACTCCGTCAGACTTTTGTGCCATGATCTGTACTGCTCCAGATGCTATGACCGACAGCTCAGCCTGAGTCTGTCTGTGACCCCCCCACGGCAGGGGAGGATGGGTGATGGGCCTGTGAATGTCAACGGCCTCTCTCCCTCTCATCCCATCCTCTCATGGAGCCTACTCCCACACCAAGCCCCCCCTGGAACACCTCTTATGCTGGCTCCCTCCCCTGGCCTCCCGCCTTACTGTACACCAACGCCTCGAACGTAACGAGGCCTGGTGGCGGCGAAGGAGGCGGGGTCGACGTGACACAGACGTTGGCACTGTGTGCCATGCTCATCATGGACGTGCTGGCGGTGGTGGGCAACTTGGCCGTGATGGTGGTCATCACCAAGACGCCGCAGCTGCGCAAGTTCGCCTTCGTGTTCCATCTGTGCCTGGTCGACTTGCTGGCGGCGCTGGTGTTGATGCCGCTGGGGATGCTATCGGACCGCGTGCTGGCCGACGACACGCTCTGCCGCAGTTACCTCTGCCTGAGCGTGTGTCTGATCAGTGCCGCCATCCTTTCCATCTGTGCCATCAATGTGGAGCGTTACTACTATATCGTCCACCCCATGCGCCACGAGGTCAAGATGACTGTGGGGGTGGTAGTGATGGTGCTGGTGGGGATCTGGATCAAAGCTGTCGTCATGTCATCCCTGCCTCTGCTGGGATGGCTCCTACAAGGGGACCAAGAGCCAGGGATGCCTCCGGTCTTGGGTCCCAGCCGGAGGCACTGTTCCCTGCACTGGGCTGGCGGTGGGATCACACGGTTGTTGTTCATGATCTTCTTCACCTGCATCTACTTCCTGTGCCCTGTGCTGATAATCCTGGTGGTTTACTGCAACATGTTCAAGGTGGCCCGTGTGGCGGCCATGCAGCATGGCCCCATGCCCACTTGGATGGACACCCCGCGCCAGCGCTCCGAGTCCCTCAGCAGTCACTCCACCATGGCAGCCAGCCTGGGCGGGGCTGGGGCTCGTTCCACTCCTCAGAGGACCTTCAGCGGGGGGAAGGCTGCTGTGGTCCTTGTGGCGGTTGGCGGCCAGTTCCTCTGCTGTTGGCTTCCATATTTCTCCTTCCATCTCTACTCAGCCGTGGTGTCTACCTCTCCTGACTCCCTGGACCAGCTGGAGAATGTGGTCACGTGGATTGGCTATTTCTGCTTTACCTCCAACCCCTTCTTCTACGGCTGCCTAAATAGGCAGATCCGAGAGGAGCTGGGCCGTCACCTGGCTTGCCTCTTTAAGCGCGCCGGGCCTGGTGAAGGGGAGCAGCTGCCAAGCCGCGAGGCATCGATTGAAGAGAACTTTCTACAGTTTCTGCAGGGTACTGGGTGCACTCTGGAGCCCTGTAACTCTCACAGCAGGGCTAGCCCAGAGCAGCAAGAAGACGATGGCTCTCAGGACTCTGCTGTTCAGCAGAACGTATCAGCTGGCTACCACATCCCAGGACAGATCCTTGAGGAGACCTCAGAGTTTATAGAGCATCAGCAACTGAACAATGAGCTGAACTTATCAGAGACCTGCTGCAGGACTGCACCTGAGCTGTAGCTGCCTCTTGCGTACTGTAGATAGTCTATTATCATCTAGTAATCCAATTGATGCTATTCGTTTTCTCTCCTCTGATTTCCAAAATGTGGTGAACACAGCACATGTACATACCAAGACCGATCCAATGAACTGCAAAAATATAGTATCTTCATTTGAAGAATAAAGGTAAAGGGGCATTTCACTGAAAAACTAAGATGATATGCAATTTATATGTCACCCGTGATTTTCACCAATCACATGAGGGACACTGAATCCTTCTGGTCTGTTTGCAGATTGAGGAGAAAATGTGGGAGAAGAAAAATAGCATGAACAAGAGAAAAGCTTATAGCTTAGACAAAGAAAGGTTATGAAAATGTGTTGTTTTCACGTTGCGCATACGTACTAATTTATTATCAAATGTACAAAGGTGTTTTTATTTAAAGAATTCAAATAAACAATAAAATACAAAGCAAATATGTCTAAGCTGTGAAGCCGAGACTGTAATCATAATCCCTCTGATGGAATCACTCCCACTCAACATTATATATTCAAATGTATTATCAGTGAAATACCCCTTTGAGCAGGATATGCATTTCACTAAAACGTGGGTTCTTCGTAGGTGGTGGTACTGGGAGAGATCATTGTTGCCATGTCCATTTTGATACAATGCAACCACACCATTACTTCATTTATATCATTATATACAGAATCACAGTCTCTTTAAACTGATACCAGGTTCTGTTCTGTTATTTTCTTTTTATACCACAAGGGGGGATATGATATCCAGGGTTATATATACTGCATTTGACAATCTTTATTCTTGTGCCAAGAATTTGTTTTCTCTTTGAGACCTGAATACACAATTTGAAGACATCCCTTGACAATCAGTTATACTAATTGATGACTCAATAATCATAAGTACAATATTAAATGTTCAAAGGTTCATTCGTGTCAGTTTGCCAATTATAGCGAGTATTAGCCTACTAATATTTGGGTAATGAGAAAACGATCTAAACATAGTTTTTTGAGTTCTCTCCTATTTTGGCTGCAGCACAACAAGAATAACCAAAAAAGAGCATGGGAAGTTATTGTAAACCAGTATTTGGGGAGATAAAAATAGAATCTGTTTTCATGGAAGTGTACACTATTCCATTGGCTTATCTCCCCATGATTCAACCCAAGACATTAATGCTAATTAATTTATTCAGCTAACATGAACAAACATTCATAGCCAATGTTTTATTGCTTCTCAATTTGCAGTATTCATTGTGTTGAATAGGATACTTTCACAGCCAGTGGTGATAATGGTATTTATAGTAGCAGCCTCACACACCAGTGTATTTTTAACCTTATTCTGGGAACAGTTGTTATCATGTTTATCTGTTGGTGGGCTCGTGATTATCACCTCCTCAGTAAAATCATCTCACATTGGTAGACTCGTGATGTTCACTTTCTCTAAGAGAAAAATCATCTCCTCTACTATAACAAATGGCAAATGTACAATAAATAAGATAATTCATTGGAGTGCTGTCCATGCTTTAATTTAGAAAAGGATAATGCATAGTTTAAGTTTTCTCGTAATAAAGGAGGGAAGGATTATGCTTTGTTGTTAAAAACATGAGCAGCACTATGTTACAAAATGCCAGTAAAAATAAGTAATGCCCCACAGGGCTCCATTTGAAGACTGTGACCAATCCCAACTGCCAGCTGATGTCAGTGCTGTTTACAGGTAAACCTTAGCCAATGCCGCACACAAGAACAGTATGAGTGCTATTGTGTTTAGCCCTAAACAACTGGCTTGTTGTGGCTACACAAGACACAGGTGTCACAATGCTTACACATGGCAAGGTTTGCCTTTGACCTCATTTAAACAGATGGAAGACATCAGTGGTACTTTCTCTGATCTCAGGTGGGGGGAGAAAACTTGCACAAGTCAGATATGACAAAATATAAGAAATGATATATGTTAAAAGAAAGCTTTTCCCTATCATTCTTGACTCTTTTTATATTCTTCTGTTCCTCGCTGCTCTTTTTCTGTTTCACTTTGCTAGTTTGCAGCTTCACACCAGACTGGATATGTTGGTGTTGACAGGATCACAACATTCTCAACACAAAGCACACATGGAAGTTGTATATATAGTATTTATTGTATATTATATACACAGTAAAATCTGGAGTGATTATCTCTGAAAATGTCAATTTTCCACAAATGAACACTGAGGATATATATATATATATATATATATATATATATATATATATATATATATATATATATATATATATATATATATATATATATATATATATATATATAACTAGCTCTGCTACTATGGTATCTCAAACTACAAATGCAGTAAATGTGATATTTACCTTTTTGTTAAATACACTGAAGTATAAGCTCCATTAATGTCTGCAATGCTTTACAACTGCAGAGTGCAACACTTGGAACAAGTCTACTGCACAAGTACAGCAGCAGAACAACACAAACGGCTCTGTTTCACTGTACCAGCATGCAGAGAAAGAAACCAAAGATGTCTGGATTCTTTTCATGGCAAATCAAGGGCACCACATGTACAGTACATTTAATTCACACTGTAGCAGCGCACACAGCCATGGGGTCTTTGCTGCAGGTCCCTTGTGTTGAAAACCACATCAAACCACCTTCCAATCAGCTGTATTTCAGTTACCCTAGCAACCAAATTGCTGCAACAAATCCAATTAATGACTAAAGGTTTGTTTCTGTTCCCATCTGTTTATTGTGAGGGAGGGGGAATAAGCTGTTCTGAGGTTGAAAAGTTTTATTCATCATACTGACGGAACATGAAAATCTGATCTTCTTGGCAAGCAACATTGTTTTACAAGTATAAATGTATCCTCTGAATGGACGCAACAAGACTACTTGGTTATTGTTCACATGATTCATTATGCTATTTTCTTTTTCTTCTTTGCATCTCTTTTGTATACATTTAAATTATGTTTGGATTGTTTGTCCTTTTGTTGTCATTAGGGTTGTTTTTGTATTTTTGTTTTGTTTTGGGTGAAAATGTAAATGTATTGGATACCCATCAGATGTATTGATTAAAGAAACCCCTAAAGCAATTGCATCTGTGTTCTTTTATGTAGGCATATGTTCTGTGTCTGCTGATGCAATCAGTTTTTCAAACTCTTCTGCACAGTATTATATGATGCATGCTGTGCCTGTAAAAAAGAAATGAACAAAAGAAATGTCCTACACCTTGGAGCACAGCACAGGTCTCTCCCAGGCCAGGGTAGTAGTCAATCTTGACGAAAAATTTAAAAAATCTGACAGGTGTGTCTTGATGACATGACTATAGAGATAATGTGTACCAATATGAGTGATGTTTGGACAGAATCTGCAGGAGTAATAGCATAAAGAATGTTAAGCAAAAGTCAATCTCCTGGTGGCGCTAGAATGCATTAATAATTTGGGGCATTTTGTTCAAAGCAAACCACTCCTGCAAACTTTAGATGCCAATCTTAGCCAATTAAGATGGAATACACACAGACAGACTCACAAGCATGGACAGGGGTGAAAACATATCTCGGCCACACCTTTGGCCTGGCGGAGACAACTATTGATCTGTTCTCTCTCTTTCTTTCTTTCTTTCTCTCTGCATGCATGTGTAGATCTCTGTGTATGTGTACTGTGTAGCCTACTGTATTGCATACACGTGTACTGTATGTACACATACAGCACATTTGCAGTGTGTGTGTGTGTGTGTGTGTGTGTGTGTGTGTGTGTGTGTGTGTGTGTGTGTGTGTGTGTGTGTGTGTGTGTGTGTGTGTGTGTGTGTGTGTGTGTGTGTGTGGTCATATGATATGAACCCCTAAGAGGATGAAAGAGGTGTGACATTTTGAAGAAGGGACCATTGATAGGCTCATTATCAATTGACGGTCAGTAGGGGGAGTTTGTGAGCAAAGCGGCAGGGCTCTCTGACTTGCCAGTTTTCCTGACCTTAACCACAACTCCAGGTTTCACACTATGCAAGGGTGTCGCACCAAATTCTGGGCCCTGGGTACAGGATTCACTGCGGGCCCCCCATAATGAATGTTCTTCATATAGGGGGGCATTTGTGTGCTTTAATTATTGAAAAATAGCAGATATACAAGCTCACAGCATATAGATTTGCACAAATTTTCACGACTTTCACTTGGTGCCGCACTGTGAGCTTGTATATCTGCTATTTTTCAATAGCTAAAGTATAAAATAATTAAGGCCCCTCCTTGGGCCCTAGTAACTCAGTCCCACTCCCCCCCCCCTTTTCCTTGTGACTCCCCTGACACTATGGAATTACATCAAACATAACATTTCCAAAATAGTGGAAATAGTGAATCTTCAAGCTCACAACATGTAACATCTCAATACATGAGCTTGTAGACAATGCACACACCCCAGAATAGAGACACTATGGTAGTGGTCAAGTGGATGTGTATGCATTATCTCCCTTTATGCAAGTCATGCATGATCCATGCCTTTTCGGACAAATAGAACCCCCTCACTTAATTTCAAGTGGACCAAATACGGTATTGCCCGCGGCTAATCATCCTAGAACTGCAATTATTGATTATTCTCTTCGCGATTATTGTATCGATTACTTCATCAATTCATCAAATAATCGAGAAGAGCATTTTGGGGGATATTTAAAAGAAATCTGAAAAGAACCACTTGAGCCCTATTGTACAGACCAGCCAGTGGTGGAGTAGAAGTAAAATTATTGAAAATGGGAAATACTCAAGTAAAGTACAAATACGTAAGTTAAGTAAGTAAGTAAATGAAGGCTACACGTTACTTTACACTACTGTTTACATCGCAGAAATGGCACGCGCCACCCTCCAGTGCAGTGTGTCGCTCAGGAAATCGGTCTAGTAGCATACAACACTGTTGCTCAAAAATATTGAGGGGACGGGACAGGTCATCTTAATCTGGACAACATACCGGTACACTCAGCACTCATCACTCAATAGCACTCATCGCCATAATTGTGCGCTCTGCTGGCGCACAATTAGGCCATATTTGGATACGACTTACAAAAAGCAAGGTAAACACAGTACATCACACTGATTCCTTGCTGTTTTCCCACTGTTTCCTTCCCCTCTCCTGCAGTGCTCCTGCCCACCTGATGCAGTGACTCAGAGCCTTTATGTTAAGCTGTGAAGGGCGCTTCCCGAGGGCTTCAGGGAGACAGTTCAAACAACATGACCTTTCTGATGGTCTACAACAGCCCAATA
The DNA here is from genome assembly GCF_963921795.1 of Nannobrachium achirus. Lineage (NCBI taxonomy): Eukaryota > Metazoa > Chordata > Actinopteri > Myctophiformes > Myctophidae > Nannobrachium > Nannobrachium achirus. The sequence goes on along the minus strand of NC_137818.1, from coordinate 29,714,166 downwards.
AAAGAACAGTGAGTGAGGGCCGGCCACTGTCTCACTGCAGAGACCAATGAGTACACACACACACACACGCACGCACGCACGCACGCACGCACGCACGCACGCACGCACGCACGCACGCACACATCATCATCCACCGGATGAGTGGACCATGAAGGAAATGAACACCACCTCCAACTGCTGATCTACAAGCTCTACTAGTCGGCTGTTTTCTGAAAAATTGCTAAACATTGTGATTTTTTTGTACATTTTGAAAATGTCCACCTATAATACCATGCCCAAAATTGGGATGTCTCCTGGGTGAAAGTGGTTAAGAAAGAAAGAACGAAAGAAGAACGAACGAAAGAAAGAAAGAAAGAAAGAAAGAAAGAAAGAAAGAAAGAAAGAAAGAAAGAAAAACACATTCATGATAATAATTTGGGGTGTCACAGGGAAGCATAATGGTTTCTGTAATGCCAGAAGCTTGAACATATCTCAATCTGTAAGTAGAGATACATTGCAAGTCTCTCTCAATGGAACTGGTGTGAACTGTGAACTCATCACATGAAATTCTCACTTACTTCCAAGTGCCATTTTCTCAGAGATCAGCTGTTGCCTTAGTAACATGTGCCAGTAACATGTGGAGTCTTGAGACCTCCTGCAATGTAAAATCCTTAGTGTTCATTTAGATCTGAGTGTAAAAAATTACCTAAATGTATGATTCCATTTGGGTCAATTAAATAAATTAACACCAGTGAATTAACCTTTTTTTTTTTGCAATTGACTGAGTTGTCCACAACAATAATAATTAGGGTTTAGCCTTTTATTTCATTTACAAGACTTCAGCACAACAAGTATGAAATGGTAGCAAAATCCCAGATCCTACCCTATGTCATTTATATTACCCTCTTCTAGGCTACACATAAAATAGCTATAGTAGATATTTGATCAGATAATGTATTTTCCGGTAATGTGTTTTGGTTGGCAACAAAGTGTGAGCTCCTGCAGGAACTGCAGGTGTGTAGCCTAGGCCTACTATCAGAAACAAGGACGCTATGTCAGCTTTATAAAGGTCATCATGTACAGTACACTAAGCTTGATGTCACGTGTAGAAGGAGGTTAAGTTCATGGACATATTATTAAAGCCATATTTTTCATACTGTATGGCATGCTGGTCAGGCCTGAGGCCTCATTGATGTTGACAGCTACATTTGAATAGTTGTACCACAGGGGGCGCTCTCACTTTACACAAAAGTCAGAACGACTCGAATGTCTGGAAATAAAATGTTAATCATTGGCGTGAACTGAATTCGCAGACACTACAGTATGGATGGCTAACAATTGTTAAGTTATTGGCAGCTAAAAAGACTGCAGGGAAAGTGGGAGTTGGCATCGTCGATTCGACCTCCATAGGCTTAATTTACTTGGTTTTAAATTATCCCGTTACTCACGTTTCGTCTAGGTGGAAGAGACTACATTTCCCATCAGGCATAGGAAACGTCAATATTTCGCCTCTCTGCCTGGCTCTGCTGTTTTCTTGTCGTACATCTGGATCAGCTGTACAGCGCCCGACTGCGCAACATCAACCTGGTTGGCAGGCTGTGAGGAAAATCTGGAAATTCTGCGTGTACATTCATACTAATAAGTTATAACGCTGGACAATTAGGCAATCGTTGCTGATGCCCTTTTTTCTTTTGTGTGTATTTGCGTCGATACACATAGCCTTCTTTCACGAGCAGGAGAGGGGTTTTGTCGGCTGTGTACGAGTCTACAACTACGGATAAGTTGGATATAACAATTCAGAAAAATCACCATTTGTGGGGAAACATATTTTTCTGGCCTCAAACTAAACCTTTTCAACTCGACTCGACTGTGATACAGTTGCTTGATCATTACAAACAATAAGATCTCCCATGACCCATGTAGGGCTCTCTTAACGTTAGTTGACTGAGACAAGCGTACACACTACACACAGTGCCAACGCCTTTCCATTCTTCTTCGACTCTGGCTGGAGAACTACACGCACCAGTAAAACCGTTTATTTTGCCAACTTGATGAGCAGTTGTGCACAGAAGAGTAACGCTAGAAGTTGGTGAAAATCATGGGCTGCACGATAAGCGCAGAGGACAAGGCTGCGGTGGAGAGGAGTAAATGGATCGATAAGAATCTACGAGAGGACCGAGACAAACGATCCAAAGAAGTAAAACTGCTTCTACTTGGTAAGTAGGAACTGCGAGTTTTTAGATACAAGTGAGGCACCCCAACCCAATTTGGTCTAATTTATTCAGTGGTGAAAAAAGTACAACAATGTTTTACTTAATAATAATGTACGTAAATAGACACAGTAAAAGTAAGTAACAATACTGCAATCCAGATTTAATCTGTTACTAGTATTCAAAATGTAGGCATACTTGAGTAAAAGTAGCCTACAGAAATATTGACATCAAGTTCTCATTATGAAGAATGTCCCATTTCACAAGTGTTCCAAATGTATAGCAGATATAGCCTCTGAGATGTTGGGAAAAGTATTGGAAATTGGAAATACTCAAGTAGCCTAAAGTACAAATATCTTAAAATTGTACTTACTGTAAGGCCTACTTAAGTAAATGTACTTAGTTACTTTACACCACTAGTAATAGGAACTTGACTAGGAACTAGGAGTTTCTTGCTGCAGTGAGGCACCCAACTAAGAGGGTATAATTTGTCTAATTTGTAAGGCGTCAAGTTTTATGAGCGTTAGTATCCTTTAAAGCTGATAATAGCCCACATATTATTTGAATAACTAGACTAGGCAAGCCCACTACGGTATGTAGACCTATATCAAGCAACTTAAAAACTGTCAGGGGTGCTCAACAAAACCTGAGGACGATAGAATGACCCCACAAATGTTTGAAAGTGAAATATTCCTTTAACCCCTAATTGCCCCTGAAAACTGAATCCCCCCTGCTGGACTAATAAGTTAATTAAAAACCAAAGAAACCCACAAACAAAACTTTAAGGGATACATTGAGAACAATTAGCATTTCTATACCAATTAACTTCCCATTTGAACTACAATGAAATGAAATGTTACAGTAACTGTCAGTAGTAGCCTATATAGGCCCTATACCCCTATATGGATTCTGTTAATGTGGTTCTCCTAACAGGGCATCATCTGGGATACAATCCCTTTTATGCCCATATATGGAGATCCCTAACAGAATCCCTTTTATGCCCATATATGGAGATCCCTGCTCTGAATATCTGACATCACTGTGATGTCACAATGATGTGTCAGGGGAACCACAGTGTCAGGCGTTACCTGTCTGGACGGACGTCTATGCCTGTGACGGTAAAAATTTGAAAATAAATGACTACGACTATATAAAAGAACAGATACCAATGCTTACAACTCTTGAATCCATCTAAAATTTTAAGTTATGGACTAACATAAATTAAAAAAACACGTAAACTCAATACAGTCCAAATTTACTCCACTTTTCATCAAAACAACCCTTTGCTACTTCAAAACTATATAAAACTACATGTTAACTCATCTAGTGCCGTTTGCGTGATGTCACGCAATAAGTACTAGAGTACTTACAGTGCCGATGCGTGATGTCGCGCAAAAAGTAATAAATTACTGTAACGTTGAGTACATTACCGAGTAGAATGGCCGGATGTCCGGAGACGAAAATCCGCGCTGATTTGTCATCATCACGGCTCCACGAGCACACAATAGTCATCCCATAACATTGAGGTGGACGGCCGATCTCATCTTTAATGTCCATTATCTCAAAACAACACTTTAGAAGCGAAGATGGAGGCAGATGCTCGCTTATATAACACATGTATAAACGCTCCATTGCAATCCAGCATGGCACCACGTAAACAATGATCGGTTCCGGCGCACGACCCGATGACGTCAGACCGGAAGTGATCACGCTGTGGCACTTCTGGCTTTCAAAATAAGAGAGTGCAAGCGGATGGAGCCTGCGTGAGGCACTCTGGACATCATTGCGACCGAAAATCGCGGGCACAAAATGAGTTAAGCATGTCCCTCTAGCTGCAACCCCTTGAATGAATCCGAGGAACTTAGAGGAACTGTACATGCATTTCTTTAGATAAGGCAGGGATTGAAGTTTCAGGCAGGTCTCATCACATCAAATGAACATAATATTGAAGAGGTGCATAGAAAAGATGCCTACCTTTTTGATTTGACCATCATGGCCTCATCTACAGCTCAAAGCATCCACATTTCAGCATCCGCTTTTTGGAGCTGTGTGAAGCACAGGCTCCCTATACGTGGCTGTGTGGGTCTGTGTGTCTGTGTGTGTGTGTGTGTGTGTGTGTGTGTCTGTCTGTGTGTCTGTATGTAGCCTGAACTTCCTAAACTTCGGCACGCCACTAGTCCCACAGTTTTGCCACCACACACTCGCGCCATATGTCAAATCGACCGGCTTACTCGGGAATCGTGGGCTATTACTTTTCTAAGAGAAAGGTTCTATAGTTTAATTGATATTAATTTATTAGTGAATTAATTTTCCCTATTGACTTATAATGGGAATTGCAAAAACTCACATTCAATTATTTGTCTCTCGCAAACCATAGGGGCTAGAGTTTCAAGACTTGGAGAGGAGGTTCATAATGATTTCAAGGATTAAATAAAAAATAATTGTGTCATTTGGCCGCATGGTGGCGCCATAACACCCCACTTTACGTTTTGGCCTGTAACTCTTGAACCGTAGGTCGGAAAATTAAAAATATTTTTTCCCTGGATTCCTTGGGTCATGACGCATCTCTCCATATAGGCCACGCCCATTTGCACCATGATAGATTTTCCGCCATCTTGAATTATCTCCAAAACACACTTTTTGCTCCTTTTCCTACATATTTTCTTCAAATGTCACAAAATTCGGTACACATGATCTACACACACACACACACACACACACACACACACACACACACACACACACACACACACACACACACAGCTCCACTTCACACGGGTGTGATTTTTTATTTTGCATTACAGAAATGATGCTTGTTTGTTGGCTTGGTGGCAACATGAGTTAAAGTGCTATCAGTATGGAGCAGACATTGCATCAGCTCACATGGCAATTACAATCACATTTAAAATATTAATTAGAATCTTATAATGAAAATAAATAGCCATTGGGATTGTCTCAACAATGTTCTGCTCCAACAGGTGGCTAGATCAGATCAGATTAAAGCAATAAGACACTTTGATAGAGGTTTGGGTTGTGTAGTGACCATGGCATGATGTAACTACCCGTAATTGCCGGACTATAAGCCGCACCTGAATATAAGCCGCACCAGCTAAATGTAGAACGAAAAACAAATGTGTACATATACAGGCCGCACCGGACTATAAACCGCAGGTGTCCTTCCTGCTAGAGCGCCCCTGATGGCCGTTAGCTGTAAAAATCTATATACTGTATAAGCCGCACCGTGTTATAAGCCGCAGGGTTCAAAACATGGGAAAAAAGCTGCGGCTTATAGTCCGGCAATTACGGTAGTCATGATCTAACTGGTTAATTCCCCAGTTTTCCTAATTCCCCACAACATTTTCAAACAAAGTCACAATTTGCGAGATTAAAACTTAGATTGCTTGAGATATGAAGTCGGAGAGAGAAGAAACCCTCATAATTCAGGCCTTTTTGTTTTAATTCAGTCGCAGATTATATATATATATATATATATATATATATATATATATATATATATATATATATATGAACATACAGCCATAGTATATAGGCTATTGTTGTTAGTGTACAGTAAGCAGGAGATATACAAACGTTATGCTGCATCGTTATAGTCATGCAAGCATTCCATTGGAAAACAGTTTGTCTATCTCTAAAACAGGTGAGTTAGTGTAATGTTTAGTGTGGAAACCTGCAGTTTTCATCTTTAACTGACAGAAGCGTGATGGTCTCCAACAGATATTTGAGGGGTACAGTATGAACTGAATCCTACTGTACGTTAATACGTTTGCCAACCAAATGATCTTTGGGATTTCTTTTTGCCTGCATCTCAATTATCACCCTCCAATTGATCCTCAAAGAATGGAAACATTCATTCTCGAGGTCTGACCACAGGGCTAAAGTGAAACCGATTTTCCAGGCAGTGCCTTCCTCTCTTGTCTGTACTGGAACAAGAGACCGAAGAGGAAAAAAAACAAGGGGAGTTTGGCTGCTGCCCCTAATACAAAACCACAGTACTGCGGGAAAGCCAGAGTGCGCTTCCAATGAAAATCAACTCCCATTTCACCACAAATAGCAATTCAAATAGAACCTCCATTCAACATGTTTGGTAAATGATGCTGGGTTTGAGGTTGTACTTCATGACTTTCCCTTAGTTTTTGGAAGGTACTGTGATGAAATTCCTTTAAGTTGGTTTTCTGACAACTGGCAGAAGGCCAAAGTTGAGGTTCAGCCAAAAAATACCATGAATGAAGGAATTAGTAAATATTAGAAGAGGGATCTCATCACATTGTGTTCTGTCATGCATGCCTTATGCCTTTGATACATTTCTCCAATTTGTAATCCATTGGCAATGGAAGGAATTCGTGATCGTTGAATTATTTTCCAAACATAATATTGTTGTTTAAATTGAGGAACTTCGACATGATTGCAATCATTTTCAATTTAGTAGATCTTGTCATGGATTGTTCCTGGATTGGAAAAATAATCTGTCCCAAGGCGGAGAATGTGTAGCGTTTCTTATTGCTGCTGCTATTTGTTGAGTACAGTAGCAATTCATATTTGAAATTCCATTGGCTGTACTGTTCTCAGTGCTGTGGTTGCTGCTAATTGCTGTGGGTCTACTGTAGATATGTCTTCCTAACAGGCAGTCCTTGTCAATGTAAACTCAACCCACATGTTTATGGAAATTATATCAATTTTTCCATATCTGACATGCTCATGCAGCATTCAGCATTTAGATTCCCAATTAGGCAAATGTATGTTCTATGTATTTTCTCTTTGTCAAATGTACAGTTATGGTTTTTAATAGGCCAGAGAGCCGTTGGGAGTGGGTGTGTGTTTGTGTTAGCTTAGATTGTTAACAGACTGAACGAGAGGTGGTGTTTTTGTGCCCTATGTGCTCTATGTTGCACTGAACAGCATGATATCTGGGATTGCTTCTCCAAGGGTAGTGGAAAAATATTGGCTCAGGCAGCAGTGTGATACAACTGTTTCCTGTTTGATTATTTTAACGATAAAGGCGCATTATGCTGCTTATCAGTTTTTCTCTTATGTTTTTACTCGAAATACTCTTGTAACATACACGTCTTCTGAAATGACTGTGGAGTTGTCACTGGTCACACATGACATTTGTTCCATCAAGTCCAAAGTCATGTGTTGTCTTAACCTGCTTCACTGATATCTATTCAGGAATTCAGATGCTAACCTCTACCTCTCTGAAGTTCTAGAGTAGACTCTTGTACACTAGAGTCTCATTTTGTATTTGCAATTTTGCAAATCCTCCACTTGTGTTGGATTATTGTCTTCCTATGACGTGCTCACACTGTGCTATGGATATGAGTCTGTTTCTTGAGACAGAATGTACTCCCGTATACAGTAACAGCAAACTGTTGGATATAAGAGAATGTCTGATGACTTTTGCTCACTCTGCCCCTACAAAACGTCTTCCATTAAAATCCATGTGTATTCTTTATCTTGCTATAATCTTCATTGCATTATAGGAAACCGTCAGATGTGACTAAGCCCAGTGTTTCCTTCTTCCAAGAAAAATGCTTATATTCTTGTGTAATCAAAGAGAATGATGCTTTGTGTGCATGCAAAACAAGATAGCCTATACTGTAGGCTTCTAGTTTGAGACCAGTAACGTTCATCTTCATTAGCGGTGCAATTGATGTGTAGGGCTTGTGAGGGCTTATTAGTATTTCAGTGTTACTTGATATATTGGGCACATTAAGCAATGCATCCCCAGGACAACAGTAGTTTTTGAAAGGCAATTTTCTACGGTGTGGCCCCCGAAGGCCAGCCATCTTATCTAGAATAGGGTTGGTCTGCATTTATGTATTCCCCCACAAAAGTAGACCAATCACCCACACAGCTCAGATCTGATGCTGGTACGCCAGTCACAGCTCACATTAGCACATTAAAGGCCCTGAAACTGACTTGTCCTGACTTCTGACTATTACAGACTATGTTGGGGGACTATGTTGAGTGTTAAAAGGAGTTAAAAGGTTGCTCCTGCACACCACGTAGACTACAGCTGACTTTCAGTCCATGGCACTCTTCTGAGGCTCAGTGCCAGATGAATTACATCTACTGAGTTGTTCAATTGCAGTGGACAGGGTTTTAGTTGTTTGTGCAACATTGTCATTGACATCTGCTGCATATGACTAGTATGAGGAGTTATATTAATGTGTCCACTCTGCCTATGACTAGTTTGACGAGTTTTGACCTAATTTGCATTAAAAAAATAAAATCTTTTTGATTTTTTTTGGGAAAAATTATGGGCGTGAATGATCCGTGCACTATAAATTACATGGAAGTCTATGGAGACTTCTGTCAGGGAAACCTGAAAGACGGCATATTCAAAATGGCAGTAAATAAGAATATGATGTTCGTTCTGTATGTGCTGTGCTGTGCTCTCTGCAGTACACTAGGGAAAATACAAGAGTGAAAATGCCCCGAATGATAATATGTTTTGTGCCCATATATTATATGGGCACAAAGCGATCACTACAGGAGCTACTGTGTTGTATCAGCCATTACTATTAAAATAATTTCTGTCATGATCTGTCTGTCTGTGTGTGTGTGTGTGTGTGTGCGTGTGCGTGTGCGTGTGCGTGTGTGTGTGTGTGTGTGTGTGTGTGTGTGTGTGTCTCACTCTCACGCACCTGCTCTCTTATTTTTGTTTATTTCCAAAAAAAGTGTGTGCCCTTCAAATGTGGGCCTTTCATAATTTATTTGTCTGGCAAAATGGGCACTGCTATGCTCCCCAAAACGGGCCTTTTCTGCTAAATGTGGGGATGTGACCTTTGTGATGATTGGTTCGCTCTCGCTTCCCATGTTCCCCTGCTCTAGAGGTGCGGGCAGAGAGTTCTCATGCTCTCTCTCTCTCTCTCTCTCTCTCTTTCTCTATCTCTCTCGATCTCTCTCTCACTTTATTGAACATATTAAGTGTCACATAAGACCACTGGATGCATTGCAGCCAGGAACTCTCATGTCATAAATAGATTTAACCATTTATTGCAAAAAAAATGGAATACAGTTATACTTCGGTTTGATGGCTTTGTTCCCTAATTTGAGTTAAGCAGCATGCAAAGCTAAATCACAGAACGCTATGAGTATACAAGAGTGATTCCTAAGCAAAACATTGAATCAGTTTAACTTGAGCCTTGCAAAACTTGAATTCAGATTTATATTTAGAGCCATGCAAACAGTGAATTTCAGTTTACTTTAGACTAGACCCATGCAAACGTGAATTTCAGTTTAACTATTGAGCCATGCAAGACACTAAACTTGGGCAAGTTTGCCTGAAGCTGCGTGTGTGGCTGCAATTAATAGCAGAGATCCAGAGTAGGTTGGAGACATATTTAAAAGGCCCACTGTTATGGGAATGAGCAGTGTCTGGAGGGATTAAAAGAGTGTTTGATTGGAAACAAACATTCGGCTCCTGTGTCCTGCATGAGCTAATGTGATGCTTCATTTATTGATGTACAAATGACCCTCTGAACTGGGGTTCTGTTCGGGCCCAAACTTACAAAAATCACACTTGTGTGAACTGAGCGGTGGAGGCTGTGTGTGTGTGTGTGTGTGTGTGTGTGTGTGTGTGAGTGTGAGTGTGAGTGTGAGTGTGAGTGTGAGTGTGAGTGTGAGTGTGAGTGTGAGTGTGCCTGGCCTGAAAAACAGCGCCAGTGCAAAAAGGTATTGCAGGATACAGACAGACAGACAGACACGCACGCACGCATACCCACACACACGGCCACGTATAGGAGACAGTGTGACCACCGCTCAAAAATACCTTGTATATTTCTTCCACAATTCTAAAGGCTAACTTTGGTTGGCTGCTAAATGTAATGTAAGGTGCGCTGGTGCATGTGAAAATGGATACTTTGTTCTACTTGGAAATACAGTGTTTACTGTTTATGATAAAACATCATTCAAATGTCACTGTAACACATATGTTTATCTATCATCTTTTATGTAATTATTTGTACTTGATGAATGTATTGAATGTGAGCCATTCTAGGGCTAGAGCATACATGATTTGAACTCCAAGGAGGTGTGTGTGGGGGGGGGGGGGGGGGTAATTATTATATATTTTTCTTTTTGTTTTCTCTTTTTGTAAATGTTTGACCAAGCTTTACGCCAGTCAAAAGTCAGTGTTAAACCCCACAATAATGGTTCATAAAACACATAATCACTTTACGGATAGCAAGATTCAATTGCTAGTAGTCACATGATCTGACATTTTATTTATGTCAACACTTGTTCCTCAATTTGAGCAATCTGGCCAGTATCTCTAAGGGGGATGTGGTTGTTGCACCCAACTTATGATGCATAATTCATTTGATTTTGTTGAACTGTGTCATTGTGCTTTCCCATGACGCAATGCCACAGTGTGTTGGCTAAATGACGATCACCTGCAAGAGCCAGTTGGATTAAGTCACCTGTTGGTTTGTCACCAAGTTCAACCACAATTTATCTTCACTTTATTCGTCACATGCCAGGTTTAACGCGTAAAAGAGTGGATGAAAATGTTTTTGTACAAGCTATGTATTGTAGTTAACAGAAATAATAATAACTATCAAAACAGAAGAGTATGGCATATAAACAAAGTGTGTGTACTCAAAAATAAATGAGCATATATATATATATACATATACGGTATATATATATATCACAAGCACACACACGCACACGTAGGGCTGTCACGAATATAACATTTTACATGACGATTAATTGCAATTAACGATTTAATTGTTTTTACATTTCTGTCAGTCATTTCTTTGTATATTTAGTAAATATACAAAGAAATTACTGACATATTTGACAACTTTATACTTAAAAAAGAACATTGATAGTGGAAATAGCCGATCTACAAGCTCACAACGTGTCGCATAATTTCTGAAAATGTTTGAAAATACACGAAGGTTTTTCAACGACGATTATGACAAAATAATTGCGATTATGTAAAATAACTGTGATTAGACGATTATGTATTATTGTGACAGGCCTACGCACACGTGCGCATGCAGACACTCGCGCACACACACACACACACACACACACACACACACACACACACACACACACACACACACACACACACACACATAGTGTGTGGGAATGCAGTATTTCACATTGGCCATATAGACATGAAGTGTTACTTGATTTCATGTTTTCACACAGTTTCTAGTCTGTTTTGATTGGTACCACCTAGGGACCACTGGCTGACTGTTATTGCATTGTATTTTGCCAGCTGTGCAGTTCTCCAAATAAAGGGGAAGTGAAACAGAATAGATATGCTACGTGTGGCTGTCACAGACACTAAAGCATTAGTCAAACTTGCACAATGTCAGCGGAATATTGCTGACACACCCACATCAGGAACGCCAGCTCATAATATTTATTTCGTTAACGCCTGCGTGGATGTTGTAGAAAACTAAACTATTGTGTACAGGCTGGCTGCTTGTGGGCATGTCGACTAGTGTGGTGACGTCTATGTATCCTAGAGCCAAATGGAAACGGCGACCTTTATAAATACTTGCCTAAATGGTACATTTTGTATCCCATCTTTACCCAAGGTACTTCACAAGGTGCATTACATTCACTCATTGGGAGCAGTTAATGGTTGTGTGTCTTGCTCAAGGACGCGTGACAATAACACCATGGTTCTATTACAAAAGAGCTTCACAAGTTGGTGCAACTAAGAGATAAATAATTGTAATAAAAATGTATTTTTGGTGTAGACTTGTTGTCTGAGGTTCTGTTTCATGACATCATGCACATTGCAGGATGGGCTGTGATTGTATAGTAAGTACAGTATGTCTGTCCCCTCAAAGTAGAACCAGACAAACCCTGTTCTTGTAGATGGCATGACCAATGGCTGCTGTCATTTCTAATATGTGATAGTTTTTCCTCTTTTTCAGGTGCTGGAGAATCTGGGAAAAGCACAATAGTGAAGCAGATGAAGTAAGTCTCAACTTGTCAAAGAACATGGCAACAGCTTAAATAGCACTCTATCCAACTCTTGCATTTGTTTTTGGAAACACTGACCCTAATTTTGCAATCATGCGTTTCTGTTCCAAGTGTGGCTTTCTTGTCGGAGGATATTGGTTCAGGAAGAATTTCCATTACAGGCCGAGTTCAACACTGATGCAGAACTGGAGCTAGCTTTGCACTAGGCAGAGGGGGAAGTGCTCTTTTTGCATAACCGAACAAACAATGGGCACAGAGGCCAGCCGTAGCCTGGCAAAGCCTCAATAGATTCCCCCAGATTCCCACATTAAGCGTGCTGCATACCCAGTGAAGTGCAAAATTCCAGCATTAATAACAGTTGTTAGGAAAAGTTCCAACTCTCCAGCATGTTCCTTGTTTGGCTCTTTACATCCTTAGACTGTTAACCATCTTAAACCTGACATCCCAATATTGGGCCTGTCAGTATAGGTGTAATATGAATTTTCTTTTCTCTGCCTTTTCAGAATCATCCATGAAGATGGCTACTCAGAAGAAGAGTGCAAACAGTACAAAGTTGTGGTGTACAGCAACACCATCCAGTCCATTATTGCCATCATCAGGGCAATGGGCCGGCTAAAGATAGAGTTTGAAGATTCTTCCCGGGCGGTACGTTAATTCTCAAACTACATCAAATAGCATGGAACACATGGATTAAAGTTCTCAGTCATTTGGATTCCATAAGAGCCCATCATATCTTTCTCTTGGCTAACTCTTGGCTTTCTATATTTAGTTGTGTGCCGGTCAGTGGTAGCCTCGTAAACCCCAACTTCCGGAAAACGCCAATGCAATTTCCAGAAGTTGGTGGTTTATGTGTCACGCACCAAAAATAGCCGATCTGCAAGCGCAATTGGTGTTGCAAGCTCGCAGCGCGACATGTTGCGAGCTTGTAGCTCTGCCATTTTCGGTGCGCGACATGGCACACAACCAAGTATAAATCAGACATAACCCTAACACCCATATGGCTGGTAAAGTCAAGGAAGGCTAGAGTAATAATTCATATTGATGTTATTTTAAGATGAAAGACTATTTGAAATGGTCAAACTAGCACTAGAATACATGCTTCTTCTGTACATACATGCAACCTTAAAGGTAGGGCAAGTGATATAAACTCTATATTCTGAGAGTAAATATTGCTGCACATTCAAAGACCCATCTGCTCTCAGAAAGCTTAAATGTACTTTACAATTCCCCCTGAAATAGATTGACACACACAAAAACAACAATGACAGACTTAACAGTAGGGTAGGGATGTGTCCTTGCGAGGGGCACTTGTTTTTAAAAGGCTATTGTGATTGTTGTTGCCAGGACGATGCCCGCCAACTCTTTTCTCTGGCGAGCTCGGCTGAGGAGGGGGTGGTGTCATCGGAGCTGACTGGAGTCATACGTAGACTGTGGATGGATGCTGGAGTTCAAGACTGCTTCGGTCGATCCCGAGAGTACCAGCTTAATGACTCTGCTTCATAGTGAGGACTCCTCTTTTCCCTCCCCTACGTTTATGCCTTTGTTACCGTAGCATTTACCCACAACACGCATTAGGAGGAGAAATAAACAAGTTTAGATTTGCATCACCAGCCTTCAAAACGAATGCTCCGATTTTCATCATCATATAGAAGGTGACAGTTTTCATTGGAAGGCCAGGCCCAGCTTTCCACACGCATGAACAAAACCTGTGTACAAGAAAAGGAGGCAGACAAGATGAGTCTTGCTCTTTTTTTCTTGTGGCAGCTTGTTTAGAACATCACTTTGCAAGCAATGACATTCCTGAAAAGAAAGAGGAGTGAAACTGAGCAGTTGCGAAATGGCGGTGGTGTTTTTCTTTAGGCTTTAGGTATGGTTTTCACAATACAGCTAAGAACACGATAATATATTAAATTAGATTAATTGAGGTGTAAAATCTTAAAACAGTCAAGTACTGTATATACAATATGTACAGATGTTCTTCAATCTGCTGAATTTAGTCGGTTGTCTGTTGCCACTTAAATGAAGATAGATAAAGTCTAATGTTTTTGGCTTTCCGTCATGTTTATATCACAAGTGCCCCAAAAGAAAGTACTGTACAATAGGTTAGTGTGAAGGACATACCTTTGTTTTGAAAACAGTGGACGTGTCATGGTTGTAGTTGCAGTTTTCCACACTTCTTCCAGACTAGAGGGACCAGTGTAGTTGGTCTGTAGTTGATATGCTCTGTTTTCACTAGCAGCCAGTGTTTATCGTCCATCAAAATACAAACCCATATTTAGTATCCTTCTGCAATCCTTAGCTATCCGTTTCCAGAACTATGTTGCCCAGTTCACTAGACCTGATTGTCCAAAGAATATTTCATTATCTTTCAGTGTTTTGACATCTCCTGAATCAACAGTTATTTGAACATTGAATTACCGTTGTGTTTCTGTGATTTGGAGAAACTGCACGATTGTCTCATTAATGAAACATTCCTACTTCACTTGTGAAGTACGTATTTACTTTTAGTTTTAGAAACCCATTTTGTGTGTATGTTTGTGTATTGCAAGCTTAGTTTACATAATTAACAGTTATAATATACTGACACTTACTGTGACATTTATTTCCATTACTTTGTTGTTCAAATAGGGAAGATTTTGATATAGATGCAAAGTGTTCGTTTGTGTGTTTATTTGTTATCTTCATTATGGGTTAAGTGTCTTACTCAGGGACACTTTGACACATAGACCAGCGTCGAAAAGGCGAACCAGTGAGCAGTGACCTTCTGATTACCAGAAGGCCTCTCTACCCACTAAACTAACTAAAAAGGGAAGCCCTCTCTCTGCAAACCTCCATTACATTTTAGGCCTGTCCCCGACTAAGGATTTGTATAGTCAAATCTGATCGGCCGAATATTGCCTATAGTAGACTGGCAGTCGACTATTTTTTTTTTGACTGGGAGATTGGCAGTCGAAACAGTCTGATTGCATAACATAACAAATTTCATAGTATTACTTTCATAAAAAAACATAATTCCATGCCACCATATTGTGAGCTTGTACGTACAGTACACCAGCTATTTTCGAAAGGCCAAAGTATAGAGTTAAAGTGGTTAAAAAAATATTTACTTTGAGAACCACTGCCTTACATATCCGATGTATCTGTCCCTCAGCTATCTGAACGACTTGGACAGGATCGCTGAGCCAAGCTATGTTCCAACCCAGCAGGATGTGCTGCGTACGCGTGTCAAGACCACTGGCATTGTAGAGACCCACTTCACCTTCAAAGAGCTGTATTTCAAGTTAGTAAACTTATCATCTGTTTTTCCCCACACATCTAGTAGTCCTCTCGTAAAATGGCTTTGACTGACTCTGTGCCAATAACTGATGCCTGTCTCGCAAATGAAGGTGGGGGGGCTTAAAATACATTCAAGCTTAAATAATATGAAATATAAAAAGAATATGAGGGAAGTACTATGAGAGTTTCTCTGTAATTATAAATCAAATCATTTACAAAACAATATGAAACTTGCTGTGCACAAGAAGGCATTTGCATTCATTGGTTCCTTCACTCTCAGACAACTGCTTTTTTTATTTTTTATGAATTGCCATCTAATGGAATCTTTACCTGCAAACACTCCCCAGATGACATATTAACTTAAATTGACTCATCTATTAAAACTGCTCGGTTGCTCTGAATTAGGTGTTCACTGAATTGATGCAGGAGCTCATACCATTCTCCCATTCCTCTCTCAGCTGAATAGCTCCATATACTGTATCTTCGGTCTGTCTGAGAGGGCCCCAGGTGGGGTGCGGAGGCAGCCTATGCGACAGTGATATTACGGAGTTAACTGTAACAGAGTGAGGCCAGTGGCCTGTTATGTAGGGCTTTGTGAATTGTATTCTCTTGGCCTAGATTTTACAGGACCCTCTGCCTCATTATGTTCAAATGACCACATTCGCTGTGCATTTGCATGGCACAGTAATTGCGTGCATATGTCTCCGTTTGCAGGATGTTTGATGTGGGAGGCCAGCGTTCAGAGAGAAAGAAGTGGATTCACTGCTTCGAGGGCGTGACGGCCATCATCTTCTGTGTAGCTCTCAGTGACTATGACCTTGTCTTGGCTGAGGATGAGGAGATGGTAAGGGATGGAGATTTGATTTTGATTTGATTTACTTATTAGATCCCCATTAGCTTACTGTACAGTCACAGCAGCTACCTTTCCTGGGTCTCAACGCATATCATCAACAATATATTTTACATCAGTACATATACCATTCATACAACACAGCAGTACAACATATATAAATATTATAGTATTATATCACTTCTTGTGTGAACAAATACAATTTAAAACTTTTCTTAAAACTCATAGTATTACGTTCATAAACCAACAAAAATAGGCAATTCATTCCATGCCACCATTTCTCTGTAATGAAGTGTTCTTTGTTTAACATCTGTTTTACATGACGGGAACACAAACCTCTGATGACTGCCGAGTAAAATAATGATGTATCTGAGGACAATGATACATTACTGTAGATTATTTCTGGGGTTTGATGATGTTACATTACGTATAATGTTTGTTCTCAGATTATTGAAGGTCGATTTATGTATTTGACCGGATTGTATAGTTATAGTTTTGTCAGTTCTGCAGTGCATTTGTTTATGGTGTGTACACTTATTTTACTTGTACTTTATTCTTTTTTCCCCCCCGCAGAACCGCATGCACGAGAGCATGAAGCTTTTTGACTCCATCTGCAATAATAAGTGGTTCACGGAAACTTCCATTATCCTCTTCCTCAACAAGAAAGACCTGTTTGAAGAGAAAATCAGCAGGAGTCCACTTACCATCTGCTACCCTGAATATTCTAGTGAGACACTGACATACATCAAGCTGGTGTATTATTTGTATTTCAAAGGAGCTATTCTGAATTATTATAATTATTTTATTAGTGTGGTTGCCCCTGCAGGGCAACCAGACTATAGTACTTATACGACTTTATTTCATCTTCCATATTCCATCGTCTCCCAAGTAAACTTTTTTTTGCCACGCTACCCCTCCCACAATTTTGGTGGCACGCACTTGGGTCATATGTCAAATCAACCGGTTTGATCGGGACACGCATGCGTGCTATTTTGCTTAGAGATACGTTAGATATAGTTTATTTTATATACATTTATTCATGAATTAATTTTCTTCATTGACTTTAATTAAAAATGTAACTTTTCCCAAATATGGAGATGGCTGACATCATAGACGACATGAGACTTACACACTACGTCCATTTATGGGCTTTCCAAGATGTGGGCTTAATATTGATGACATCAGGGATCTCCATATATGGGCATAAAAGGGACAAGGACTGACAGACACATCTCATATATGGCCATTAACCCTTTTAGTGCCTATCCCGAACTAGTTCGGGATATTCGGGATCAAAAACAAATTTTTATTTGCTATTTTACTTACCCCGAGCTGCTTGGAGCAACGTGGGTGGTCCCGGCTCGCCCAGCGCTCACCAACGAGAGACGCTAGATGCTCCGACGATTTATTCCATTGAAAATGGTTTAAAATAAAGTTTAGACCCCCCCCAATGTTCACCAAATGTTCATTGTAGGCGGCGCGACGTATTCCAGGGTGCCTATCCCGAACATGTCCGGGATATTTAATAAAATGAATTATTTTATCGGAGGCCTCAACAAAGCCCCGGTCTAGACGTCCATCCTTGGCCGGGACTTAGACTCGGCCATCCACGGGCCGTATTCGCGCTAACGGCCGAATCGCGCCGCCCACTCCAATAATAAATCACATCTTTAGACAGGATTTTCTCCGGATTGTGTCCCCAGACCCAATGAGAAAGTTTTTTGCGGCTGAAATAGCTTTAGATCGGGCTTCTAAATGGGTTAGCATTTTGGCTACGTGTCAGCTAGCTTCCTCCTCTGGACACCCATAGGATTGAACCGGAGTGAAAACACAGGCCAGTTGGGAGAGGGTCGACGAAAGCTATAAAGAAGGTCAATGGAGAAATTTCTGGCACTCTAGCACCCCTTGTGGCCGGATGGCACTGTATGAGTTAATGTATTATTGAATTAACTTTCCCCTTTAGTCGGGGATCCAGTCCCTCAAAATGGGAGGGGACCTGTGATGTTCTGCCGCACTTTTTATTTCTGTTTTATCTTTTAGTTTGGTCACTAAGGTCCACAGAATGAGAGGCCTGCTCTGCCGGAAACATCGCGAAAAAAGGTTATGGCCATTTGTATATTCACTGTCCCATTGACTCCACTACACAGGAAAGGAAATATATTATAAACAAGAAAAGATCTGCTTTAAGTAGCACGTGAGGGGTCAAAATGGAGGGTTTTCATGATTCTGAATCCATTGCAAGCATTTGTTTTGCACAAAAAACATTCCTTGGGCTAGAAAACAAACCAACAAAAGTGTCAAAAGTGATGACTCATCACTGTGATGACTGTGAAAAGTGATGACTCATCACTTTTCACACTTTTGTTGGTTAGTTTTCTTGCCCAAGGAATGTTTTTTGTGCAAAACAAATGCTTGCAATGGATTCACAATCATGAAAACTCTCCATTTTGACCCCTCACATGCTACTTAAAGCAGAATTTTTCTTTTTTATAATATATTTCCTTTCCTGTGTAGTGGAGTCAATGGGACAGTGAATATACAAATGGCCATAACTTTTTTTCGCGATGTTTCCGGCAGAGCAGGCCTCTCATTCTGTGGACCTTAATGACCAAACTAATAGATAAAACAGAAATAAAAAGTGCGGCAGAACATCACAGGTTCAACCCTATTCCTTGAGCTTTAGGGCATGTGGATCCCCGACTACCTTTGACTTGAATGAGGAAAATTCAAATGGTAAGACGAAATTAATTTGTGAAATTCGTGTCTCGGCAACCACACTTGCAATTTCCAATTGCATCTTTCTAGTTGTATTTTATTGTTGTGGGTTTTATTGCAGAAAGTGAAAAATATTGAGCCAACTCATTTTTGAGTAATGGTATATGGTGAATTATTAGTAATGGCACCAATTATTGTTATTGTTATTTTTATATCCAACAAAACTTTGGCATGTTTCAGCGTCCACAGTTTGTACACCATACACATATCATTTTATTTAAAGTTGCTTGGTAATGTGCCACTAAATGACTTAGCTCAGTTGTATCTACAGTAGTCAAAATGTAGTATTTCAATATTTATGCCACATGCTTGCGTTAGTAGGCCAAAATTGGCACGGTCATGTATTGAAGTATTTAAAGAAAACTGTTCTTACACTTGATCAGACAGTTTTGCCATTATTTAGTTTTCATCGCAGTTCTGCAGTGGCATTTCATTTTTCTAATTGAACCCTGTTGCTGTACTTTAGGTGCTAATAATTACGAAGAGGCTGCAGCTTACATCCAGTGCCAGTTTGAAGACTTGAACAGAAGAAAGGACACCAAGGAGATCTACACCCACTTCACCTGTGCCACTGACACCAAGAACGTGCAGTTTGTCTTCGATGCTGTCACTGACGTCATCATCAAGATCAACCTGAAAGAATGTGGGCTGTATTGAGGCTCCAAGCCCTGCAGGTTAGCGCCTTCAATGTCAGCATTTCCACAGCAATTAATTTAACTCCAAAGAGTGTACAAATACGGCGGGTCCATTTGGTTCCAAAATATGCTTCCCTGTGAACTTGCTTGTTAACCTGAAGTTTTGATATAAGATGAACACTATTGGTAGTATACCTTAGGAATGGAATTTACTTTTCAATGTTCAAGGGCTCATCATTATTGTTTTTACTTTGAGCTTTGAGTGTGCATAGCAATGGGAATAAGATAATAAAATGAGGTAAAATACAAATAGATAAAATGATAGGAATATAATAGGAAACAAATTTGTAAAATATCAATAGACTGCTGGCACCTAAACAGACTGTAATCAGCTAAACTGTACTGTTGTACAGTCTAGAGTAGTTATATACATTTAACTTTATCATGTCCTGATGGCACCCTTCTGCAGTATGAACACACTTCTTCAGTTCAGACCCCTCCTCACCCCCTTGCACTCCTTCCTTCCTCATTCCTTGTATCACTTCTTGTTGCCTATTTTGATAGATGCTATTTATACTATGCAGATATATGTTGGTTACTTGTTCACATTATGTTATGTTATGTAGATCAGTGATTCCCAACCATTTTCATGCTATGAAAAATGTAAAGGAAAGGTTGAGAACCACTGATCTAGATAGCCGTTGATGACATGTTGATGCATTGTACTTATATGAGCTTATACTGTAGATCTGCTATTTCTTCTATCTTTTAACAATTCAGAAAATGTTCTTCTATAGTGACATGCTCAAAATAGGTTGAAAGTGGTTTAGTCTGTCTGGGTTTTATAAATATTTAACCAATTAAAAGTATCAAGAAGAGCTTGTTACTTAATAATAACTACACTGGATCCATTGGAACACAGGTCTTCCATTTCCTGAAAGGTTTTTAGGACATAAAAGGTTTGTTTGGTTATTAACCATGTTTTTTTTTTTGTTATTTTTTTCTTCTTTTTTCCCCTGCACTGTAGATGTTGGGGGGCACGCGAATTAGGACTCCTGAGCCGGTATGTCTTGTCTGCAGTAGATGATTTGGGAAACAGCTGTGGCTAATGACTGAGGCAAGCAAAGGTGACCATGCTGCATGCTGGACCTTAACTCTACACTTTGGGACTAATTTACGTCAATCTTCTTTCCTTTTTTCCTTTTTTTTTCTTTTCTTAACATATTTTACCATGCAATGCAAAGAGTGTTGGGATGAACTAGGGTGGGGGGGGGGGGGGGACAACATCACTGTGATTTCATCAGGAGTCATATTTATGGTCCTTGTGGTCCACAGGTCTCGCTGTTTAATTTAGGCCTAGAATTATTGAATGCTTTAACCAGTGAAAAATAGCAGATATACAAGCTCACAGTGCCGCGCTGCGAGCTTGTAGATCTGATATTTTTGAAAAAGTCATGAAAATGTGTGCAAATCTTTGAATATATGTATTTTCAAAGTGAACAGTTGTAACTCAAATTTTGCTTCTGGGTGGTCCCTGGAACTAAATATTTTGAGATGCGGGTCTGTGGCCAAATAAATATCATTTTGGGGGTCCTTCACATGAAAAGGTTTGAGAACCACTGACATAGTAGTCTCTCAAGAACAGACTAACTGAGCTCCAGTTAAGTGAAAAGGACCTTTTCTTTGACGATGGCTGGCCAGATTGCTGACATATAGAAACATAGGTTTTTCAAAAAACCTTAGGATTCAAAAGACACTTATAGAATCGGGTCAAAATTCTAATTTTCACGATTTTTCAAAAATAGCAGATCTACAAGCTTGCACCGCGTGCTGTGAGCTTGTATATCTGCTATTTCTTTTATATTTAAAGCATAAAATATTGCGTCATAATGTGTTCAGGCCTAAATGGGTTAAGTATTTCCTTGTCTTCATTTTCAAATCAAGCTCTCACGTAGATTGTCACAGTACTATGCACCATTTGCACCAGGACCAAAACAAACTGCTTGTTTGTCAAGCCCATTACTGCATCTCATAATTCCTTGACTGATGTATAATTTTTACTAGATTTTTTATGTTCTTATCTTAGCTGTAAGTTTGAACCACATTCTTGTTATTGAATATTTGTTATATTTTATTTGAAATTCGGGTTGCACTTACATAGACTATTGAACGTGTGAATGCCATAATTTGGATTTAGTGTGACCATTTTGGTGTACATACTCTAACCAGTTTTGTATCTGTTTCAGTAAGAAATAAGGACAAGTAGAGTCTGCACACTGGTTACGCTCCATAAAGTTTATTACTCGTCAACGTTTCGATCAATGGATCTTCATCAGGACAAAAGTTTGTCCTGATGAAGATCCATTGATCGAAACGTTGACGAGTAATAAACTTTATGGAGCGTAACCAGTGTGCAGACTCTACTTGTCCTTCATGATTCTGCTTGTCTAGCACCTGGGCCACGGATGTGCGTGTACTATTCTTTTCATTCAGTAAGAAAGAGCCTCATGAATTTTTTGTTTAGTTTCTTTGCCTAAATTTAAACAAAATACATTTTAGCAGTGCAACAAAGCTGTGTACTTCGTAATTATCTCTGCCAGATCATGCATGAGTTCACACGTACCATTTATAATCAGTCAATGACCACTTTGTATTTTTTATATATAATTGAAGAGCAACTGTCTCTCTATAAGTGTTCCAATTAAAAAGCTCTATCACTCCAACTTATGGGATGTACCGTAACTAGCCAATTGCGTACAAGCGCGTTCACCGGTACAAGCCAACGTATGATTAACACAAAGATATACATTTATAAATGTGACAACAGTCAACATACGCATACCCCAAAACGTCCAACTTGTGAGAATCTTAAAGGGCCACTTCACCTCTGGGACAACCCTATCTTATTTTATTGTTGTTTGCGATACGATCAACACAATCCTGAGTTATTTTTTGTGTTCAATCTGTTTTTTGAGATATTTTAGTATTTAAGCATGTACTAGTGATGCATTTTGCATCATATGATGCAAAACGCATCACTGATGATGCAAAATGCATCACTAGTACATGCTGAAATACTAAAATATCTAAAAACACAGATTGAACACAAAAAATAACTCAGGATTGTGTTGATCGTGTCCCAAACAAGAATAAAATAAGATAGGGTTGTCCCAGAGGTGAAGTGGGCCTTTAATGTCTGCACATTCAGCTCAATCCGAGCTGTCAGTAGGTCACTCTTTAGAAGACCCTTTTACAGAGTTTAGAGTGCCAATGTTAAGTAAAGTTTGCACCAAAAGTAATATATTCTAATACAGTCTCGCCTTGTAGAGTTGCCAAACGAGCATGCTGGATTTGAAAATAACATGTTTTTGGTGATGTGATCACGTCATCCCAAGAGGAAGACGGTAGAGACGATGTACAACTAGTAATCACATCCATGCTACTCTTTCATGGCTGTAAGTAGAAATGTAACTGCACACATTGCTATTATAATTAGGGCATGGCTCCTGGCAGAGATGTGTGCTCTACTGTGCACCCCTTTCTAGTTTTTATTGTAATTGGACCACTTTGTATTGAACAATATTTTTGTATTTAGGAGTAGGACACCTCACTGCAGCACAATTTGTAATGTTTCATTAAGGAAAGAACTCTCACTGTTAAGTGTTAAGTGATCGTTCCTCTGGACATTGCAAAAGATGAATAATATTTCATGCCTGAAAGTAAATTTGATGTGTTATTACTTATTTTACTCTAGGTAAATGTGTTCTTAATCCTGTGGATTTCAGTAAAGAAACATAAACAGACCAAACAAGGAAGTCAAATAGTAGTTTGCTACAGTGGGATGCTGTGTTATTGTTCCATGGCTCAGAGCCATTGGTCTTTTGTAAGAACTGTGGTTTGGCTTTGTTTGATCACTTCCTTCCACAGAAAACCTAACAGCGTTGAGGCGTTACGCAGGAGTAACAGTGTCTTGTACATTTCTCATTTGTGCAGTTGTAATGTTCATCTCTTAACACGATTAAATGACAACACTACGCTGTGCTCGTCCTGCATTTTGTTACTGTTGCATGCCAAATCAGTTACCGTGGGCAGCCCATATCAGCCGTATCCTATATCATCGTTGTTGCGTGGAAACCGTGTATGTCTAAAACCTTTCGTTTTGTGTTTATCGTTTAAAAAAAAGAAAGATAGTGAAAATAGCTGATCTACAAGCACACAACACCTCGCACCGCAAGGCGTTGCGCTATTTTCACCAGTTTTGTGCGACAGTCTTGTATGATGAAGCAGGGCTTTACTTTACGGAAAAATAACGTACAAATTTGAAACTTGAAGATACAAGGTTTCTGCCTGACGGTGACAATATAAACCTTATGGTCTGTGACTAATGAAAGATAAATGCCTCACCCCCACTGGAGCAGAGAAACAGGGCTTGCAGAATAGGAACAATGCTATACTGTACAATAGATGCCCATGAATGCACCTTTCAGCTACAGCTGAGGACCTGACTGATGCCAGCCAGCAGTGCTGGTCAAAGAACCCCAGATCTCCAAAACAGGTCCAGCTTTAGTTTCACTCTTAATGAATAAACAATAGGAAAATAAGCCAGTGAATATTTAGCATCAAACTATTCATATAGTTGATGCCTCATTCATACAGGTTGATGCTGTGTGTGTGTGTGTGTGTGTGTGTGTGTGTGTGTGTGTGTGTGTGTGTGTGTGTGTGTGTGTGTGTGTGTGTGTGTGTGTGTGTGTGTGTGTGTGTGTGTGTGTGTGTGTGTGTGTGTGTGTGTGTGTGTGTGTGTGTGTGTGTGTGTGTGTGTGTGTGTGTGTGTGTGAACCCCAGATCTCCAAAACAGGTCCAGCTTTAGTTTCACTCTTAATGAATAAACAATAGGAAAATAAGCCAGTGAATATTTAGCATCAAACTATTCATATAGTTGATGCCTCATTCATACAGGTTGATGCTGTGTGTGTGTGTGTGTGTGTGTGTGTGTGTGTGTGTGTGTGTGTGTGTGTGTGTGGACTCATAGGCACAGAATGGAGTTAATGCATCTTTATTTCATGCCTCTACGTTTCATAAGAAAGGACAGACTCAATAGATTTACAATCCCTTTTGAAAATAAACCAACATCCCTCTAGTCTTATAGAGGGATATAGCCATCGATCTACTCTTATGTACAAAGTTTATCTACCATGTTTGAGCCTCTTTATAGTTATTCATGATCACATTAACATGTACATCTTGTAAGTGAATTGAAATACATTAACACTAGAATAGATACATGTACAATTTGGTTTGTAATCTGGATATACTGTAGGCAGTAAGCACTGGAAATATCTGAGATCAGCTCAGCGACCTTTCTTTACAGTTAACATATCAAGACTACAGTACTTATTAACAAAAACAAGGTTTCAATTGTGGCTATTCAATATATTAATAATTTCCCTGGTTATTCCTCGTATTTGACAGGGATCGGTTTCCAAATTAAACGGGACCAGCAATACAGTAATCAAACGTTACATCTTAGAAAGCGGTGAGGATCGGCTACACAGCATTAGACCAGCAGCTTTATGGGGTGAGACATAAATGGTACCATATTTTACATACATATACAATACTGTATTGAAGGAGGAAAAATATATATATATGTATCCGACATTGTCTTCTCTTAGGAAGCTGCTTGACCAAACAAGAATGTTGTGACTTGATAGTTGTTTCAGGCCAACTGGATGTAAAATGCACTGCGTTGGCAGGGATCTACTGTTGTGATGGTACCATGTGCAGTGAACAGTCGAGGACCTGGGACTTGGCAGTGAAGCAGTTGACGTTAACAACAATTGAGGATCCCCTCTGCTTCTTCCACCCGTACACTTCTCAGTAATTGCCAATATTTGAGGTGAGGGGTTAAGGTAGATCAGGAAGTTCTGCAAAGTAGAGCAAAAATTAAGGATTAAATCTCTTTTTAGGAAGTTTCTTGCTTTATTTAGATAGGATAAACACAAATGTTTATATAGTACTTCATTGACTTGTTTCCCATGGTGTCAGTACCCATCAGTCCTTATACACAAAGCACTTTGTGTCTGTGTAATACAGGTATATTTATGCATATGTACATGTGTGTGTGCATATACTGTATATATATATATATTTACTGTATATATATATGTGTACATGTAGGCTAATGTAATATGTTCATTTGATTATCACTGTATAGTGTATATCCTTACATGCCGGTGACAGAGAGCCTTATGCAAAAGTGACGATACTTATTTGGATTGTGTCAACCGTAAATAATAACAGCAACTATTGCTTTCGACTCACGGACAAGAGTTGTTGCTTGGCAACATGGGGAGGCAAGGTATCCTACGTGGATTAAATTGAATTACCAGGAGTCTGTCTCTCCTTGGCCACAGCTGGACCTTATTTCATTGTATCAACAAGCTCCCTGGGAGGGACACACACTAATAGCGGCACGTGGCAGTTCTGTGTTGTACTGTACCTTTTATGTTCACTCGAGAGCTGCTTAGAAAAGACCGCAATCTTTAAGGTTTTCTTTGATGATGATGTCTGTCACGGCGTTGAACACAATCTGGACGTTCTCTGTGTCCGTGGCACAGGTCAAGTGGGAATAGATTTCTTTCACGCCCTTCTTCATGTTCAGTTCTTCAAACTGGCCCTTAATGTAGTTGCTGGCATCCTCATATGTGTTGGGACCTACACAGAAATTATAATTGTCAAGGTGAGCATGACCTTTCATTTTAATTTAGTAGAAGAGCCCTGGGGCTCGTTTTGAAAGCAGTTGAATATCGACATTATTTACTTAAGTAAAAAAAATGCTTTGTCACAGGGAACCGCGTCACATGGAGGAGAGTTTGATGCTGTCGTCATGTTTTAAGGTTTGCAAAGGGACCATGAAAAAGTCATTGGGCCTCATTTAAATGTATTCAACAGCTAGTCATATTCTGTCCTCAGAGAATGGGCAGTTGTAATATGCCATATGTCTCATGTACAGTACTGTAGTGTATAATATTACCGATACTTGAGTTATATCAGTCTGTAGTATGAACCTTCTGCTTTGGTAAAACGGCTTTGTTGTAGGAAACTCTTGCGCAACTCACTAACTTGTGACTGTTGCTTCATGACTGACAGTTATGGTCACATTCTCTAAGCGACCTCTTAACCATTCCACCAACCTGTAATTATCACCCAAATACGTACATCACTCAGCACAGAAGCTGTAAAACTGACCTAAAACAAGTACTTAAAGATTTGGTCCTTCCAGGCCCTTACCAAGGCTGATGGATCTTATATCATTGCTTGTATCTCCACATTTAAACTTTTTCTTTGTAAATGAATGTCCTACTTTGTCATACTACAGTGTCACACAAAAGTGGCAAAAACAATCTACAAGCTCACAACACGTTGCATTGAGTCTGTCTGTTGGTTTAAAAAATATTGAACCAATGAAAAGTATTAACAAGAGCTTGTGGCTAAATAACTTAATTAGATACATAGGAACATGGGCTCTTTTCCCATATTCAGAACATTTGTGACGATTTGTTTGTTTTTAGCTAGCCTTGTCAGTGGGACTCACCATCATAGTCTGGGAAGCAGATGCTCAGGTGGACTTTCTTGATCTTCTCCAGGAAGAGATCCTTCTTGTTGAGGAAAAGCACGATGGAGGTCGTTGCAAAGAATCTGTGGTTGCAGATACTGTTGAATAGATGGAGGGACTCGTGCATGCGGTTCTGAAAAGGTAAGAAAAAAAGTGGATTCAATGACAATGTATGTTTCTAGACTGTGCTTTATTGTGCGGTAGTAGTGTGGCTTGAGGTTGGTCATGCCTACTTACCACTTCATCGTCCTCTACAAGCACCATGTCATATGCGCTGAGTGCTCCGCAGAAGATGATGCAGGTCACACCCTCGAAACAATGGATCCACTTCTTTCTCTCTGATCTCTGACCACCCACATCAAACATCCTATTCATGAGGGACAAAAGAAAACTCAGCCAGAGCCATATTGGACATCGAGATACAGCTTGTCCAGTTTACATGTGTCTAGCCAGACTGTGTGGTAACCGGAACGCTCGCCCCTTAAATACACTCAAACCCATTTTTGTCTGAGGCTGAGGCGAGTGGACTTTGGTGGCCAGAAATATGTTTGTCCGACCACCCTGAGGTCGCTGGATTTGAGCCGGGCATGTGTGTTTTGAGGCGAGTGTTCTTGTATTCTTTGGAGTCACTGGTACAGTTTGACTAGTTGGTCATTAGCAAGACTAACCTGAAGTGCAATTCTTTGCAGGAGAACTGTTCTTCAATGATACCAGTTGTCTTGACTCGAGATCGCAGCACGTCTTGCTCAGTGGGCATGTAGTCTGATTGGCAGATTCTGTCCATTTCATTCAGGTAGCTGTAGATGTCAAATTAGAAGATGATTGTAGTGGTCTCCGTAGCATAAAATAAAATCAATAATATTTGTATTTGTCGATTATACTGTAGCGACTCTAAACCAGTGGTGCACGGACTAATACTAATGTTGGGAGTTGATTGGAAGTTCCTAAATTGCAAGTATTTTTTAAGTGATGAGGAGGCTGTGTGGTGCACTCACTAGCCAGCCGAGTCGTTGAGCTGGAACTCAGCTGCTCTCTCAAAGGAGGCCTGCACGCCAGAGTCCTTCCACAGCTTCTTGATGACGTCACCCAGCTCCTGGGGCATTGTGCCTTCCTCAATGGAGTCTGACAAGTTCTGCAGCTTCTGTGCATCTTCCTGTGATTGTACACATACAGTACATGCATAGAGCAAAAGGAATGGCATTAATACTCTGGGAGTCACATAGTTTATTATTAAAATGTTAAATCTGGTGTGTGTATATATGCATATATATGCATCACAAGACCTGTCCAGAGCCAGAGCCAAAGTCTATCCCCAGCATCTCCATGCCTCGGATGATAGCCAGAGCAGACTGCAGGATGTTTCCATAGATGACGGCTCTGAACTCCAGTTGTTCTTCTTTTGTATAACCACCCTGATGGAGAATCCTTTTGCAGAAGGAAAACAAGTTGGGGAGGGGAATCCCATGTCAGTGGAAGGTATATCTCTTATTCATTACGTGTGTGTGTGTGTGTGTGTGTGTGTGTGTGTGTGTGTGTGTGTGTGTGTGTGTGTGTGTGTGTGTGTGTGTGTGTGTGTGTGTGTGTGTGTGTGTGTGTGTGTGTGTGTGTGTGTGTGTGTGTGTGTGTGTGTGTGTGTGTGCACTTGTGTACAAATATAACCAAACCTACACGCGAGGTAAATGATTTTGCTGTACCAACCTGTGGCATGTTTCCATATGACTCCATTTATTCTTCTAGCCAACATTATTTGAGACTTTGAGAGCCAACTATATGCAGCAGTCACAGTGCACTAAAGCAAGTGCTGACAAATCGCAGCACATGGATGTTTGCGAAACAGACAGTTGTGGGGGCATTTTTAGCCTAGTCAGAGTGAGCTCAGAGGGATTTGCCTCTGAGGGAATTCCTGGGAACTGACATGGTGTATGTGCAACATGATAAATCATATAGTCCGTTATAGTTTTACTTACTTCATTTGTTTTACAATGGTGCTCTTCCCTGACTCACCAGCACCTGGTAGAGAGAACAAATGTTTAGAGCCCTTAAAACCATAAAAAGCAACACAATGTACCAAGATAATGCAAACTATTTCAGAGGAATGTTCCTCCAAAACAAGAATGGAATATGGCTTTTTAACATGAATATATTTGGATTTTGATTACAATTATTAAAATAAAACGACCCAATTTTATTGCAGGCAACGGCAATAGCATGTAAGATCTTGCGATGCTATGGGGACACCCCTGGGTGTTCCCCATGTCACGGGACAACCAATGATTGATGCCCAGGACTCACTAGCCTCTAAGGCACGCTGAGCTTTCTGTCTCTCTGCACACTAATTGGTTGATCTTCCTCTTGGCTCAGACAGTCCTCTGCCATTGGCTCACTACTCAGTAGAAAGTATTATAGCTTTGGCTCTACTGGGGTACAGTAATGGGCTTATTTTCTGCTAAATTTTAAAGTGGTAACATGATTGTGTCATTCACTGGTTTTGGCCACAGCAGTGTGAAGAGTTATTTTTGAATAGCCCTTTGCTGATCCATAATTTCGCTTGGTATTGCTCTAGCTCAAGTTCCCTGGAGCTCAGAGTGCATTCAGGTTTTTCAGTCCAGTGTACTGTAGGTAATGTGAAGTATGATAACACTTTCAAGCAGAAAGGGCAGAAGAATTAGTGATATCACCTTTGTAGTAGTGTTGCAAATTAAAAACCTGACTACACTTAGACCTCCATGTCAAGGAATGCGTTCAATCCGTATCTATTGTCTATGGAAGCCCACAAGGTGGCACTCTTCTCTGCTTTTAATATCCTGGTCCAAACTGATTTACTGTATCTCTATCTTGCAAACAGCCATAATCTACAAATGCAATTATACAGTAGATACTTTGTTACCACAGGATTGTGGTGCTTTGCCATCTTGCTATATTTATTTGACCATAACATATTCATTTGACACACAATTCTAAAGCATATTAGAACACCTACACAGCATGCAGTTGTCATATAAACAATTCCTTTATAGGATTGTTTATTTCCATTGTTACACTTGTTGTTTTAATTCTTGCATGTCTACTTTCATTTTATATAAGCTTTTGCTTGTTTGTTAAGCACTGAAAGCTTCACTTTTTGACTCTGCAACACAGCACACAGCAGTAAACTTCTAATGTGATAAAAGCCAACAGCTATCCATTGTTTGCCTTTCTTTTGTTGAAGGTACTGTATATGAAGTGAAAGCGTATTGCACATGGGCGTTTTGATTTAGATCACATTAGGTATACGTAACTTATGTAACATTTGAAGAATCCAGTGGTGGAAAGTAACTTGGTACATTTACTCTCAAGTACTGTACTCAAGTAAAACTTTTAGGTAATTTCATTTACTTGATTATGTCTATTATTTTTATACTTTATACTTCTACATCTCAGAGGCAAATATTGTACATTTTACTCCACTAGGTATTTGATAGCTTGAGTTACTAGTTACTTTAAATTATATACTGTATATATATCATACATTAACCACTTGATCCCTGTTATATACTTATAATACCTAATATTACAACTTACAAAACACAATATCAGCTATTTTCGGGAAGTAAATAAAATTAAATAAAAAAAACCTTTTGCACTTTTACTTTATTACAAGCATAGTTTGCTACTTTTGTGCTTTTACTCAAGTCAAACCTTTAATGCAGGACTTTACACTTTTTACATTATGGTATTGCTACTTTGGTATTTCCATCACTGGAAGAATCAAAGGAGGACACACCACCTAGTGGATATGGACTAAACCTGTTAGGTAATAAGATTGGCATATCATCGCTGCTCTGCACTGATTAATTTAGACAGCGAGCTGTGATCTCTTAAGTATCAATGTGCTTACATTAGATTTGAGAAGTCAGCCTTCACACTTTGCGGTTGCAACTGTATTATTGACATCGTTTCAAGATCATTGAATTTTCATCAACCACTGTTTCACTAAGATGTGCTTAGTGCGTTAAGGGCACAGTCACACCACACTTTTATTCTGCCTATGAGGGTGGATTCTGTCCATGGGAATGGAGCGTTTTTGCAGAAATCCGCAAATGCCAGCAAACCGCTACATTCCCATTGAAATGCATTGGCAGAATCCACCCTCATAGGTAGAATAAAAGTGGTTTGTGACCTTAATGTGTTTCCTCAGATGCATAAACAATTTACCACCATATTTATAACTGTTGAGGAAGTTGGATTTCCCTGTATGTCCGACGCTTGAACCCATCCTTTAATCATAGCTATTTCTCTCTTAGCTGATCAAGTAGACTTCAAGGGTGAAGTCACTGTTCAGCCCTTTCATCCACCGTTGAGCCTCCTTAAACCCCGTCTTAAGGGATGAAGAATCTTTCTCTGAGAGATTTTCAGGGCCTTAAACCATTGTGTAAATATATGGAGAATAATTTACCTAAAAAAAAGGTTTCAATGTCTTAAACACGTGTAAAGATGCTGAGAATAATGTATTATTAGATATAGATCATAGGTCAAGGATCAAGTTAGCTATATAATAAGTTTAATTATTTTATAGATGTGTTGTTTTCCTACAGGAGAGATAGTTTAGAGGGCTAATAGATAGGACATTGAGTAAGCTTAACAGATTTGTTTTAAGTTGGTGACTTACACACCCTCAATTCCTCTGCTGGCCTTTCTCTCTCATGCCTGTTAAGTCCTTTCACTTCCATTGTACAAACTTAAACTGACCGTTTTATCTTTTGTGTTCTAACAAACTTAACTAATAGAGGAATATCGTATACAGGACTTTTACATATAGGGCCTCTAGTCTAAATGCCCTGAGAATCATCCACTTTTTACTATGCAGTGAGTAGATGTGTCATGATTTTACACCACCTGAGATGGCCTATATCCCAGACTCCAGGAATAGTTCTTGGGTGCACATCCTACAGTGACCAGTGAGTGCAATAACATTTTTTCTTTTTTGTGATGATAATTGTCTTTGTCGAACAGTTGTCTCTCTTCTGAGCCATGCAATAACTGGTTCGGCTCTTGGGAATCTGAGGAAAAACACTCCGAATAGTAGCTTCACACAACTCTAATTCAGGTCTTTCACCTGTGCATTAATCTTAGAGGTGTTTACTGAACAGCTTCTACTGCAGTGAGATTACTGTTCAACTCTGCGTAAACCTCACACTCAAGAAAAAGGCTATAAAGCTACACAGTGTGGTCTGTATGATAGTGAAATTGAAATCTGTGAACCTAACCACCTTTGTATACTGGTGGTTGTGCTGTCTTGATGTAAAGGTGTTTGTGCCCCCAAGGCACTTCATATAATGATTCTTACTTACCAAGCAATAATAGCTTGACTGTCTTTGAATCCTTGTCAGCATCCTCCTTGAGTTGTTTTTCCAATTCCTTAGATTTCTGGTCCTCGGCGCTTGCTCCAGCCCCCATTCTTTCTTCCTCAAGATCCTCGAGATCCTCGAGAAACGAAATTTTGACGGTTCTGTGTGACTGCTAGGGAGAAACTGGACGCAACTAAGGCGATTGTCCAAGCGGAAAGGGATTGTGAGGGAGGCGCTTGAGCTCTTCCTGACTTCTTAGACCTTTGTCAATTAGTTGAACGCTTAAGGGTCAATGCATTTCAGCACTTCATCCAGCACTAGCATCCACTCTCTAATTCCCTCTCTTAAAACCCCTGTCTTAGGAGGTGGTTCTTCCTGATTGGTCAGTCAATCCAATTAGCCTAATAAGGACAGCAGTGAAGGTTGTAAAAAAAGGGAAAAGTCGAACTGTTTTGTGATGATCTGAAATCAATCTATTACAAGTCAGGGTGTTCATGTGGTAGCAAGATGAATTCTACAAGTGTTATATAGAAATGTTATTACTTTAGCCCATTTGGTATTTCGTTTCATAATATATTTGTATGTGTATGGCTGTGTGTATTTGTGTGTACTTGTATATACGCATGCATGCACTAAGGTGCAGGTACATTTGGGAAAAAGTGACATTTCAACTGGCATTCTGGTCTCACTGAAACCTCAGTGTATTCTTCACATCTCGGTCACATGGACATAGCAGGGAGAGAGGCATTAAGATCCTCTAAACTTCTTAAGTTTAAGACGTTTAAATCCCAGGTGGTGCCGGCTAATAAAAGCAACTGCCACTTTACCATGGTTCTTGCTTGGGGGTGGGGGCGGGGCTCAACTCAAAAACAGTATCCAAATGTGAGAATAAACTAATTTAATCTTTGTAATTAAATCTCACTAGTGTTCAGCCGAATGGAATCATAACAAAAGATATATATTGTTTGTGTGTGAATGGCTGTTTGAATGTTTGTTCGCATTGGTTGTGTTATGTACAGCAAGTGTGTTGTGGCATGATTGAATGGGTGATCTTTGAACTGTACAGAGGTAATCTTCCAGAGTTACACTATGGATTGAGGTCAGTGGGTCTTCATCCCTGTGCAAGTGTTAGACCTTATTATAATTAAATTATATATTGATAAATATATTGATTGATTGAATGCTTTATTGGTCAGAAATGTAAGCAGAATGTGGTGCAGTAAGACATTAAGGCTAAAAGGATACACTTAAAGGAGCTAGTCAACCTTTTCTTGAAAAACGGACACTAAAATAAAAATGTTTCGAAAATATTTTATAAAAAAGATTAAGCTTCATATATGTGTTTCTATTCAAAAATGACCACAAAAAGTATAAAATAATCATTTTGGCCATTGTCAGGCCGACTTTGTTTACATCGGATGTAAACATTGTCGGCCCGACTGCCCGACAATTACCAAAATGATTATTTTACCATTATTTTATACTTTTTGTGGTCATTTTTTAATAGAAACACATATATGAAGCTTAATCTTTTGTATAAATGTTTTCGAAACATTTTTATTTTAGTGTCCGTTTTTTAAGAAAAAGTTGACTATAGCTCCTTTAATCAACATATTATATACTGTATAGTAATAATTTACACAATAATACATCTCATCAACATATATAAACAGTAACACAATGTATTCATAATAAGAGTATGGCATTCATTGTTATTTGTTTTACACTTTATTCATTTTTTGCCAATATTTTCAAAATAAACATCAACTTAAAAGACATGGGAAAATTACGTTGACCTTCCCTTGTGGTCTACTGATGTTTGTTCTAAATGTGGGTGGTACCAGATCATGGTTACTCCCTCTAGTGTTGTGGGCGTCACTCATTTTGGAGAAGTAGTTAGACAAAACTTGAGTCACAGTCCCCTTGACTATCTTAATTACAAATCCCATTATATTTGTTAACCCTGTCTTCTGCCCTGAGCCATCCCAAACCATGTTGGAATTAGGTGGTCATGGGCTTAAGGATGTACTGTAGTAGTAGTCCTATCGGAGGAGGAGGAAATTCTGCCCAAAAACCTTGTAGTTTATTGGCAGGATGTCTTTTCTACACAGAGGGCAGCATTTGACCTAAAAATACCCTGTTGTATTTTTAATTATACAAATTATACCTTATATTATTGTCCACACACAGATAGCATTAATTCTTGGGGAAACATGAACAAAAACATGCCTTGATCCTGAAAAGCTGCTTAATATGGAGTCACTGAAGCAACATCAGTTGTAACTGATGATGTTTTGGGCTTTTGGCATGTGCATGTGTAACTGATATAGGATGTAAAACACTTGCCAGTTCATCAATACCTATTGTGTATCAGTTAAGTGTCACAACTTCCTAGGCTGGTGATGGTGAGGATGAAGAAACAATTGTGTAATTAAGCTTATCCGCCAGACCACACCCAGCAGCGATGAGGTAAGCTGTAAGCATTAAACAGTACCTGAATGATCAAATTAATCTCTTTAAATTGACAACAGATACTGTAGACCAGGGCCATAATAGTCAGTAATAGTCAGCAATAATACAGTAATAGTCAAGTACATACAGTACAGTATGGGCATAATTGGATTAGATTTGGTCTTGAAGTTGTCAGAATGTAGTTTATAAGCTGCTGTTGATGACCAATGTGGTTTTATTTATTCTTTTGTGGCCATGCAATTCTTGAGTTGGCATTTGCCATTTGGTGTTTGGAGGGCCAACGGGTTTAACAGAGCTTTAGTTGCTCCCCCATTCATAAGACAAGTCAGTCGATGACGTCATGGTCTAATAGGCTCAGAAGGTATCTAGACTAGAGGATTGAGAGGAAGGTGAAGGTGCAGGTAAAATAAAAATACTCACAGTTGTAGTGACAAGTGAGGGATTATAAATACAGAAAAATAAATTATGCATGGAATCTGAACAGCAGTTTACTAATACATCCACTGGACAAATCTGTTTACTTTAAGTCTTTGCTGTGTTTGAAAGTTAGTGTTCAATGCTCTCTGACAATAGAAAATGTTAAAGAGTTGGCATTCTACATATTGGGCAAGTTTGTTGCGACCGTCAGATCGCATTTACTATCAAAACCTCCACCGGCTGTCAGTCAGTTTGTCTGTCTGTCAGTCTGACGTCACACTTTTGTCCTTCTCATATCTCTGCCACCGTTTCCCCAATCCATGCCAAACTTTGCACACACACTCCTTGGCTGCCAAATGTCTCACATGGCCCCTCACTCTTCTAGCGCCACCATGAGGCCGAATCTTGCAAAACACATTTTTGGACACTGCTCCTACAGATTTTGCCCTAAAATCACGCAAAGCGGTACACAGTATCTCTAAAGTCATGTCATCAACATGGATCTGTCCCATTTCCCATATTCCCTCCTGATTGGCTACCATTGCCCTCTAAAGTTTGTGTATGCGACCTGACGGTCGCTTATCTCCCGATTAGGGAGTCTTACTGGTAATATCTGCAATAACCCAAATATGTCTGGAGGTTTTAAAATCCCAGTTAATGTGCTATACATTGTTTACAGGATTAGAAAACAATATACTTTTTTGTATTTATTGTCTTTTTAATGTTCAAAATAAACATTCATAAATTCACTCATGATGAGAACATTATTGCATCTACGTGAGCCATGGCTCAGCCCCACATTCTTATATCCATATCGCCTTGTCTGCTGAACCCAGCGTTGTCCGCTCCTAAGATATCGAGCATCACTCTCACGTCACTCTGCCTAAGCATCTACAGGACAGTAAATGTTTGCTTGAGAACTTTAAATCCTCAAACTGTTCCAAGCGGACTAATGATGGCAGCCACTCTAGTGGCAGTGGCCCAATCCCATTAGGCTCTGGGGGGAGTAGCCAGGCCTTGTGAACGGCTCCAACATCTCTGATCTGTTGACAAGATTACCTCCAGAGCCTTAGATCAACCCTGGGAGCCAGGAGGGATGCGGGGTTAACACATCATGGCAGTCTCCTGTGGGCTGTGAGCAAGTAGTGAAACATTGGGAGAAACGTATGGTATTTTTATTGTTATTATCAGGGTAGACAGTGCATCATACTTCACAATATAATATTTTTATTTTTATTTCACATTGCCTCTCTAGTGAGACGGTATCTATAAAAGAGTAAAAAATGAAAAACAAAGAACCAACTATAAAGATGAAATTGGAAATTGCAAGTGTGGTTGCCTTGAGGCGAGTCACACTTGTAAATATCTCTGCATCTGTCAGTCCTTTTGCCTATTCGAGCAGTGTTAACCATTCCGTCCTTGTCCCTTTTATGCCCATATATGGAGATCCATGATGTCATCAATATAATATTACGTCCATATCTTGGAATGTCCATATATGGACAATGTGTCTCATGTGGTCTATGATGTCAGACATATATGATGTCAGTCATCTCCATATTTGGGAAAAGTTTCATTTTTAATTAAAGTCAATGGAGAATATTAATTCACGAATACATTTATATAAATTAAACTATATAACGTATCTCTTAGCTAAATGCAAGGAATCGATTCCCGATGAAGCCGGTCGATTTGACATATGGCCCAAGTGCGTGCCACAAAAACTGTGGGAGGAGTAGCGCCACAAAAAAATAAGGTTTATCTAGGAGGCCCTGGAAGATGGATGGATGGAATAAAGTCGAACTAGTACTATTGTCTGGACACTAATTAAGACAGACCAAAGTGAAAAAAGTGTACTGAATCTGGGCTTTTATTATTTTGTAAATATCTATTCTAAGCGGGTATTAAATGTGTGTACAGCTGCAGCATTTTCCATCAATAAACAACAGTATGGTGACGATAACAATAAATGTTGCCTTCAGGTAGTGAGACAATAGAGAGCTATCCTGTTACACTAACTGCACTGTATTAGCGTGCAACTACTACTGTCCATTTGCTGTAATTCATATAAATCCACCATCTTTTGATGTCTAATGACATTACCCTTTGGCACAGAAAGTGAAAGTGTAATGCTGCTGAAACAGCATGTGTTATGGATACTAAGTAATGTAATTAACAGCTCCATTACTTTAGCTGGTCAGTGGTTTGCCCTCGGTGAGGAGCTTTGGTGGTTTAGTCCCAATGCACCTTAAATAAGTAGACTCACACGCATGACGCACAGACTGGTGATACCATGGCGTAGTATTTACACACAAAGATCAAGGGTTACCAGAATAGTATCATGAAATCACATGAACTCCACAAACCTTAAAGTTCTTGCCAAAGAAGACAAATATGCTTCCATGACTATGCACTTCTACATGACTGTCATTTCTCTTTTCATCAGTATGTGGTGATACACAGTACAGTATAGTTAAGTGCCTTTGTCATTGCGACCATTAGGTCGCAAGTTACTATGAAAACCTCCAACTGTCCCTCCGTCAGTCCATCAGTCTGTCACGTCACACTTTTGGCCCTACTCTTATCTCCGGAACCGTTGCCCCTATCGATGTCAAACTTTGCACACACACTCCTTGGATGGCAATTCACAACTTCCAGCCTGATTTCTCAGCCTGATTTCTCACATGGTCCTCTTCTACCGCCACTATGAGGCTGATTTTTGCAAAACACATTTTTGGACACTGCTCCTACAAGTATATCTCAAGTGCTTTGCCCATGTATGGAGATGGTATACAAGTCCTATGATAATGGGTACTGCCATGACAACAGGTACAATGGGTACAACAGCCAGGTATTGCATAAGCAGAGGCATGTGTTCCTTCCTGATGGGCCACGCCAAAACATTGCCCTTCTTTCTTCAGAGCTGTTTGGAATTCTGTGCCTTGTCACGACTCACAATAGTATCACAAATTGGACACCCAGTGTTTATTGAAGTGCAAAATCTATAAACTACAATATGAAAATCTATGGCAGAAATCCTTGAAATCTGTTTTTTTCCTTCTCTATCTTTAAAATTGCATTCTGGTTTTATGGTGTCTCTCTATTGCTTTAGTTCTTGAAGTTACCACAAGAGGACGCTAGCACCATGTTGTATGCTTTCCTGCAGCATGATCTGTCTTTTCATGCAAGAAGGGTTTCCCCACTATAGCTGGATACCAGCCTCGCCTGTTCACCTATACCAGGCTAAAGGTGGTTATTTTGTGTTTGTTCAGTAACAGGGGGTATTCCCATCTCTCCAGATCTTTAGTAAACATAAAATACATTATCAGGTGGGTTGCCAATTTCATTCAATCTTGAGAGAGAACCCATAACATTTCTTTCCATTTAAAATGTGTGTCCCAGTTCCACATTCGTCTGCACATTTCTTTGTTTCATCACTTCCAATTTCACTTCCTGTATGAGTTCTCTCTCCTGGTTGGATGGTAGTGTTATCATCAGACAATTGAGCCATTTAACACATCTGCCCCTCCCTACAGAGCTTGTTTTACCATTTAGTTTGGGATTTGTGTTGCATTCATTTAACACAATAGGAATGAAACAATCTGAATCTTAAAGCATACCATGCTGGATTTAGAACTATTTGTTCCTTCTAATATGTAATCTATCCTCCACAAGCTCCAGCAGTGCATAGATCTGAGGTTGAGGTAGAAATGAGGTTGGCTGACCCCCTTTGCAGCACTGAGCAGGCGCAGTTCCATCAGACTGTTGTGTTTTTCAGCTGGCTGGATGCCAGGCTGTATTCAGAAGACCATTGTTATGTAAAACCAAGGGAGCTAACAAGCGAGGCAAGATGACACTTTTGGAGAGACTGCATAATATGCTGTCATCCACATTTATGGACTGGATGTCTGGAATGAGAGCTCACTATCAATGTGAATCATTGTGTAAATCAATACTTTGAAGAGGATTTCATGTTATTATTATTTTTGAAGTGGTGAAAGGCACGCTGCTTCCAAGGAGTGGCTTTGTCTGTCCCGTAAAGTCTGTCCCATAGGCTTCCAAGGAGTCCCGTGTCCTTGTCATGTCCCGTGCATGCAGTATTGAGGATTGGTCAAGCTTCACATGACAATTTGGCCCTCCAGACAAAATCATTCATTCATTAAGAATTCATAAAAATATAGAACTAAAACACATAGAAAGTATAGATCTAGAACACAAAATGTATAGATCTAGAACACAGATTTCATAGCTCTAGAACACATAGAATAAAAATTCACCGATTCACTTCGAACCGAGGTTTGATTTTTCTCTCTGAACCAGCAACCAGAATGACTGATAACATTGCTTTACCTATAACTTAGTAACCTTTTTACGTTTAACAGTTGCTTCAATAGTTTTCAATCAGAAATGCCACCCATTATTGTAGCCCTGAGACTGCACAATGCACATAATAAGGTACTAAATGAAATTTGTCGAGATACAGTTGGATTTATTAGTGCCACACAGTCTGTGGCCCATACAGTTCTATTACAAAAAATTAAAACTATGTGAGACTCCCTGGAACTGTCCTTTACCACTTGAGCCCCAAGCATCCCTGTTCTGGAGGTAACACTCACCCAAAATAGCAGCTCTAAGGGCTTGTAGATTGGTTATTTACGGCAAAGAGATTTGTTGTATAGTGCATTTACAGTAAGTGGTTATATGTACATCAAGTCATATCGTCATGACATATTTATTTTATTCTGTTTAATAAAACTTGAATAGATAGGCCTACATACAGTTGAGGCTGATAAGTTTAAAGAACAACAAACAACCAAAGAAAATAACTTGGTTTCAAAAACTGGTTTAACAAAACTGAAAACAATAGATAAATTAAATTAACTAATCATGAGACTAACCAAGCAGGAAGAGAGCAAAAGGAAGTTAAAGAAGTTTCACTAATTATCCTTAGTAACAAATCATCCATATAATTTAGCATAGTGTTATATATCAATTAGCTACAACAATACACCATATGCTGTAGCTTTTACACTCTTATTACTAAATATTAATAACTTACCATCCATATACATATGTATACATATATTGGGGTAAGAGGTTAAGTATGACTCTTGTGCTACTGTATTACTACTACTACTACTACTGCTACTGTTCCTTCTCTGTCAGGTTTGTGGTTGTTATGGCAACGGAGTAAGCTAGACTCAAGCTTTTCTAAACCTCAGGCCCGGGGACCACCAGGGCCGTGGTAATGGAAATATTTGTATTTATTCTTTCATCTTGAATCTACACTGAAAATAATTATCAGTTTTAATTGTATTTATTTTGTACACCTCTCAGAGTTACAGACCCCCTGGTGCTGGTGGTCCCCGGACCTGACCTTGAGAACCAGTGGGCTGGGGCTTGGTGATGCTGTGCTGTGCGAGCGTGAGTGCATGCCATGCATGCGTTAGTCTGTACAAGCATGCATGGTAGGGTTGGGATGGGATGGGGTGGCAGCACCTCTGTTCCGCCCCTCCTGGCCTCTGTCAGCACTGCAGCAGCTCAGGCATGGATGCCTATAGGGGGGCGGAGCCTCCTAACACTGCAGCATGAAAGCACAGCGATGCTCTGCAGCGTAGACCCATGCTGGACCAACCGCTTTGGAAATCCCTCACACACACACACACACACACACACACACACACACACACACACACACACACACACACACACACACACACACACACACACACACACACGCATGCATGCATACAAACACTCACACATGCAGCCCTCACTGCAGTCAAACCGCCTCTAGCTACCCAGCATCTGCGCTGCATTTCTCTTGTCTCTTCATCTCCTGCCATCCCTCCTCTGTCTCTCTGTCCTCTACCACATCTTCTCAGCGTTCTCTCTCTCTCTCTCTCCTTCTCTCACTGCTCCTTATTTCACTCTGTCCTTTCCTCCAACTCCCCCTCCTCTCTTGTCTCCTCTCCCTAACACTCTCCCATCTCCTGCAGCTCTCACTCACACTCATAGCTTTCCTACCCTTTCCTGTCCGTGCCCCGCTGAACCGCAGACGGGGGATCATGTCCTCCAACCTGACCCCCGGGGCGGCGCCTGGGTCTGGGGCCAAACCCAAGGTCCAGTCACCCTTCAGGAAGAGGGGCAGCCTACAGTACACGGCCAGCCCAGGTAAGTGGGGCTGGAGATTGAGAATTGTGCATGTGTCACAACATTGTTTTGTCCCTAAAATAGCAGCTCTACAAGCCATTAAAAAACAACATGGCAAAATAGAGCCTAAGCTCTTAATGCAAGAATGTGTATCACTCATAGTGGTGCTGCATGTGAAAGTGAATGTTCATAATAAAATGTTCTACAATAACCACAACTATGACTACCATGCCATTGCATGTGCATCACTAAATGATTTTAATTATGTTGTGTTATTGATGCATATTTAGCAATTGCCATAAGACCAGTGACACAAAGATCTGGAAAAGAATCATAGACCCAAGTGTGAATATACGTTTGCCCCTGAATAGTTTTGGGTAAATCCTAACCTGTTGATTTGAGGAGGTGTGGCATGCTCTGCGTAGGGATTGCAGCATTTGCGCTGTACCTTGTGTTCCCTGCAGTTTCATGTCAAATGCACTTTGGTATTACACATCCCTCATCACTTTCTTAATTACTAGCACTTTATGCAGTCTAGTGCTTTACCACTACTATTTAAAACCACTTACTTACCACTTACTATTTAAAAAATAGATCCAAATAGCTAAAAGCTCACAATGTGCCACATCGCAAGCTTGTAGATCTGTCATTTAAGAAAAGGTAATTTGTTTTGAATCACATGCCCAAAATGTGAGGGTTAAAGTGGTTCAAAATGAATTTACACCATCATTTATTGTGGCAAACGTACAAATGCTTTATTTTGCTGAGATCGAACGTGTTGATCTGTCTCCAGAGAGAAATATGTCAGTACCTTATGACTACGTGAGTGATTGACCGAGCCTTTATTTCCTTCCTGAATGAGAGGATTAGCCTCAGTGTGTAGACCCTGATGTACAGCATGCACACCAAATGCCCCTTTCATCACTACT
The DNA here is from genome assembly GCF_963921795.1 of Nannobrachium achirus. NCBI lineage: Eukaryota > Metazoa > Chordata > Actinopteri > Myctophiformes > Myctophidae > Nannobrachium > Nannobrachium achirus. The sequence goes on along the minus strand of NC_137818.1, from coordinate 29,671,556 downwards.
ACAAAGAGTAGGGTCCTTTTGAAGGTAGAATGTCACCATGGTGAAACACAATTAAACGCCACTCTCTGCTACAATTCATGAGGCGTTGTTCTCTCTCTCATCTCATTCAGGACACATTGCTCAGAGAAAACAGGCCTACATCAATCCTCTGTTAATGCTCTTCATATTCTGGTCAGGTGACACGTTCATGGCAGAGCAGAGTCGTTTTTGTCTTATGAAACGAGGGAAGTTGCTGAGGCTGCAGATCTGCAGTTCCAACCCACTCCTCAATGTGTAATGGAGGAAAAGTACACACTACTGTACTGTATATACAGTTGCAGGCTTTCATATCTTTTAAAATGTGATTGTCATATTAGAATGATGTAAACCATAGCCTTAGAATAAATAAAACATAGTTATTATCAGCAATCACTCAAACCAGTAGGTAATACCATATGAAATATATCTACGGTGCTATGACATGATACTATACATACAGTAGTACTGCCAAAATAGAGAGACCAGTTTGGAAAATCCTTTCCTTTTTAAGTCATGGTTGAAATGTTCTGCCTTTCTGTGATTACACTGCTGTCACTGCTCACAGCTGACAGTAACTATTACAGAGAGATACAAAGGGACGCTCCACAGAGACAGATTTGAAGGGTGGCTGAGCGGGATGGTGCTAGCTGCTAATCTTAGCTATATCATCTCTGACAGATTTGTCCCATCCCCCCTACATGCATATAGGCATACATACATAAAGATGTTAGGATACAGCCCTCTTACTGCCCCAACCTACACACCATTACCCTGGGCCTAGCTGGTTAAAGCTTGGTCTGCACAAGAACCACAAGAGCTAAGAGTCAGACTCGGGTCATATTTAGTTTGTTAAAACAAGTCAGTAATCCATCTTGAGAAAGCAGAGATGACATTTTATTACTCATTTGTTGTTTTTTATCACTAAAATATGTACATAGTGTACAAGTACACTATGTGTATATTTGTTAACTCATTACTTTCTAGCAAAACTAAATGTAGGCAAAATATGTGTATATTGTGGTAGATGGACTGTTAGTATAATTACCAGTGTCATGTGCTGAAACCCTCAATGAACTTTGATAAATGTGTGACTGTCCTTGTTACTGTCGGAGACATTCATTATATGCTTATGAATTACTGATCCTCTCACACTTCCATTTCATTAGTCCATTTAATTCATGTCCAAATTGGTTAGTAGCTTGGAACTGCTAGGGTCTATTAGAGTAGACTGTTTTAAAAAGAACCCAATGCCTCTATTCCTCCATTTCACACTGATCTGTCTGCACTCTGTCAGTCAATCGATTAGAGTGTGTCTGTTGTATGACCTGTCCCTCCCCTGCTTTGTTCTTTTCAACCTTTGCTTCAGTCTATATTAATAAATACAAAATACATATTTTACTCAAGACTGCGCTGTTACAGTATATGAGCACTAGTGCAGCATTTGCGTGATAATGGTACAAAGGAGAGTGGGGGTACTGTAGCTTTCAACATTGCCTCAGTTTGACTCCTTCACAACTTTCTTCTTGACATAAGGTTGTCAAGATCCACCAGACTGGCCAAGTTCGGAGAGAATGAGGACACAGCTGCTCTCTCTCCATCAGACAGCCCTTTGTGTCGCTCTCCATTAGACAGCCCTTTGTGTCCATGTAGCATCATTACGTGCACGAGGATATGTCTATGTGAAGCAGGTCAGTGCAGGGTGCATAAATTGAACCAGACAGGTGGGATTGGCTTTAAGGGTGAATCACTGCTTCTTGTTGAGAAAATTGCAGTTCTGCCATTTAACACAACACCCACTCACCACTTAGCCGAGAGTATTGCTCATGGTGTTTCTTTTCACGTGTTTGAACACCCGTAGATCCACAATAAATCGCAAGTTCTCTGTCTATGATGGCTGTCTATGCATACAGATTTTGGTACAATTTTGTGGGTGACACAAAATCAACAATTATAATGCATTGTAATGATACCAAATTTGGCTCTTTGGAAATCCCTGTGTTCTGTGCTTAGATCCTGCAGGCTTTTCATAAATAAAATATGGGCCTTGTTGTAGTGTGTGATCCCATTTCCAGTAAGGCGATGCCAGAACAAGGTATCGATGATAGCCATTTACTATGGTATGCCGATTGGCGGTTTCAAAAGACCCTTTGCACTTTGGCCATATACAGTTTACACCCTGTTTGGTCATATCTTATTATCTTCCTTATCATCATGACATGCATACACTTGTCGGCATGTTTGACATGACCATATTGTAATGATGTGACAGCGTTCCAGTGGATAATCTTTTGTGCCCTTTCTGTCCAGTGGAATTCATCCACAAGTACTGTAGAAGCGTAATTTCTACTTGAGCTATATTCCAAAAAGATATACAGTACAGTTATCCATTTAAAACAAATCACTGCCAAAAGTTTACCATTTAAAAGGATCCAGTCCATATAAACCTTACAAAACCTGCTACTAGCCTATACTATCTACTTTACAAAGTACAGTACCAGGCTGATTTTGTTCTGTGTTATGGAACCATTTGTGAAACTAGGTGGTTGTAAATGCACTTTTTTAGGAACGAGTGTGTCAATCATTCATTTGTAACGAATGATTGACAGAGAATTAGTATTCCCACCCAGCCATTTGCAAACAGATGTGCCTAAATTGCTGATAACCCCTAGTCATTACTCCAGTCATTACTATATCTATCTCATGTTGTATATAGTCTCTTTCGCAGTCTCACCCTCCATTACTCATGTGGGGCTGAGGGCTTGCTACAGTGGACTTCTACCCCCATGGGTGGGACCATATCTTGCCCTGCTGCTACTCAGGTTTTAATGGAGAGGTCAGAGGTGAGGTAGAAGATATACAGTACATAGGGACCCACCCTGTGTCTTTAGAACGCTGTTGTCTCCCAACGCTGCTGTACTGCAATCACACCACAGCTACCAGTGGACAGACAAAGCCTGGTTCTCAATAGTTGTGGCTTGTCCCATACAAAGAAAAGGCATAAGAGGTACGATGCATGTTGCTTTAAAGATGTCTTTTCTACCTGTCCATATATTCACGTGACTTGTGGTTGAAGTTTTGTTGCATTTTTTGTGCTAGAGTGTTGCTATGTCCTTTTTAATGACTGCCATTGGGCCTTTGGTGTGTGAGACTAAAGCCTGTTGCATGAAATTAGTCTTATTTTTTTAATTACTAATAATATAAGTACAGTACCATGCTGTAGTTTGGTTAATTTGAAGCGAGTCTGTGTGTGACACAGAAGAGAGTCTGTATGTGATACAGTGTTTTGACCATGAGAGGGAGCCTCTTATAAGTAAATTCAGCTAGATTGGACTGACAAACACATAATGTAACAGAAACATTGTTTGGTCTATGGTCTACCATTTTCTGGGTCATAACAATTTGATTAGTCATTTAGTCCCAATGAGTTTGTATTTAGATGGTTTAGGAAAAGGATAATAAATTAACTCTGAATGTTAGGGAGATCATTTGCTTTTGAATTGAGTTGCTTGTTTACCTCTAGTGCTCCAAGGTTTTCTTGAAATGCTGTGAGTGCTGTTGAAACTGTATTGCTCCAGTTGGTTCCACAGAAAATAATTATCACTTCATTTGTTTAATACATATGCAATATACATATACTGTAAATGCTTGTAGATGGCAAGGAAAATAACATTGTATGACAAGGCTTTAAAATGTCAGAAGATGTCTTAAAAATACAGAAAAGTGGCCGCACACACCATAGCCAACGTGCCAAAATGTATTATAGGACACAGAGGATAAAAGGCTTTAAAATGTGTTATGAGATTATCATTACGGTAATTATGGAAACAATCATGGAAATTCAGGCATCAGCTTGTTCAACATTCTGTAATGACAATAATCTAGGTAGACAAGTCTGATTTAGTCCTCTCTCATCCTCTTGACTATAGGCATGTGTTGGAGATTCTCCCTGGGTCTCAATTCAATCACCAGAGAGCATTCTGAGCCAAATCAAAGTCATCAGTGAACTGGCAGCAGTTATCATGTGATCATTAAACATGCAGAAAATGTGTTGGGACAGAACAAATCAAATTATTATTATTACAGTCATAGACATTCAACCAGGGAACTTTGACGACTGTGCTTGTCGCAAAAAGAATCTTCAATTTGTAAGTGCTTGTGATAGCGAAATGAGGATGCATTGCATCAAAAGCAATGCTGAGGCCAAAATAGCCATTGTTCATTTACTTTTTTTCATTATGCATATACACAAAGACTAGTGTCACCACTGTATGGGAAAGCATATTCCAGCTGAGATTGTTGCACCAGACAACATGCTGACCATTTAATTTTATTCATGTGAGAGATGATGGCAGGGGTCTCATTTAGTGGACAATCATCTCCCTCAGACCTCCCAGCAGGAGAAAACATGCACAAGCACACATAGAGATGAACAAACCTCCCATACACATGCTCCCTTTAGCGAAACACAGGAAGGAGTAAGAGGAAAAACAGAGGAGAGGGGGGCCATGAAAAAAACTGACACTAATCTGCAGTATGTGGCTCATTTAAATAGCTTTTTTTGCTCGGAAATCAGTCCTTTGCGGCAAGTGCCACTGTCATATGACAAAGTTTTTAGCAGACTTGCGGAAGATCCACCACTGCAAGTGACATGCCCCTCTGCCCCTCGTGGTACATTCCAGATAGATGTCAGAGGCATTTAAATGAGGAGGATCAGCTGCAGAGTGCAGCCCAGCCACACACAGCATCGACAGCTGGCCTGAACAGGAGGCAGACACACAGTGGGGTGGGAGGGATTGTTATTATTCACTGAGATGTGAGGTTGAATGCATGGATCTACTGGACCAGCACTGTGTATGTATGACAGCTTAAGGGCACAGTGGACATACATGTACATGCATGTGCACGTGCGTGTGTGTGTGTGCGTGTGTGTGTGTGTGCGCGTGTATGTGCGTGTGTGTGTGTGTGTGTGTGTGTGTGTGTGCGTGCGTGCGTGAGTGTGTGCGCGTGTGCGTGAGTGTGTGCGCGTGAGAGCTTTGTTTTGTCTTTTGACTTGAGTGTTATGTGTTGTTTCTCTCCTTCTCTTGTTTTCTTGGCTTTCCACTCTCCCTCCCTGCCACCATCATGTTATCCCATCTGGAAAGGACAGCAGACACCGTCTTGGGCAGTTTTGCTGTTTGCCATGTTCCATCTCTCTCTGCATGTACAGACTCTCTCCTCCAGCCCCTCTAGCTGCAGGGGAAGGCAGGCTTTGAGGAGAGAGCGATGCATGCTCCATGACTCACATCACATCTATACTATAATTTTGCAAATGTCTGTCTGTCTGTCCCAGCGTTTCTCCTCGGTGGCTGGAGCAATTGATCTGAAATCGCATCACCATCAGCATATGAACACACCTGACATAACTGTGAAGGCCGTTTGTCACTTTCACAAATCGTATGCTGTATATTAGCATTTTTATGCTGTATCTACTATCTATTCGGCATCTAGCATGAGGCACATCTATTCTGCATCTAGCTTGAGGCAAAATGTTTAACCAGCTCTGTGTGTGTGTGTGTGTGTGTGTGTGTGTGTGTGTGTGTGTGTGTGTGTGCAGGCAGGCGGGTGTGTGTGCAGGCGGGTGGGCGGGCGGGCGGGCTGGGGGGGGGGGGGGGGGGGGGACAGTATCTCTGTAGCCATTAAACAAAACGGGTTTCTTACATTGATGCTCCTACATCATGCAAGCACCAGTTAAAGTTACTTTCCATCCCTCATATACTGTGTGCACAGTGCACATCCCATAACCCACACACTGCACATCATTTTGGAGCTCATATCTTTGAACGGGTAAGGGCTAGTTGGAAAAGAAAACCCAAAATGATACTTCACCTCTCCCCATGTCGCCTTCCCTTTAAACCCCCGCTCCCTCTACCTCTACCTCTTTGTCCCTGGGCTTTTACTGCTTTGTGTCAATGTCCAAGGGGCTTTGTGGTGACAAATAAGTGTGTATTGACTGTCCCCACTAACTTGCCTTCTCCTCAGTCTGGGATGGGTGACTGTGCACAGAGTTGGAGTGCAGATCGATGAATCATATATTGGCATGCATTTAACATCGGTATTTGTGAAATCTGAGAGGGAGTAATATCCAGAGGCAGTGTGGACAGAGGGATTATTTTAATGATTGCTGTCTGTTGTTTATTATTCATGGAAGACATAACAGCACAAGGAGACAATAAAGGGAACACATGAAGGATTTATTTTTGTCCAGGATTCCAGCTTTAGTTTGTTTGTAGAGTAGACGTGCATTTATAGCATCCTAGGCTGGTTGCTCTCTTTTGCTTGTATACTCTACTGTACATACTTCTGTGATGTCAGCTGTTTGATGCAGACTGCAGAGCCCATGTGGATTGACAGAGGTGTAAGCATCTCTTGGAGTGGCAGTGGGGTTGAGATGAGGCTGCGTTCTGTATGCAGTGCTCGCTCTGTGTATATGTTCTCCAGCAGTCCCACAAGTGTTTGTCTTCTGACATCATAGTCAGCAGCCACTATGGCATGGAAGTGAGATTGTGGTGTAGTAGTAGGCCTACTACTACTCTACTGTATGTCATGAACCCTGTCTCATGAAAGATGGAATGTAAACATCCGGACATTTAGATCTGTGTCAGTAGTTGTTATCTTTGTTTGATGCTAAAGGGCAGTATGCTATATTCCCCTCTGTGTACTTTCAACATGCAATGTTATACCAGCTTCTATTTTATATTGCACATTGTACATAGTTACTACTGTATGTATTTACTTATCTTTATATTCTGAGTAATATTTAACAGTATGCTTCCGTGTATCCTTGTATGTGCAAACATGCCTGGCAATAAAAAAAACATTCTGATTCCGGTAATTGTTGTGGGAGCCTGTCCAGATGTTCTGTCCAAGGACAGGCAAGCTTTGCTTCTCTGGCCCGCTTGGTAGTGAAATGAATTTCAGAAGAATGTGGTAATTGTTCATATTTTCCATTTCCCAGCCCTCCCACTGTGATGTAGATAAAACTCCCCTGTAAATGGATGTAGCTTTCACAGACCTGTCTTGGAAGCATTAACACTAACTTCAAGCATGGCATGGCTTAATTATGACTGAAATAGAAATGCAGAATAAGAGAGATTGAGACAGAGGCAGGAACAAAAGAGAGACCTCTTAAAGACAGGGCAACAGATCATTTAAAATACTATGTTATATAACTATGTTATATTCTGGCATTCTCATAAGCAATAAATATGTTATACATATTTATATATTCAATAACCAGAAAGCAGATTTTTCAGCAGTTATAGATCACTTTTCTCATCTTACATAATCTTCATATATTTATTTTCAGAAAGCAACTGATATAGCTGTCTAGATGGACTAGTGTATACATATCTGGTTGTCCCTTATCTGTTGCCTCTCGTGTTAATTTGGTAAGTTTACCTAATCTCAAAACACTGAGAAAAGAGACTCTCTGGTAAGTTAGTTTACAGTGTAAACTAACTAATTTTCAACTATTTCTAGTCACATGACATTTTCTGCAAAATGAGGGGCAGAACGATCTTGCAGACAGACTGACCATATGCAGCATAGCCTTATAGTACCCATTTCAAGTGAAATGCAAAAATCATAAAATTTGCAGAGGTTTTGCATTTTGGCCCTCGATTTATGTAGCTATTTGTCCAGTAACTGCGTCCCCATCTCTCCAGCTCTTTAGTAAACAGATCTTTGTGATCAGGAGAGAGAACCCCACTCAGATAATTTATCAGTTCCAATATTATACTGTCTGTTGGTTTCATCACTTCCAATTTCACTTGTTTGATCTGTATCCTGAATGGATAAAATTGGTATATCAACCTGAAACAGGTGGGTGCACGGTGGCAACTGAGAGAAGGCAGAATGTCTCACTGTGTGCATGTGATGGCATTGAAAGATGTGGGAGTGCACAAGAAAATCCCCAATTTGTAGAGTGAGTGTCAGTTTCACCACAGCTGTTGTCTTAAGAGCTGACAGGTACAGTAGAGTAGACCCCCAGTTAATATCAGAATGTGTGTTAGTTTAACACACATTTTAACAAACATACACTGCCTTAATGTGTGCAATGCATAACAGCACATATATTACATTGCAGTATAGAATAATCTCCTGCACTACGGAAGCTCTGATCCATGCAGCCATTAAAAGTCATTATTGATATAGGATCAAGGGCAAAAAGGAGCACAGTGGATGAATATGATTCCACAGGAAGTCTCTTGGCCTTTGACCTATTGCAACCCTTTGCCTTTCCTAGCAGGTTTCAGATTATTTTTCCACTTGTTTTCATATCCTTCTGGTGATCACAGACATGCACACTATCCGCTCCCCCACAGAGAAAGACCGGAGGGAGAACTCGCTACTCTGTGTTGCTGCTGAAATATGCATGGATTGGAGGTCACTTGGGAAGATGATACCGTCTGACCTCCTTTTGACACCCAGTGACAGTCAGTACAGTGTTGAGCAGCAAAGCTATGGCATCCTGTTTGTTTGTTGTCATTATGAAACTGGCACATTGTGCATCAGCTTTTGGTTCGGCCTGATTGAAATCCACAGGGGAAGTTACAAGTTGCTTAATTTATACTTGGACGATGGTTTTGCGCAACACAAATAGCTGATCTACAAGCTTACAAAGCGATGCAACACATAGTGAGCTTGCACGGCCCGGTGTGCAATGTTACAGTCGACTGACTCAGTCTAACCGCCCTTAGCGGTTATGTTCTTGTGGTGAATTATAACATTATACCACTATTCTATTCGTATCACCAGATCAGTAATAACTTACATATACTGTATATATGTGTATGAATGAATTGAATGCCCGAATAAATTTGTTAGTGGTGTGTTTCAGTCCTCAGGGAGGAGTGATTATATAACTGTAGATGCAGCTGATCCAAATATAGCAGCCATTAGGGGATTAGCTTCAGGCCCAGTGGGCTTTGCTTTGCTTGGCTTGGCTCGTCTTGGCCCAGCTTGGATGTCTTTGCAGCTGGTTGCTTCCTGCCCTCCACACCACTGTCTACTGCTATGGAGACACATTGATATGATTGGACCTGGACAGTGGACAGTCATAACTTACAGTACCAATATGTCTGCTCCTATACTGTACAAATCTGGAGTGTTGAGTTAATTAACACTGGAGTTTTACTGTGTAGCATGGCAAATATCTTTGTGTGGCATTTGTGTTTTACTAGATTACAGTAAGGGTAAAGAAAGCATGATGTGTTTTGTTTTTTGTTGTATTTTGTCTTGCTTTCACATTTTAGTTAGGTACCATATACATTTGTTTTGTCTGAGCCCTTTTCTTTAGCAGTGTGTAGATTCACTCTATTTATTGATGATTTCCTTTTGACCCCCAGCACATGTTAACATTCTGTTTCATCACAGCGCAAATCAAACTCTAGGATTGGAACAGGCTCATCTTTCTTCATTTCATTGCATTATCCACTTTGGTTTGGCTTCAGGGTTTGTAATAACATTGCAGAATCTCTTGTATGCTGAACATGAAAGGTCAAACAGAGATTGAGATTTACCTGATAGGCTACTAGAATGTATTATCATTTTCACTCAGTTTTCTGAAATGCTAAAATGTTTGTTGTCCGCTGCCATTGTATATTTACTTGCGCTAGCAGAGTGTGCAAGTACTGCGTTCGGTGAATTTGTATGCGGCGTCAATGTCCGTCAATGTCCGCGCAGCCAATCAGGGACCAGCGTTCTTTTTTTTTTTTTTTTTTCTTTTTTTAAGATTTGTTTTGGGGCTTTTATGCCTTTATTGATAGGACAGTAGCCAACCAGGTACCAGCATTCTTGGTGACGTCACCATCAACAAGTGCAACCTGATATAAATAACAGGCAGCGCCCTGCTGGCGCACATTCAGTAGGCCATACATGGCCATGAGTGCACAAGAGACAAGTTGGCACCTCGACAGAGAGCAGTCAACCCATCCGTTTTAGCTCGAGACACAAAAGAGATTTGATGAATCCCCAGGACCCAAACTAGTGAAAATAGCTGCGTTGCAACGTGGGGTTGTAAATTAGATCACGATTTTCTTAAAATTATCATTTTCAAAGTTATGATTTTCTATGAAAAAGTGAATTTTTCGTGGCGACATTTTTGAAAATCTTTAGAAATAATAATAAATGAAATAAACAAAATGTAGGAAATACAAAATTAAGGTATTTTTTACTCGTGACCTGGACGCATAAATTGTTTGGGAAACTGTGTGTCACGGCCCCTCGTTGTCTAACCACTGATTACATGATTACACCATCACCTCTCCTCTACTTCATAACGCAACTATCTGAGGTGTCTTGTTAGTGCTGTCCTAATCAGGTTTGCTATCTAGTCCTAATTGGCCCACACTAATTAGTCCTCCCCACTCACCTTTGCTCATGCACCCACAGCGGAGATGCAGAAGCCCTCTGTTACATCAAGCTCTTAATGAAGCAAAACATAATTTCTATCAAGCACATTAGAGCAGTTACACAACAAACTGTTTTGTTTTTATTTCACAGGTACCACATGCTGTCTCTCTTTGCATGACCGTGTGTGAATGTGTGTGTTTGTGCGAGCGTGTTCGTGTGCATAGTTGTGTGAGCAATGAGCATGTGTGTATGATAGATGAACACTGGTGGGCAGCAGGCCCTCAGACATTCTAGCACAAAGGAGATCAAATATTCAGCAGGAGGATGAATATTTCAGAGGCAGGCGTGTAGTTTCAAGGCAAAGATTAATATTGCTGCACATGGACAGCTAAATATACTCCCGGGAGGAACAGAGGGGTGAAGACATTCTGTCTCTGTCTCTGTTGTAGTTGGCCGAGCAGCGACTGACCTCCCTGTTTTCATATTTAACAACCTTTTCCTTTCCCCTTGCATCCACTCACAGCTGCCCTTGGATAGAGCCTCCTTAGGATGGTTTTGGGACATTTCTGCATCATCATACTTGTAGTACAGAGAGACAGAAAAGACATAACATGCTGCATAGCTCCTGAACTGAATTGAACGACGTCACGACTGGGCACTTTTGCTCACTCACTAACAGGTTGAGCTACTGCACACAGGTCCAAATGTGGAGCCCAGCCAACGATACTGCAACTACGTAGGCTCTGCAGTAAAGATTTGAGCTCCCAGGGAACCCAGAAGTCTGAGTCAGAAAAAAAAGAATACGAAAAAAGAAGCCTACTCTGTTTTTCCGCCGCTTGCATGAGAACAGGGATTGTATCTTGTAAACTTGAGTCTTGCATTGGCAACAATGGAGGGTATTGCCCGGTGTATCGTGTGCTAATGGTCACTCCACCTGAATGGTCCATTGTGTCTTGAGGCATAAACTGCCGCTGAGGTCAGACGTCCAGAACTGTGTACAAGCCTACTGACTGAGAGAAGAACAACAAGCTGAGAGTGGACCATCGGACTGAAGAGGGAATAACAAGCATCTGTGTTTTGGAAGGGGGATAGTACTGGCAGAGTGAGGAACCGTGGAGGAGAAAACACAGTGATTAAATCATAGATGATTGAGCTACTTCAGCCGATTAATATTTCTGTCTAGACTTGTGTTCCTGTGATTCAGCCCTCTCTGTCGTTTGGGTAAATGGAGAGACTGAAGCCTGACTTATACATTGTTGCAAGAGAGCATTACGGACTGAAAATAGCAATTAGGCTATTTTCAGTGCACGACACTGGCACACAACTAAGTATAAATCACCCATCACTTATTGTTTGTCGAGGTTGATAAGTTAATTTACAGTCAAGGGGGCACTTGACCAGAAAGAAGAATGAACTGATCTGATTCTGCAGTCTGCACACCATCTCATACAAATGGCAAACTATAAAGTATTACTCAATTCTGTTTGGTTTAAGAGATAGTGAGAGTCGGACGTGACAAGCGAAACGGCATACTGAGGCCCTGTGCCATTTTTCATTGTCCATAACAACTCAAATAGGGCTATCATCAGTGGAAAAACCTTTAAAACTGATCATTCTCTCCTTTTTGTCTCCACCAGCCGAAGGCTGAGGGAGAGTATGTTTTCCCCTCCGTCCGTCCGTCCGTCCGTCCGTGCGTCCGTCCGTCCGTGCGTCCGTCCGTCCGTGCGTCCGTCCGTCCGTCCGTCCGTGCGTGCGTCCTCGCAGTTTGTGAGCGCCTAATCTCAGTCGCTGTTGGCCCAGTCGCTGCCAAAGTGAGCACACACATTCCCTGGAAGCCAATCTAGAACCTCTGCCCTAAATTTTTCAAATGGGCCTTTTCTAGCGCCACCTAGTGGCCGATGTTTGCAAAACACATTTCTGTGCACTACTCTTACAGATTTTGTCCAAAAATCCTACAAATCGGTAGGCAGTATCTCGACAGTCATGTGATCGACACGGATCTGTCCGATTTTGCATATTCCATCCTGATTGGCTAAGATTGGCTTCCAAAGTTTGTGGGATCGAGACGTTTTGAACAAAATGCCTCAAATCACAAACGCAAAGTGCAATTATCATGAAATCGCGCACACACGTTCCCACTAGGCCGAGGAAGACATTTTTTAATCAGCCTCATGGTGGCGCTATAACAGGCCGATTTGTGGTTTTACCTATAACTCCACCGATCAGTTTCAAACTTTGTAAGCGCACTCCCTAGAAGCTAAGGATAAACCTTTGCCCTGCATTTTTCACATAAGCCTTTTATAGCGCCACCTTTGGGCCGACTTATGTAAAACACATTTTTGGATATTACTCCTTGAGATTTTATCCAAAAATCACGCAAATCGGTACACAGTATCTCTATAGTCATGTGATCAAGTCCGATCCGTATGATATTTCATATGCCATCCTGATTGGCTAATATTAGCTTCCAAAGTTTGCAGGATTGCACCACCAGGACGCACAGTCTGGTGGAGACCTGTGCTCGGAAGAGCACTGCTTCTAGTTTACCTTGTTTTTCTTTCTTTTCTCAATTTTCAATCTTTAGTTGATCTCCGTGGTGGCCGCCACCTGCTCACTTCCCAGCATTCCTTGCCTGGCATCCCAGTATCCCTAAAACAATCCATTGACCTGCGCACATCCATGGACGGGAAGTACAAAGAGATTGCCGAGGTGAGTGCTTGACCATAGACCTTAGCAGACGCTTCGACTGTGTCTGTAGGGTGTGTGATGGCTGATTTAAGTAGTCACGCTGGCCCAGAGTCCATTAGTTTAACTGAGGCGGCAGTCACACCTGGCCTGGTAAAACTAATTAAACTCTGAGGTTGAGCTAGGTTTGACTATACACCTGTTATGCACACAGGATAAATCAGCCATTAACCACCCAACAGGGTCATAGATGGTTAAATAGAGCTGAAGATAACATTCTGTGTCTGTTTCGTGTAAGTGTTTCTGTGTGCCAGCATGTTAACTGGAGACGCCTAAATGAAACAGACTGGGGCTCTGTTTCATTTAGGTGTCTCCAACAGTTGGCTTCAGGACATACCAAAATGTCTGCTGTGAAAAAGGTCTATTGTGCTCGACTGCCAAGTGAATAAAGATATTTCTTTCTCCCTCAGAGTCTGTAAATATTGACAGACATGTTGAATGTGCTGTACTCTGTGTTTTGTGCTTAGGAGCTGTTCTCACGCAGCCTCACTGAGAGTGAGATGCGCACTGCCCCCTATGAGTTCCCAGAGGACAGCCCCATCGAACAGCTCGAGGAGAAACGGCACCGTCTGGAGAGACAGATAAGCCAGGACATCAAGTAAGTGAGAACGGACAGGACTCTGAGTCAATGAGGGGAGCTAAGTAATATTTCAACCTTTGCGACCTCAGCTTGAACTCTGCGTTCTCCAAGGATTGATACTAAAACAAATGTTGGTGACCCTGAAGTGAACTCTTCCCTTCCGCCCTCAGGTTTGAGCCTGATATCCTTCTACGAGTTAAACAGGAGTTACTGAAAACCGACAGCGCTACAGACCTAGAGTAAGCAAAGACCTACACTTTGCCTTACACAGAAACCACTGCACTTGTTTGTTATGTCGTCTACTGTATATCTAAAGAACTACCAGCTCAGGAAGGAATAATTTGTTTGTATCTAAATTATATGCTGTATTTATTATTAGATACATGAAAGAGGAGAGCCAATATCCTGACCTGCGGGAGAGAGAGCCAGAGGGGGAGTACCAGCGAGTTAGCATCTCTGGGGAGGAAAAATGTGGGGTAAGACATCCTTGCAGTCACCTTTCTCAAGAAAAACCCTTCTCAGTTCTGTTTATATTGTGTAGAAAGACTTTCGCACACCTAGATTAAGAAGTTTAAAAGCAGGTGAGTGGGCTAAAACAAGTAGACGATTTCAACAATAAAAGATAAGCCTGCATAGTGCATACTGCCACTTGCACGGTCAAGAGTTATGTTTAATTAAAGAGTCACGTTTAATTATGAAGCAACGTTCCGGTCTAATAGACCTTCCTCAGACATCAACTGGTCTACTACAACGAAGCGTTGCTTCAGTTTGTCCATCCAAAAACAATAGGCTACTTAAAAAAATAAAAGCATGGCCTGTCATCTTTGCAATCTTTCTCTCCTTCAAAAGGTTCCCTTCACAGACCTGCTGGATGCGGCCAAGTGTGTGGTGAAGGCCCTCTTCATAAGAGAAAAATATATTGGTGTGTCACTGCAGAACTTCTGCAGGACCACTGCCCGCTGCCTTGAGGAGCTCAGTGAGAGACCTGCAGACATGGGTCTCTATGATGAGGAGCTCAAAGAATCCACCGGCACTGCTAGTATGCGCATGCACATGCACATTCACATGCACTCACTCATACACATACATGAGAATATACACAATGTGTATATTACACAATACAAATAATAATTTTGCTGTGGCAATACAGAGAACATGAATAGGTATTGTGGACATTATAGACATGCCACCCTTAAGTAATAAGTGGATATAAGGTAGGAAGTCGGTGTAGTGTTCATTTAACCACTATATATTAGACTACATACAGGGCTCTATACTAGGTCTCCTTGTATTTCCCTCTATGCCAAATCATTTTGCTGAAGTTAGCATCACAAGTTAACGCTTAATAGGGACGTTAGGCTTCATGTGGTTAGGGCAGGGGTTCCCAAACTTTTTGAGTTCAAGGCACCCCTATCTTTCATCCGAGGCACCCCTACATTATATTCATAATTTTCACTCCCAGCACCTTATATTTATATAGCATATTTTAGCAATTGTGTTGCAAGGAAAACGTTGAGATAATAGACATTTTGGTTAGAACTGACTGAAAATAACGTATTTCAAGTTTAAAATGATACTAAATATATTTCTTTCGTGTCCAAATGAATTCCAACTATTATCAAATTATCTCGTGGCACCCCTGGATTGCTGTCAAGGCACCCCAGGGCACACAGATCAACAAATGATGGCCACTGGCAGGCACTTTGTGTTGTACTCTTCACCACAGCATAGGATAAACAATAGGTCTGGTTGCAGTGTCCAAATATTAAGACATCAGTCCCCACTAGATTTTACAACCCATCTGGTACACACACCCATCAACAGATTGTCTCTATGTACCGGCTGTGGTGACAATGACTCTACAAATGTGATCTCAATCCCATCACACATGGTGTGACATTCTGTCTTCTCTCAGCTGCCACCGTGCACCCACCTGTTTCTGCTACGCATCCCTATGAGAACCAAGACCCTGCCAGCATGCCACCTGACACGGGATATGGCTGCAAGATGGTGAATGGTGTGGTGCATGTGTACACTGAAAGGAGCACAATGGATAAGTGAGATACAGTACTTTATCATTGGTTGGTTGGTTAGTTGATTGATTGATAAATTGTATCTGTACTGTCCTGCTGCATTCAGGAGCCCACATTCACGCATAACACACCCATAGGCCTATATCACAATGCAACTTGTGCTGCAACCTGCAACAAATACCAAATTAAACAAATGATGGTGTAATTTCATACCATTTGATGAAGGCATGCATGATGTACTGTACTTATAGTATACCCCAAAACGCTAGGATGCTAGGAGTGTAGTGGTTGGGCTCAGTTCATCTGTGATTTGTTACCAAAAATGTGTCTTCTGCTAAAGCTTTGTGTTGGTTTCAGGAGCACAGAACTGGACATGCCTTATCCAGATTTACAGGAATACATCGCTGACATGAATGTAATGATGGCCCTCATCATCAATGGACCAGTGTGAGTTTCCACTCATAATAATAATAATAACTTTTAATAATAAAGATAATAAAGATAGGAACATTGCAGCAAAGTGTAGATTCAATATAAACTGAGGGTAATTAACAAAAGGATATTGAAATGTGTATACAGCACAATGTAGATTGCACATCAGTTATTTAACCTCTTAAACCCTTTATAGTTTGTAGACCAGAGTTTGGTGTAGAGTTCCCTATACACAATGCATTGTGGCCTGCATAAGAATCAAAGGTTAAGGATGCTGTTTTCTATGAATGATTTTGTTGCCCGCTGCCACAGGAAATCCTTCTGCTATCGTCGACTACAGTACCTCAGCTCCAAGTTCCAGATGCACATCCTGCTGAATGAGATGAAAGAGCTGGCAGCACAGAAGAAAGTCCCACATCGAGACTTCTACAACATCCGGAAGGTGAACTCATTAGTCATTTATACTGAGTCTAATTATAAAGAATTTGTATATCTTGTAAGTATGGGAATTTATATACTTACAAGAATGTGTTATATTGAATAATTAAGAACTTCTTCTACCCAGTTGTAGTTTTTGGAGAAAAATATTATTATTGTTATTATTATTTTCTGCCTATAATTACATAACATGCCCATGCCCATATTAGGGATGCCACTGAACTCTTTTGGTCTGGGTTGGTTTCTAGGTTGACACACATATCCATGCCTCGTCCTGCATGAACCAGAAGCACCTGCTGCGTTTCATTAAAAGGGCCATGAAGAAGTATCCTGCAGAGATTGTCCACGTGGAGAGAGGCAAGGGCCAGACACTCATGGAGGTGTTCGATAGCATGAACCTCACCGCCTTTGACCTGAGTGTGGACACGCTTGACATGCACGCAGTGAGTGAAACACCACTACAAATGGGTAAACGTGTGTCCCATTTACTGGAGCTGTTCCATTTTTAAGCAATAATGCCCTGCCGAAATGACAGGTAGGGATTTAATGTGACTGTCTGGGGCATCAGTACACAAGAGAATAATGTAGTGAATCACAGCGACTATGTCTTCACAGGACCGCAACACTTTTCATCGATTTGACAAGTTCAATGCCAAATACAACCCCATTGGAGAGTCGATACTGAGAGAGATCTTCATCAAAACTGACAACCATGTTGAGGGGAAATACTTCGGTCACATTGTCAAGGTGGTCGCCGAATGCATATAATAACATAAACACTCTCTTTTCACAGACTTCAGTCAGTCAGTACAAGTTATTTGAGAGTTTTGTATTTTAGTTAAATATAAATACTCCATAACCTGGGATTTGCAGTGTTGATGTTCAGCTAATTTGTATGGTACTTGCGCCCTCTGCTGACCATAGTTTCTAACTGCATTTCAGGAAGTTATGTTTGACCTGGAGGAGAGCAAATACCAGAATGTGGAGCTCAGGCTGTCCATCTATGGACGCTGCAGAGATGAGTGGGACAAACTGGCCAAATGGGCTGTCAAACATCGAGTCTACTCGGACAACGTTCGCTGGCTTGTGCAAGTGCCAAGACTTTTGTGAGTAGCCCTCGTTATAAATTTCAATCACCTTTGAAGCCAGATTTTATTTGCACGTTTGTCCTTTGCTCTCTGTTCTACACCTTGCAGCCCGGTTAATAGTAATGAATCAATTTGATTTACCGTATGTGAAACGAACATCATTAAAATGTAAAATCTTTGTCATTAATTACACCCTCTTCACAGTGATGTCTATCACAACAAAAAGCAGCTGTGTAACTTCCAGGAGATGTTGGAGAATATCTTCATGCCCCTGTTTGAGGTCACAGTCAACCCAGGCAGCCACCCAGAGCTGCACCTCTTCCTTCAGCATGTGAGGAACTCTTTGCTCTAATTGCATTGGAATACTGTATCAGTCATGTACCCTAAATCTGCTGTATTCTATTCATAATTCTTTGTTGTCCATTCAGGTAGTGGGCTTTGATAGCGTGGACGATGAGTCCAAACCAGAGCACCATATCTTCAACCTGGACAGTCCTCTACCAGGCAACTGGACGGGGGACGACAACCCACCATACTCTTATTACCTCTACTACATGTATGCCAACATGACTGTGCTGAATCACCTGCGTAGGTATGTACATTCACACTCTCAGAGTTACAAATTCATAAATTAAGACCTTCTTCTTTAATGGAAAGTGACACATCTGTTGCCATATTGTGCAGACATAACTATAACTGCTCAATTGACCATAAATCATGAAATTACCTTGTGGAATACTTTATTCTCAACCTTTATACTAATTGTTCAAAAGCATATTTATTCACATCACACTATACTACATTTGAAGCTGAAAATGGGTTCTCTAATGAAATTGGTGACCCACCTGAGCATTTATTTTCTGTTTATTTGAGTGCTGGAAAGATGGGGAGACTGAACAAACACTTTAGAGCAATGATTACTATCAGAATATAGAGCTTTAACAAACACATTGTGTTTAACAAAAACATATCACTTACAGTACCTTTAACTATCTATTGTACTGTTTGTGAAGTTATGACACTTTGAAACTAGAAAGATGCAATACTGGGAAAGGTGTGGTTGCCTATTTATAGTCTAAATAGCCAAAATGCTATGTGAAGCTTGACCAATCCGCAAGCTTGCACCACTCCTCCTTTGAACTCAATGGACCTTTGGGGTTTACTCTATAATATATAAAGGGTTTACTCTATAAAGTGTTACTCTATAAAGTTGGAAGAGAACAATAGTGTGTTGCCCTGGCCTATAGGCAACCACACTGACTATGTAACTATGTAGCTAACTTTACACTGGTTTGACATCACAGGCTTGGGGGCACTTTATTGGTACGTGGGAGACAGCCATGAAACTTTCCCTAACTGTACCAAACTGTCCTCCAGAAAAATAAAAAAATTAAAACGTTGACATTAACTTTCAAGACTTTTCTTGCAAGTTCCTATACTCACTCTGTATTACCTCTGTTACCCCTAATCTCAGGAAGCGGGGTTTCAATACTCTTGTGCTGCGTCCACACTGTGGGGAGGCGGGGCCAATTCATCACCTGGTGTCAGGTTTTATGCTATCAGAGAACATCTCCCACGGCCTGCTTCTCAGGAAGGTATGACCTCACCTTCACAAGAGCTGCTTTAGTTCTACCACACAAAGGAGAACGTATTACTCCAGGATATTGTGTCGAAATATGAATATAGGGCCATAACTCCAATTATTCTATTCAGAAACCAGGAAAAGGCAGTGGTGGGAAGAATCACTTTTTTGCTTTTACTTAAGTAAAAGCAGCAATACCACATTATAGAAATACTGTACTCTAAGTAAAAGGCCTGTATTCAAAATGTACTTGAGTAAAGGCTAAGGCACCGACTATAAAAGAATACAATGGTGAATGATATAGTTATAGTTATCTTTATAGTTTTAGTGCCCAGTAGGAATGGCGCTTAAAGGTACAAAGGTATCGCATCAAAATATACTCACATGAAACAAAGTAAAAGTAAGCACATTTTTCAGAATTTATCAGACTTTCTCAAAAATAGAAATTTCGGTTTAGGGTGTGGTAAAAGGAATGATTCATTTTTCCTTTTCATTAAAAACAAAATCTCTAACCTCATTTTGCAAACGCTTTGTAGGATATAAACCCACTGTATGACGAGTGTGATAATGTAACACCGTCTTCCTTACCTCCAGGCTCCTGTACTACAATATCTGTACTACCTGGCCCAGATTGGCATCGCCATGTCCCCCCTCAGCAACAACAGCCTGTTCCTCAGCTACCACCGCAACCCGCTCCCAGAGTATCTGTCCAGAGGCCTCATGGTCTCCCTGTCGACTGATGATCCCCTGCAGTTTCACTTCACCAAGGCTCGTGCACTCACTTCACTCACTATTATGAATATACATTATTATTATTAATATCATGTAGATCATTTATTAGATGGATATGATATCGATTAACTTAGTAAAACAAGCAATTTGTGTGTTAACAACTCGTAGAACAGAATCCGGCTCAGCTGAGCATCTACACAAACATAATTGGCCATGGAAGCCCGGCGGGGAGGGTGATCTTTGTAACTGCACATACTCCTACAGATTGAGGTGACTCCAGTCAGTGGGGGGTGTTGAATATAGGGTATGTGCGTGACATCATCATCATACCCGAAGGTTATGCGGGAACGCCTACTGAGTGGCAAAAAACTACTTTCTGGCCTTGACATCCTATACATCCAAACAGAAAAGACCTATCTGATTGCATTAAACGATGTTAAACTCATTTGCCACACAATTTGCCATTCACTTTATTGGAGGAATAAGATGGAGACAGCTACGTCCTCCTGGTGGGAGCTCCTCACTGGCAGGTGAGCCAGTAGAGTACAACAGCAGTGGCAACACAGAAATGTGTAGGAAGGAAGGAATTGGTATAACGACTATATTGGGGAGAAAAGGAGAGTAAAAATAATTGGCTACTCTAAATGTAAATAACACACCTACAGTATATTTATATTCAGTAGTGGGTGTGACGTTAACATTACATTGCAGGAGCCCTTGATGGAAGAGTACAGCATTGCAGCCCAGGTGTGGAAGCTGAGCTCCTGTGACATGTGTGAACTGGCTAGGAACAGTGTGCTAATGAGCGGATTCTCTCATAGGGTACAGCATTACAAATACAGCCTCACATCATATATACTAATAGAACAACGGCTTGTCACAGAATGTTTAGGGATCGGTCACTAGCGGTTATGACAAATTATGCTGATACATGTTTAGTAGCCTGGTGAAATCTAAGCAAACCTTGTCCACTAAACTGCTACACTAAGTAGCAAATTGTGCAGCTTATTTGTCTTTTATTCATGCTATTGGTATTCATGGTATTCTTCCACTCTGCACCTGTCAAGTTGCACACAAAGCTCAGATTTTTCTTCCCAATCTCACACTAACAACCCCTTCCCACTGTAAGATTTTATTCTACTATTCTACAACCATTCTGGAGATCTGATCAATTTTATTTCTTTGTCAGGGAAATGAAATGATTATTTTCTTGAATATGTTCCTTATCACAGCCTAAGCATTCTGTGACAGGCCATGCTCTAGTAGTCTATTACTTTGCAGCTTTAATTGACTATCTATTGTGTGTGTATTCAAATATAGATTTATCATCTCTTCTCCAACAGTTTAAGAGCTACTGGCTTGGTCCACACTACATCAAAGAGGGCCATGAGAGCAACGACATCAGGCGCACCAATGTCCCTGACATCCGCGTGGCGTACCGCTACGAGACATTGTGTGAGGAGTTGAATTTAATCACACAAGCCATCCGCACAGATGAGCTAGGGACCATCGAGGAAGAGGAGAGTCTGTATATGGGAGCTGCACAGGTAGAAAAGTAAAGCTACCTCACCAATGACAAAATTAATTTAATGAAACATAAATTCCTTATTTTAAACAACTCAACTTTGGAAGGATTTGTAAACATACAGAGCTATATTCATGCCTTACTCCCTATCCCTAAACTTCTTTGCCTTTTTTACTATTTTGAAAACATAAAAAAAATAGCCGGTCTACATCGACATGTTGTGAGCTTGTAGATCAGCTATAGAGGGTATGTGCGTGACATCATCATCATACACGAAGTTATGTCGGAACGCCTACTGAGTGGCAAAAGAAAACTACTTTATGGCCTTGACAGCCCATACATCCTAGAAATCTGATTGCATTAAATAACATTAAACTCACTTTGCCACTCGATTTGCTATTCACTTTAGGCATGCGCATTCCCTTTATTTGATATATATATATATATATATATATATATATATATATATATATATATATATATATATATATATATATATTTTACAAAATAGTAAAAAATGGAGAAAAGAGTTAGGCATGGATGAAAATAGTGCCCACAGTATATAGAACTAGCAGCAGGGTACCCATGTATTGTTTGGGTTATTGTGAGGGGAAACTAGGTATAATGTACTTGGAGGCCACCAGTGGCAGAGTGTCCTCCCTGAGACTGGGATCAATCCCTGGCCGAGTCATACCAAAGGCTAATGTTACCCAATGGCTGCCTGCACTCCGCATCAATGATTGGATTGGGGTTAAAGGGATATTACACTTTCAAAGTCATTTTATCGTCTAATCAGGCTTTTATGAACACCCTGAACAGTTTTTAATTTGCTTGATTCAATATTTAGATATTTGATGTAAATGTTACCAGGCCCGACACGCCCAGGCCCTCTCCACATACACACCCATTGTAACTTCAAACTCCATTTTAACCATGATAAATTCATTAAAAACAACCATTATTTTTTCTGGTGACTCAAACTACCCTCCTAATACGTGAGCAGGCCGTGTTTTTTCGATAACTTTTTTCATTTATTTTTAATAATCCATTTTTGTATTAAATATTTTTCATTTTCCCAAATAATTATTAAAAATTAATGAAAAAGGTTATCGAAAAAACACGGCCTGCTCACGTATTAGGAGGGTAGTATGAGTCAACAGAAAAAACAACGGGTGTTTTTAATGAATCTATCATGGTTAAAATGGAGTTTGAAGTTACAATGGGTGTGTATGTGGAGAGGGCCTGGGCGTGTCGGGCCTGGTAACATTTACATCAAATATCTAAATATTGAATCAAGCAAATTAAAAACTGTTCAGGGTGTTCATAAAAGCCTGATTAGACGATAAAATGACTTTGAAAGTGTAATATCCCTTTAAGTCCCTGCGACATGCTAGGGACTAGCGAAACTTTCAGTCTACTCCGACCTGGGGTGTGTGCATACATAAAAGACAGACACAGATCTATCTTTTAATTCCATAGTCAACATTTTTTTTAACTTACCTTTTTTACTTTTTTACTTTAATATTTAACTTTTTTACACATTTATTTTATTCTAGAAGGAGGTGGCTTGGCCTTACAGTACATTTTCCCAAATTTGGAGATTCCTGCAGAAATAGTTACATTACACATTACATTACATTACTAGCCTGTCTCCAAATACTTTGTGCCTATTTCTCCAGTGCAATATACACTGGGCCACGCTGGGTACCTGCTAGGTATATTGAGGTATCTCACCTTTGGAAGGAAATCTTTGAAGAAACTGTTACAAAAGACTGTGAAAGTCACTAGTGTGAGCGATAAGAGAGGATATAGCCTCAATTTTATTAGGTTTATATGCCACCCATGGTCTTCATTTTGTTTTGTATCTTTGGTTTTATTCATTCTTAGTGTCACAATGTTCATGTCTCAATCGGTTTATTTCAAAGCTATCATGATCTTGGTAAATGACCACAACCCATCTGTGTTTCTGTACAAAGTGGACCTTTCAGGGTGATTCCATATATTGTTATCCTACCTTCACCCCATTTTAATAAAAATGACAGACCTCAACGCAAAGATAATCAGGAAGCATAAATAAGCTGCAACCAGTGGTGGAAAGTAACTTAAGACTCAAGTAAACTCTTGATTCTATTGTACCAGAGTATTTCTACGTTGTGGTATTGTTACTTTAAAACCACTGGCTGCAACTATTGTCAGTTAAAGTCAGGTACAATACTCACTATATCATCCTGCCAACAGCTGTTGTAGGCCAAGGCTACTTGACATCCTAATATAGGCCTACAGTAAAATAATCAAGCCTTCTGTATATTGAAAAGTTGTACACAATATTTGAATAGTGTTCAAAACTGGTTCCATTGATATTAGCCTGCCCACTTCTGGTCATTATGTCATTATTCTTTCACTGTGTTTATGGCGTTATAATTGCGTGGCATACAGCCACTTTACTGTTTGTTTGTTGTGCAATGCTGCTACTATTGGCTCAAAACTATTGGTAGTAATTGAATAAGTAACTTTATCATATTGTTGATGTCTGAACCCTGTGCCCTGTGTATCTGATTGGCAGCATCATTGTGTTTTATGCATCATTGGAGTTCAATATGTCAACTACACATATTGATGTCAACTATCAAAACCATTTTGATCCATACTTAGCACAGTGAATAAGGCATGCATGATTTGTTAATCCTTGTTTCAATCAATAAACAAGTTCAACCACTGTCACAACCGGGGGGACACTGCAAGATCTTCCTACCGTTCCTGAGACATGACATCTCAAAGATAAAGGATCACTCTCTTTACACAGTTTTGTTTTGTTGTTTGGCGTTAATTATAAATTCTTAATGCTGTTCAAAAGTATTAGCCTATATTCTCCATTGATTTTTGTTGTGCTCTTGGTGATGTATTGTTTTGTAACATGTTTAAAAAATAAAAATCTCTTCCAAGTCATTTCTATTGTATATTAGCAGGTCTGCATGAATGTTATTTAAAGTCAAATTACAATTATGTATAGGCCTACGTGTCATTGTGATATTATTGGTTATTTTAAAGGAATATGGGTGTAAAAGAGGGAGAACAGGGAGAGAGGGAGGGGAGGTGGGCAATATTGCCCGCAGAGGATGGTTGGTTAGACTGTTGATTGTGGATATGCCAACTACGGTCTCATCACTGGACAGTGGACACCAACAGAAGCTGAGTATGAACAGAGGCTACATTGTATTCATTATCTGCTTCATTATATTGTGCCACTTGACCAGGGTCAGTGTGCGTGAGTAGTTTACAAAATAAACTCTAGTAGGCCCAGCTTTTATACTGAATGCAAGTAGCCTATAGCTGCATTCACTGAAATAACAAAAAAATCTCCAATAATACTAAAATCTGCACAAATCAGTGGAATGCATGTTCGCAAATGATTACAATATTTATTAACCTCCCCCCAGTAACAACTCAAATAATGTATTTATTTATCATCATCACTTGCTTTAGCCTGACAAAATTACACTTTTTGAGCTTTCAAGTCCAAGAGCTTTCACATTTGAACCTTTATTACTGGACACTTTCAACATCAAGTTCAAGGAATTTGAGTTCAAAGTTCAGCTCAGCTACCCTTGAACTGGCAAATCTTGTGCCAAAGATTATGTTTTCAAGTCAGCGGCCGAACAACAGTTGACCAACTTTGAAGTATTTGCACAGGCAGCAAAACAGGGGTTTAGATCAAACTACTAGAAAAGAAAATTTCAATTACATTTTAAGTGTAATTTTAAGTGTGCCTGCAGCTCGCTAAGTGTGCAACATTGTGTAGCGGTTGGTGTTAGCATTAGCATTTTTAGCATTAACATTAACATCAGCATTAGCATTAGAATTTTTTACATTAGCATTTTTAGCATTAGCTAGCATTAGCATTTAGCATTAGCTTTAGCATTTTTAGCATTATCATTAGCATTTTTAACATTAGCTAGCATTAGCATTAGTATTTTTAGCATTAGCATTTCTAAAATTAGCATTAGCATTTTAACATTAGCATTTTTACCATTAGCTAGCATTAGCATTTCTAATATTAGCATAGCATTTGTTAGCATTAGCATGTTTAACATTAGCATTAACATTTTTAGCTTAGCATTAGCGGAAGTAGTGGTTAGCATTAGCGGTTAGCCGTTGGGACTCACTCTTGACCGAATTTGAGACCGGTAACGTGTGGAGTTATGGCTGTTTAAAGCCCAGCCAATAGGAATACAGAGGGGGTGGGGCTTAATCAATTACAGCTCATCCCTATTGGCCAGAAAAAGTCCAAAGTCGTGTGAGCGTTTTAAAGTTTAAATCACGTTGCTAGGCAAAAGTATGCCAGAGTAATGTGGCGCCAAGGTTTTTGGGCATCGTTTTTTGCAAGTTACGTCGCCATGGTAACGCGGATCGGAAGGAAAAGTAATAGCAACCTATTCCCGGCTGAGCTGCACGTTTTTATGTATATATTGCGGGGGTGGTGTAAATTGTGCGGCAGTTATTATGTGCAGAAATTTGCAAGAAAATTAATTACTTACTTAGGGATATTCCACTTTCAACATGGAAAAAAGCTTTTGGTCCTCTCTCCACATACACACCCATTGTAACTTCAAACTCCATTTTAACCATGACAAAAACACCCATAGTTTTTTCTAGTGACTCATACTACCCTCCTAATACGTGAGCAGGCCGTGTTTTTTCAATAACTTTTTTTTATTTATTTTTAATAATTATTTGGGAAAATGGAAAAAAATGAAATACAAAAAATAATTATTAAAAATAAATGAAAAAAAAAGTTATGGATAAAACACAGCCTGATCACATATTGGAGGGTAGTATGAGTCACCAGAAAAAATAATGGGTGTTTTTAATGAATCTATCATGGTTAAAATGAAGTTTGAAGTTACAATGGGTGTGTATGTGGAGAGAAGCCCATAAATTGTTTCCCTGTTGAAAGTGGAATATCCCTTTAAGTATGGCGGATTACAATAAATGTTTAATAATCTGTGTTTCGCCAGACCATACACGCCCACCATTGCTGACTGCTTATCAGGCTTCCCTCATTAGCCCTATTCACGGCCCGCCCACTCAGCATCCCCCTGGTGCTGAAGTCACGTTTTGAAGGGTAAAACCCTGCTAAAGCCCATAGAGTTAACACAGAAATCGCAAATTTAATGCAATTTCCGAATAGTAAAGTATAAAATACGGCTAACATGATCAAGAACACAAGATAGTAAAAGGCACAAAGCATTATAATTTACTTTACCGTTCGAAATAATGATTTGTTTTTCTGTATTCATTTCCCCTTCTAAACTGACGTCAGCACCAGGAAGTTGATGGGAAATTTGCTGAGTGGGCGGGGCGGGCCGTGAGCGAATAGGGCTCATTGGCTGATGCTGGAACCGTGGCTCTCTGCTCTCTGTCTGCAGGCTGCAGGTTGTGGATTGGAACTATTCTCTTTCTGTGTTTGGACTGAACAATTTGCTGTTTGCTCCAAGATGACAATGAAACTGGCTTACTGGGATATTCGTGGGGTAAGGAATGCGATTTGCATTATTGACAAAGTCAAGATATTGGCATAATTTCCGCAAACTTGCTAGATTCTTTGGGAATAAACCTAATCTGTGCGCTTTGTGATTTGATGAATGCTATCAAAGAAAGAAAGAGTAGTTATGCAACAGCGAAACGCCGGTGGTTTGCGTACACGTGTTCGTTCGTTCAATGGCTAGCTTCAGTGATAAAGACTTTAAAATCTTTTGTAGATTGAGTTTGTGTTAGGTGTAGATGTGTGCACACAACGTGTATAATTATAGCTCGCTCTGAACAAAATGGTATTCTTTACAGTAGACCAGACAGTAAAAATCGACCCCGCACATGATTCGAGCAGAAATTCTAATAGTGTTTTCTGAGGTAATGAAATTAACGACGTATTCCTCCCTTTAAAATGGTTATTGTTTTTACTTAAAGTGTTGATCCTACATAATTTCAAATTGGACATGAGGTTCTTTTTTTTTTAGCAAACAATAGAATGTGTGCCACAGCACAGGGCCATTATGCAAGCTCTCCCATTCCACCCAGTTCCTTCAAGTCAAACTATAACTGAAATTGAGTTTTGTGCAGTGGTGATGATGGCAATCTCATTTTAAATGTGAGGGGGAACTGAGGAGATCAGTGGGGATATCAAATCAGTGGTCCTGATGATTCAGCCAGTCAACCATGAATGCTCCTACAAAGAGCCTTGGTGTTCACTTTTGAATAATTAACATCTTTAGCTGGAAAGTCCCTTTTTTGTTTGAGTTCTCATTTAAATCAGATATTATAGCCTACGTTTTACATAGGCTTTTTGTGCATGGGATGAATCAGAGGATTATGCTTTTATTTGGCCAGACCAGACTTATAAGCATAGTCAGGTTTGGCTATGCCAGCATTGTTTGCAGTATCACTGTGTGCAGTATGCAGAAAGTTAAAATGTAAGCTTGCTTGTCATGAAGGTGGGGTGGAATGAATGAACACCAGACCATCTGGTCAATGTTTGAGGAGTCTGTTCAGAGAATATTCAATATTGTCTGATGATCCTTTTATAATTCTTCAAGCTGAGTATGGCGCTGACTTATACCAAGTTGCGTGCTGTGTCAAGCACAAAAATATAACTCGGGCTTTGCCCTCTGGCAGATGATTCCCTAATGCAGGTTTTCTGCCTACTACCTACCTTACTTACAATTTAAATAATGCTTAATATGTGTTGCGTATAATTTGTGGTTGTGATTTGAGGCGCGCACACACACACACACACACACACACACACACACACACACCATAGACTGTATAAAATATAGACACACATACACACACACACACACACACTCACAGTCACACACACATACTTGTGTGTGAGCTACGAGCGTCGGCATCCTCACAGCCGCCTCTCCGCCTGACTCGGACTTTAAGGCCATCGGAAAATCACCACGCGCCCGAGGCTGGGCGCGTGGTGATAGCCTAGGTCTAGGGCTCTGTGTGCACTTTGCAGCATGTGAGTCCCAGATACATTTCCCCACAGGGACAATAAAGTACATTGTAGCATGTCGGATAACTAACCAGTTTCTCCTGTATACAGCTTGCCCAGCCTATCCGTTTGCTGCTGGAGTACAGTGGCACAAAATATGAAGACAAGTTCTATGTCTGTGGTGAAGGTACATAAAACTTATCACACTACCAAAAATACTTCATTGGATGATATACTGTATATTGTCATGAATGAAGCTACTACTTTGTGCAATGCTTTTGTCTCACACACAGCTCCAAATTATGATAAAAGTTGCTGGTTTGACGAGAAGAAGAAACTTGGGATGGACTTCCCAAATGTAAGACAATCTACCTTTTTTGTATTGATTACAGTTGAAAGGTGGTCCTGCCAATGACTAATAATCTTCTGTTGTTTTATTTTGACCATAGCTGCCCTATCTTGAGGATGGTGATAGGAAGATAGTTCAGAGCAATGCCATCATCAGATATGTTGCTCGCAAGAACAATCTCTGTAAGTAATCTATGTTGAGAATTCTACAAGCTGTCTACACTGTGTGTGTTGCTGGTAATTGTCACAGAAGAGGGGACTAGTCTTTCCGCTCTAGTTTATTCTATTATTGACCCGGACAAAGGAAACGCTGATAGGGAAAAGGGTGGGTGAGTGGGTTGGATTTGATCTTCATCTCACAAGGGTACACGTTGTTCCCACAGATGAGGGACCTAAACTTTACACTGTATGTCTAGGCAGTGGCACACATGGGGAATGTGATGCACAAAGGCTATTTCACACATTCAAACAATTATATGCAACACACTAAATTGTCCATTGTGCATAAGCTTTTAGAATTAGGATTTCATTCTCTTCATTGAGCATTACTTTCAACTCATTCAATGATAGGTGGAGAAAGTGAGGACGAGAAGGTGCGAGTGGACATCTTGGAGAACCAGGCGATGGACTTCCGTAATGGCTTTGTCATGTTGTGCTACACTGACTTTGTAAGACAAAATCTTAGAAGTTGTTCACACCTGAGCATTATCTTTTCTTTGCTATGGAACTGCATCATTGCTGACCCCACTTTCTTTGATACCAGGACACGATTAAGCCAAAGTACATGGAGAAGCTGCCTGGCGTGCTGAAACAGTTCTCTGAGTTTTTGGGAGAACGGAAGTGGTTTGCGGGTGACAAGGTGCTTTATTTTCTAAACCCAATGGAAGGTTTCCTGTCATGGATGAATCGTGTTTAAAGTCTTGATTTAGCATTTGTTGTTTTAATTTTACATTCTTTCATGTACATATTTGTGTTTTCACTCAGATCACTTTTGTGGACTTCGTTATGTATGAGCTACTAGACCAGCACAGAATGTTTGAGCCTAAATGCCTGGATGACTTCAAAAACCTCAAAGATCTTTTGGACCGTTTTGAGGTGAGACATTCTCGATGAGACACATACAGGTGTTTCGCTGAGGAAAATAGAAATGACTACACTTTAGACCTTGTTTGAATGTGGAAAATCTAGAACTCCACTCATTAGAAACTTAAATATATATTTTTTAAAATATTAGTTTTGGGGCTTTTATGCCTTTATTTGATAGGAAAGTAGACTGACAGGAAATTTGGGGAGAGATGGGGAGTGACATGGGGCAAAGGTCGTCCGGATCGGGAATCGAACCGGCAACACTGTCAGGCATCAATGCCTAAGTGGTATGCGTCTGGTGCCCTGAAACTCTCTGCATTTATATTCACAAAATGATCTATCCAGTCTAGATCTATACAGTCTAGATCCTATCACATTCTTAGATAAAGGATAAATGGAGAATTTTCTTTTGGGAACTTGGGGACATTAGTCCTGACACACAGTAAGTACCTAGACCAACAAATGTGCTTGATTTATGTAAAATAGTATTATTTAATTGTCAATTATAAACTCATTTTCACCACGAAACATGCACAACAAATAAAGGCATTCTGAACAAAGAGATTTATAACTATTGTTTAGTTAGGCCAGAGACCATACATTTTGTATTGATCCGACATTTTGTTGCTGACATTTTGTCTGCCTGACTGGGAATTCAGAAACACAAAAGTTTGGA
This sequence comes from Nannobrachium achirus, assembly GCF_963921795.1. Classification (NCBI taxonomy): domain Eukaryota; kingdom Metazoa; phylum Chordata; class Actinopteri; order Myctophiformes; family Myctophidae; genus Nannobrachium; species Nannobrachium achirus. Next base: position 29,640,881 of record NC_137818.1, on the reverse strand, counting down.
TGCAATAATGATCCAAATGGAACTTGACAGGAAAATATTTTACTGACCATTTACATATGTAAAAGAGCAGTGTACAAATGTTATTCTAAAGAGCAGTGTACAGTAGTGTTCCTATATTTATACTGAACTAGTCCTTACCCGTTCAAAGATATGAGCTCCGAAATGATGTGCAGTGTGTGGGTTATGGGGTGTGCACTGTGCACACAGTATATGAGGGATGGAAAGTAACTTTCTGGTGCTTGCATGATAATATGTAGGAGCATCAATTTAAGAAATACCCGTTTCGTTTAAAGGCTACAGAGATACTGTGTACCGATCTACATGACAACATCTGAAAGAGGGCCAGCCAACACCCCCCCACCCCTGCCCCCCCCCCCCCCCCACACACACACACACACACACACACACACACACACACAGAGCTGGTTAAACATGTTGCCCCATGCTAGATGCAGAATAGATATGCCTCATGCTAGATGCAGAATAGATAGTAGTTACACCATGAAAATGCTAATATACAGCATATGATTTGTGAAAGTGACAAACGGGCTTCACAGTTATGTCAGGTGTGTTCATATGCTAATGGTGATGCGATTTCAGATCAATTTCTCCAGCCAGTGAGGAGAAACGCTGTGACAGACACTCACTCAGACAGACATTCGCAAAATTATAGTATAGATGTGCAAATGGTTCTGTTCATATCCCATGCTAACCTAACCCGGTCTGTCCAAGAGTAGTTACCTATACATTATGCATACCTGACCGAACCTGGTGTAAATGTTGGCTAATAATAATAATGTAATGACCCAAGTTCTGCTCATCCAAAGTACAGGTCTTGACAACAGCTTTTAAAGGAATTACTCCTTATTTACAGCAGCATCATATCAAAGTCACATCAGTCATGGTTTTTCATCAAAACATACAGTATCAACATTAATGACAAAATGAACTCCATGACACAAAGACACAGGCTAATGCCAGAGCTGGACCTGCCTTCTGCGCTCTGTCACGTCTAGAAGGTGCTCCTCAAATGCACATAAAATGTGTACCCATTTAGACCTAAGGCCGATTCTAAAAACGCCTCCTAAAACCTGACCTAAGGTTTCTGAAAACCTTAAAATTTGCATTCAAAAAATGTAAAATAAATGTTGTTGCTATATATATAGCAAATACTAATGTGACACAGACGTCGCTCCCGGCCTTAGAGGTAAAACAATGTATAGGTAGCAGCAGGTCTAAATGGGTTAAGGGGATGTGTACGATATCAGTATCTCTATCGATGCAAGGGTGGATGGTAAAGAGAATTCACACCACGTTGTGGTGGTTGTACAGCTAACTTTGGCGACATTCACACAGGCACGTTTTATTGCAATTAAAACGAATCCTGTAACGTATTGTCGGAAAATACACAACGTTTGGGCATGTGTGAAGACGCATCCGTATTTTTTTCGAATCAAAGAAACAAATGCAAATCTGGTTTCGATTCGCTACAGCAAACGCTTCACTGTTGGTGTGAATGCATCCGTCTCAAATACAGGCAATGAAACATTGTGGTAGATTATAGAGACATGTGCGGGTTAAATCCATAGTTATATATAATAAGTTAAATCCCCCTCCCGACCGTCCGCTCCCATTAGATTTCTGACCATTAGCCTACGGCCCATGGCCGTCCCCTCAGTGAATGATTTCATTTCTGATCACCGCTCCCTCGATCGCGCATAGTTTATTTTGTGAGGAGTTGCTCACAGTCAGATAAAAGGAAAGAGCCACTGGAGTGAGGAGAAATATTGTATGTATCCTATATAGGCTATGCCTAATATAATATAGCCATAGGCAGATTTGTGGTTCTCTCACCCTCGCTCGCTTTCTCTCTCTTGCTCTCTGTGCCAAATCATGTGCCAAATGGAGATGTTTTACGTGCGGAGAAAGCCTGGTGATGCGAGGTTACGCGAGGAGAAAGGGAGAGCAGAGAGGGAGGGCGAGAGGAGAGACAGGGAGAGAGACGTTGAATATACATTCATATCTTGCTAAACTAAGTATAAGCTCTATATCATCTGTCTGATTTATTGCAGGATTTTGCGGGGCGAGTCCCGCCGGCCGCCGCTGGTTTTATTTTTTGATCGCCCGTTTCCGACCGAGATAAATAGGCTAACGCCTGCGCCGCAATTTTGCGGGGTTCCTGCGATTACATTGTGAGTTGAAGGAGGCATTATTATGCAGCTTGGATACATACATACTGTACATGTTTGTCCCGTGGACAGACATGTTCTTCTAAGCCAGGGGTGTACAAAAGGTAGATCGTGATCTACCAGTATCACAAAGGCTGTGCAGGTAGACCATATAACATGCCTGATGCCCCTAATATAAAGGGAAACGATTATAAACCAAAATCACAAAACCCCTCATTTTGGCATCTGTCACTTGAATTAAGGTGACTTGACTTGCCTGTCAGCTCCCTTCACTGCTTATAAAGTAGGAAAACCCCCACTTTCAAGTCAGTAGCATTACAAAGAACCCAAAAACCTTTCACTTCCATTTCCCATTTCAAGTGCGTTTGTATCACTTCCATTTCCCATTTCAAGTGTGTTTGTATCACTTCATTTCCCATTTCAAGCGTGTTGTTGTATGACTTCCATTTTTTTAGTTATATGTACCGCCAGTGCCACTACTATTCCAAAGCCCCCCAGGTAATTTTTTTTGGGGTATCATGTCGAGCTGGTCATTTTAAAAGTAGCTCTCCAGTCAAAAAAGTATGGGCACCCCTGTTCTAAGTGATACCTTGTTTCGGATGACAAAGTGCAGTGTGAGCGCAAACGTATCAATTAAATATGCAAGAATGTGGCAACTTCACCCCTCCCATTTGCACGACTAAACCGAATTATATTATGAGAATGTGGCCTATGACAAGTAACACATTTGCTTTGTTAAATAGGCTTTGGACAAGATTGCCGCCTACATGAAGTCGAGCAGATTCATGAAGACCCCTGTCAATAACAAAATGGCCAAGTGGGGAAACAAGAAAGAGAAAAAAGAGTGAAGAACAAAGCATACATGCTTCAGTAGAGGTCATTATTTTGTTTCACAAGTGAATGTACTTTGCAATTATTTGTTATTTCTGCCCTGCTAAGATACACTTTTTTAGGATTAAGTGATGTTGACTAGTTCAAATGTAACTAGATGTTAAAAGGTACAGTGTATCTTTTGTGATCTTTGAATTCTTTCTTTTTCTCCAAATGTTGTACTCTGATTTGAAAATAACTGACCGTTCTGTAACTTGAGTGTTGATTTCGTTTTTTTATTGGACTTAGAGCACTTGATTTCCTTAAATATTTGTTTAATATTTTGTTTTAAGATGTGAAAGTACAGTTTGCCTTGTATTGATCTTAATTGTTCTTTTTGAATAAAGAAACTGGACATTTCTTTGAAAAGGCTACTTGTGCTAATCACTTCTCTTGTACATGAAAATTTGATCTATTCTAAAGAAAGTCACAATTGGCAAATAAGAAATAGACCCTGTTATTTGCGTTGTGTTTTCACTTGCATAAGCTTTTAAGCAATTCACCACAAAATATCTTTCTATACTAATATTGTGCTTAAGGGACATGCAGTACTATTGGTGGCTATGAAGTTTAAAACCTCTTTTAAAACATCAATTGGTTGACGGCAGTATTTCACAAAACAAATTGACTGAACAGAAACATTTCACAAAATAAATCACTGACAATACAATATAATATCAGGAAATGTGTGCCTTCATAAAAGCACAGAATAATTTGTTTTGAATATCTGAATCGAGGCCAAGGAGAAATCTAAGATGGCCATGGCAGGTTTTATACTGCTGAAAGCCAGATCCCAAAGCAAGTAATCTCCCTTCGTCCATCACTCATTACTATTGCGACAGCAAAGAGGAGACTAAAGGCCCATTCCCACTGGGCCAGATAACAGATAAAAAAATCTCTTTCTCCAGATATTTTCCATTCAAAGTGGATGGTAGATACAGATAAAAAAAATAGCTGCCACAGATAAAAGTATCTGTGGCAAATATCTGTGGTAGATATTTTTTTTTTATCTGTATCTACCATCCACTTTGAATGGAAAAATATCTGGAGAAAGAGATTTTTTTTATCTGTTATGTGGCCCAGTGGGAATGGGCCTTTATGGAGAGACTTCACAAATTGAAAGAGATCGTGGGAAAATCATGGGATGGAATCAGGGAATGGAATGGGGCCATCTCTGAGATTCCCAACCTGGATGATGACGCTTGGGTCAGTGAACCTTTCTAGTTTCTATGGCTCAAGTGTTCTTTCAGACCACAACTACAGCCAAGAGGAACAGGCCATGAATAGATGGCCTGCCGTGCCTACCTACCTTCTGTGAACATGGGGGAATACAAGAAGTTGAAAAAGAGAACGGTAATTGGAAAAGCAGATCGACTGATCATTCTCAGTCAGGGACGATGAATAGTGTATAATACTATAATCATACTGTACATACTCTATTCTCAAAACCTCTATATGTTGTGATAAAATAATATATTGATATAAATGTTATTTTCAATAAAAAAAATGCGAAAATGGCAGATCTACAAACGGTGTGACATACGTTAACACATTGTGAAAAATAGCATAAGTGACGAAAACCAGGAAAATACAACACTTTTGTCATATCACATTACAATATGCAAAATCCCAGATGATGTGTAGTCTAATATCATCACAATGTATAGATATATTTATATCCAGCCCTATCACAAATACTAGCTTCTATAGTGTATAATCAAACATATCACACTTTGAGAGGTTTCATAGCATCCCCAGGTCGATTCTGAGTTGGGGACCTGTGTTGCATGTTATTCCTCTTTCTGCCCTTGGTTAATTCATTTCTCTTTAGTTAGTAACCTCACTCAATGCAACATACGTGTGTGTGTGTGTGTGTGTGTGTGTGTGTGTGTGTGTGTGTGTGTGTGTGTAAAAGAAGACATACAATTATAAGACAAAGTAATGTACAACTTTATTGAACCCCCAGAGGGGAAATTAAATGTACAATACAGCAGCATTGTATTAATAATAGCCTAATAATACAAAAAGGATTTACAGTAGTATAGAATTGATAATCATAATTTCTTGCTCATATATCATTGGTTGTGTCAGTGTGTAACTTTCACAACAAACTGCTAATACTTGTATGATCCGACTACTCTAAATATACCAGTGTGATAACTAGATTTTTGGTATAGCCCCACCTAAATGCACCAGACGCCACTGCATACTATCCATCAAAACTTGTCGTGAACATATCTCAAAAACAGCCATAAGTCATCAGAAAATGCCATAATATGTTGTCAAAAAGTCACACTTCACTATGCTGTTTAAAATAAATCAAAAATATCTTGTCTTAAAACATATGTCCTTTAAATCCAATCCATGTCACCACAGTATAATATTTTGTGTTGTGTTCTTCATTTGATAATGTGTTACAGAAAATATTACAAGGAATAACTTTATTACAGAAAATATCGAAAACATACAGTCCACGTTCATTGAACAGATTTGTTTTTACATAAATTGTATAGGACCGTTTTCAGAGTTCTAGCAACTTTAAAACTTTAAGCAGGAAAAAAAAGTCAAGGCAGGTTGTCATAAAAATATTACTGTAGATTCTTCATATTCTTTTAATTTTACTTTTTTAATGAATATATTAATTTGTTATAGAATCCCTTCATGCTGTTTACCGTACAGTTCAGTGCCTTATATGGTTAAAGTGATATGGGCATCTCAGTTTGGGGTTTTAGTACTGGCCATTGTATGGGCTGTATGCTGATTCACTGGCAAGCTGTGGGAAAGGGAAAATAAATATTCCTATTACTAAAGTGACAATTGCAGAGTGTAAAAACTGGACCCATATTATAATGTATATAATATGTACTCTGCATTAAGCTCTCAGACATATGTACACTTCAAGACTTAAGTGTAAAATGTTAAACAAATTAGAGTGTAATGGAAACAAATTGACCCATTCAGAGTTAAATCTAACACTCACAGGATTTTACAATGTACTTATGGTAGATTACTCACTGCAATGGCTGACTTGACAGCCTGAAGCTGGAAAAAGACTTTGGCTCCCTCTTCTGGACACACAGTCTTCATGTCATTTCTGGACATTCCCAGCAGCAGTTGTCCATTTAACACGCCCAGGCTCCGCACCGTTCTGTGAAACAACACAGCTTCTTTATGTGCTATACTACTTAAACAAGACAGTTGTTGACATTTATTTTGATCAACAAACCTCATTTGACTTACATTTTTGAAAAGCCTTTGTACTCTAACCAGGCTTTTACATTTGCAGGCGTGGACATTGCATCCAGATGAGGTGGTCCACGACGTGACTCCTGATGTTAGGCAACCCAAGAGAAAAGATAATGACCTATTAAGTCACATTTATGCATTCCCTTCTGCATTTGTTGTTGGGCGTTTATGCCTTTATTGATAGGACAGTAGACTTATGACAGGAAATGGGGAGAGAGAGGGGGAATGACACGCAGTAAAGGTTGTCGGGATCGGGACTCGAACCCGCAACATGCTGTCAGGCATCAGAGCTTATGTGATATGCGCCTGGACGATACCCCTTGGAGGGGCTTTCTGTATCGTCTGTGTCCAAGTTGTTCGTTCTGAGCTGGTATAGAATTCCATACTACTCAATAAATGTAGGTTGCTACACTTCCTCAGTAGAGTGTTGTGCAATCTCACCCGTGTATTTTCTATTGGCTCGCCTCCATCCATAGGCTCCAGAACATTCTGAGGGACATGACCTTCCTCCTCACGAGCGTTTCGAACAAGCCACCATTGCCCGGACTTATCCACCACCTGTGAAAAGACAAATAAAAACCCAGTGTAAGAATAAACCAATGTACTCTTGCAAATGTATAGTGATGTTTATATATGGTCCAATTCCTGGACCATATACACCATTTTCACAACTATTAAACAGGAATGATACCAATCTGTGAATATTTAAATGGAACAAAGCTGATAATAACAATATATTCAGTCTAGAGTACAAAATACATGACGATTTAAATACAACACTAAATTATTATTTTCAATAAGAAGTAAATTACAAAGAAAACTGTAAAGTGAATTTATTTCATGATATTTTAGCGCTAATGAAAGGTATCAAATGTCTTACAGTACCTGAACCACATCCCCTTTCATAATGCTCAGCTCCTTGTTGTTCCTGGCCATGAAGTCATAAATGACTCGCATGTACAGGGGTGGCTCACTGCGGCTGCAAAGGATATAGCAAAGATGTCACAGCAATGACAGCGGAAACAAACACAGATTGCGGGAAATATAGAGCTATAAGTGAACTAACGAAGGAATACAACCATAACTGTTAGCTGAAACTACAGTACGCGTACTGTAGTCTTAGGTTCACTGCATACCGTGTCGGTGGTGGGGGACCCCAAGGGCTGGTCACTCTGGGCTGTAAAGGGCAATGAGACACAACTGAATGAATACCTTGTTGCTTTATGTACATCATTGTCTCCTGCACTCCCACTTTGTAAACCTGCTGTAATATTTGTGAATCATTTGAGGAGTTTATGGTGCCTGAATTCAAGTATGGCCATTTTGGACTCTAAACTAAGCATTTCTTTTTCCACAATGTTAATAGAACAGGACAGACTATGTCAGGGTCATCAGTGGGACAATTGATGGATTATCTATCAATAGTCAATTACCGGTATGTCAATTGAACTATGCTGACGCACAGATAACTTATGGATCATATACAGTGCTATACACTGGGTTATGGTTATCTGATTGTGTCAGTAGTGTTATACCTCTTCAGGTGGCGGCTGCGGTATATCTCTGAGAGGGTAGCCCTGGCTGTCACCCATCCGTCCATTCTGAGGGGCAGATGAGAAGCGCTGGCTGTTGCCCCTGCTCAATGGTCCATTCTGAGAAGGAGGCGGGGCAGGTACCGGTGGTGGCAGCTGCCAACCATCATAGAATTCTGGGATGTAGGGTGGGATCATATCACCATCTGGCCACCTTGACCTATATGGCATGACAAGAATGAAGTAAGCATTCAAATAAAATAAATATCCAACTTGCATCGTACCGATTTACATCGTTCCTGACTTGCATGTTCCAGAGTAGGTCAGTACAATAATAACATTTATAATAACAACAACAACAATAATGTCTTTACTTGAACCATAGCATCCTCATTCTGGGGGGACATTCACCATACAATCTCATAACACATTGCCAAAGAGCAGGTCCAGTTTACTATAGAGTGTTTAAGTGAGGCTGGTACTGTATACAGTAGTAGATCAGAGGGAAGAATGCACACCAAGGCAAAGTTATTTACTACCTGGTAAAGCATAATGTAGCATAAGCACAGATGAGGCCGCCTACCGTGGGATGTTCCAGGTGTCTCCCAGAGACGTCCAGAGCTGGTCCTCCTCTGGGCTAACTTGCTGGCTGAGCATCGCCAGGGCAGCCTCAGTAAGCAATGGAGTGAGGACTGATGGGGGCAAGTCTGGGGGGTACTTTGGCACCATCTGTGGAAAGATACAGGAATTAAACCCACATGGGCTTCAACAGAATACAACATAATACATTGGCTGACTCTGGTCAGAAAATTGCCCAATTACATCAAATAATGAGATAATTAAACAATCACAATCATCACTTTGTAGAGAAGACTGAAGCACACTAGGAACAAATGACCTTTTGTACACATTTTATTTGGCTAATGGCTTTTCCTTTTCCAAGTGACAGCCAGAAGGGAGAAGGTGGTCAGTATTGTTAACGACTGTACCCTGGGCCATCCTGTGTGTAGCCTACAGCTAAATGATGCAGGTTGCTTACTGCAGACTAAAGTGCTAGTGCAGACTTTTAAAGAAGAGGCACTCACCACTTGTAAATAAGAGAATAGGAAATGGACATATTCAGGAGCAGAGGGGCTGCTCAGTTCTCCATTCAGTTTACCCTGAAACATCACATAATGCAGAGTGACACAAACACGCAACAAAGTACAAATCACCCTAAAGATAAGTAAGGTACAGCAGCAAGTAACCAAAATCATTGTAAGAGGAAACGCATTAGCTTCAAGACATACCAAAAGATTTAACCCATATTTGAATTTCTGAAGACAGGAAACATATTCCTCCCAAGATGGCAGATTGACCTGATCTGGAGCAGCTGGGGAGGTTAGAGAAAGAGGTCATCAAATACATCTTGATATTATAGTGGCATCTCACCCATTCTCAACCTTATCTTCATAGTGCCATCTTATGAGCATTATTGAAGATCAATTTTATATAATTGGTCTTTACTAATGCTATTTCTAAGCTAATAGTATGCACTAATATGCTGAAATAGAAGCCATTTTTCTTGCATTAATAATAATATAAAATAAAACATTTTAAATCTTGTTTGAAATGACCAAACCTGCCTACTGATGATGTCATTGGTAGGCAGGTTTCTGAAATGACAGAGTAAGTCGACAGAAATGGTGTCTTCTAATCATCTTCTAATGAGTATTAGTGAGGACTTAAATTAAGATTGGTTCACCCCCAAATGACTTTTTTTCTATTGATTAGTCATGCCATGGAGACTTGAGTTCAATAACATTTGTTGTAAAAATTAGATTATAGTAAATGTACCCCCATTGATTCTGGATGGAGGCCCAAATGAAAGGCCCTAAATGGGGACCAAAATGCATTTGGGTCAGAATCAATGGGGGTAAATTTAGGGTCACGGGCCAAGTCAATTTGACCCCCATTGATTGACTCTGAGCTTGTATCCAGATCCAGGGACTTGCATTTTGGTCCCCATCCAGAGCCATGCATTTGGGTCCCCAAACTCCCCATCCAGAATCAATGGGGGTAAATTTACTATAAATCAAAATGTTGTCTTAGGAATGCGACAAATACAAAGAAATATTATTGAACTCAAGTCTCCATGGCGTGACTAATCAATAGAATAAAAAGTCATTTTGGGGGTGAAAAAAATATTATATATTATAATACTGTATATAGGCCAGTGGAATAACAAATCAATAAAGTAAATCACCATTTTTCTTTGAGTTTTTCTTCTTCTTCTTAGATTTTCCCTCTTTGGGTGCAGGTTCATCTGCAGCAGCAGATACTTTTCCCACAAAGACCTCCACATCATTTAAGACATGGTTAAAAATGTCCTGAGGGGAAGGAAACAACATGTCATATAACTAAACATCTTAGTCACATCTTAGTCGCATTAAGTGGTGTGTAGGTTGTCTTCAAATGATAATGACAATAATCTTTTATATATCCATACATAAGCCACCTGCCAAGGACCAAGGACGAAATATCCTTATAGAACATAATAATATTTCGTCCTTGGTCCTTGGCAGGTGGCTTATGTATGGATGGATGGATGAGATGGATATTGCTATAAACAGTACTTACTATGTTTCTATCTGTCTCTGTATATTGGGGTTGCTGAGGCAACTCTTGTTGATTGTGTGGTACATTCATTTCAGGATTGTAAAGCATTTCATCTTGGTTGTAAACCGGTGGAGGAAACATATTGTCTAAGAGGCACAAACATAAGTTAGTATACATAAATGAATCATACATTTTCTTTCAAATTAAAGCATAGACTGGGTCTGTTAACCTACAGTACATGTTCTCCATCAGAAAGAATCAAAAATCTAATCAAAATCAAAACCTACTACATTCTTCAGATATGAACCTAAACTCAATATTAAGTCATTTAATTAAACAAGCACTATTTCTCAACCAACTGCCGTATAAGATCAACAGGATCCCTACAAATGACCAAACTGCATCATGTTCTCACCTAGATTTTGCTATAGACTTTTGTAAAAGGCACTGTTTCTCAATGTTGGGTCCAGGGACCGAACAGGTCCCTGGTTACAGGTTATTACAGGTTATTACAAGTCTGAGAGTGTACAAATAGAACAAAATGGACCCTCACGGTCCCTCATATTGGTATCATGTATCACTGAGGGAACCGTGGGTCCGTGGCCTAATGCATATCAAATCGAGGGTCCTTGAACAAACAGTATGCAATGAGATCAAGCTGCACCTGAGCTTCTCCTGGTCCACTGAGGGGGTGGATATTCTGGTGGAGGCGGGGTACTTTCAGGAAGCACAGCACGAGGCCCAGGCTGCCGGACACCTCCTGGAACATGTTGGCTTATAATGTTCTCTAGATTGCTCCTGAGAACGGCCCAGACAGAAAATAACTCATATGGTTTACACATTCAATAAAGAAAACCGGACCATTGTCATCCACAAAAGGGTGACAAGTGCTTTGCTACGTTTGAGGGAAAAGCCTCTGTACCTGATGTCATACGGCTCTCTGGGGGGTTCCGTGATAGAGCCTCTGTTTTGCATTATCTTGTCCAGATCGCCGCTGATATGCTCTGCCTGATGAACCAGGTGTGGTGCTTTAGGCGTATGTCAATGTAAACACAAATACTACCAGCAAAGCAGTCCAAAGGTTGTATAAAACAGTTCTATAGTTTACTACATTAACATGAGTATTCCTCTAATCTAGATTGTACATTTTATTGATACTTAGGATGGAACAACCCAAAACAAGCTGACGTGATGAAAAGGATAAATATCATAGACCAAAAAATACTGTGGTAATTTAGCCATGGATATGAGTTACTTTATGAACTCCTCTATCCATAGCCACCACAATTAACCTGCAATTTTGGGCATCACTAGTACACACATATTGTCACTGTCCAGCAGAAACCTTTTATCTCCAAGTTTCAAATGTGTATCTTTTTTGGTAAATTAAAGCCCTATGTTTCGCACAAAAGTAGTAGTGAAACTATTTTAAATCGTTTATAAAATAACAAAAAAGGAAGGTTTTGGACATACAAGGTTTCCACCCGACAACGACGATGTGCATCTTGGTGAAAAGTGTGAGAATGTCATGGTTGAAGTTTGACTCACCCCAACCTCCTCACATTGGAACATGTAGACCTGGCGAAGGCCCCTGTTTCGTTGCTGCACAGTAATGGTCAGGAGTGAGTTGTAAGCACAGCTGTCCAACACAGCCTTTGTTTCCAGGATGCAGCCCAATGGCAGTGATTCTAGCTCCAACTGTGGAACCGCAAAAAACAACAAAAACAAAAGGCTATAGCCTATAGAAGAAAGCACACAGTTTTCTATTACATTTCATTCAAATTAATTGAACCCTTTGGAGGAAGATTTGTCTAAGTTTTCAGATGAGTAGTATTTGTAAATAAATGTGTATGACAAAATTCTTTTGTGACCATACAATTCAATTCAATTCGTTTATGGTGCATCGTCACTCCAAGGGGTCTAAAAAAACACAGTATCATGAAATAGCACACATAAACAGGAATAAAAAATACAAAACACAAGCATAAAAACTGTCAAAACATTTGGTTCAGTGTAAATATAGGGAACTATACAACTGCCAAGTCCGCTGGTTGTGCATTCCACATCTGCTATGTAAAAGCATTCTTCTGAAAATCACGACAAACCTTTGTCTCAATGTCACTAAGCAGTAAATCCCCTCCTTGGAGCTCCATGATCATATCTTGAGGCCACAGACTGCCTTTGGTGTCCAGTCTCTTCAGCTTGGCAACACAGTCATTTATGTTCTTCACCTCCTGGCCATCTAACTCACAGGTAAACAGGTGCTGCATGCAGAGTCATTGTGGAGACAATTAATAATTAATAATTATAGTAAATACACACATGCACCTCCTTGCACATCCTGGATGTTTTACAAAGGAGTGGAGTGGTCTTTCCAACAATTCACAAAAATATGTCAATGGTAGATGTGTAAACGTAGAAAACTTTACCCACGTTGTAAACGTAGAAAACTTTACCCACGTTTTAATTGCAGCCGTAGGTCGCATTTACTATGAAAACCTGCAGCTCATGTGTGTCAGTCAGTCACGCCTCATCTCACACTCCATACTGTATATGGCCAAGACAGAATTCATTTGCAAGTGTGACCTGTGTCATGGCAACCACACTTGCAAATGTTCTGTCCTTGTCCCTTTTATGCCCATATATGGAGATCCCTAATGTCATCAATATTATAAGCCTATATCTGGGAATGCCCATATATGGACATATTGGGTCAGTCTCATGAAAACCATGGTTGTCGCGACACAAGTCACACTTGCAAATGAATTCTGTCCTGCATTTATATAGTGCCTTTATCCAAGGTGCTTTACAGAGATTGTGCATTACATTCTCCCATTCACACACACATTCATACACCGATGGCAGAGGAAACCCATGCAGGGCACCAACCTGTGTCTACATAGAGTATTTATTTTGCTCTTACCTCCACCCTGAAGTGAAAGTTGTCTGATTGTTTGTTCAGCGTTTCTGAGTACTCCTTTCTTTGCACTGAAATAGCAGGGCAACATCTGGTTATAAGAACAATTTTATCTGAAGTATTTTAGATGTCATTTCTATAGGATGGCTAGTTTTGAGGTTGTTAAGAACATACTGTATACAGATTTGCCACTGGGCCTGGATGAGCTGTTTCTCTGTAAATGGGAACTCCTTGTGTCTTCATGTTGGTGACCTTGAAAACCTTTTCTCTGAAATTGGGAAATCTTTGTTTCATCTTCATGATGACCCTGAAGACCCCTTCTGTGTTGGAGAAAATCTTCTGTTGGAAATGCTCCCCTAAAACACAACACCCAAATCAAACAGAGTTAATTGCATATTCATGCTCAGCTGCCTAGGGCAGTATAACATGTCAATAAAACATTCCACTATCCATGACACAATGACATTAAGATAAAGCAGTGTAGGTTGTCATTACAGGGTATTATCATTGTGTGAACATGAAAGGGTAGGGTTAGGGAACAGCACAGTGTAAGGAATAATAATGCAACTTCGCCCATCTTTCTTTTTTTACCTTTCTTTTTTTTACATTACAGCCTCAATCCAACTGGAGATGACAAGGTTAATAATACTGACCTTGGGGAATAAGAGAACGGTCCTCCTGGTTTTGCATACATTTTCAACCAGCAACGTCAAAGACCTGCAGACCTCTGGTATAGTGTGGAATGGACTGTTTGGATTGAAGAAATCACTGGAAAACTAATAATCAAGAATATATTGATATAAATGTTGTACTGTATGTAGCCTACCTTTATGGACCTGATTGTTGTGTGGTTAGGTAATATGAGGCAAACCGAAACCTATTGCACACTTGACACAATGACCGTAGTCCACTGAATCACACAATCACTAAAAGAGTAAAGTGCAGGAAAATAACCATAGATACATAATAGTACATACATTTTTAGTATTTCTTTGTAACGCACTGAGATATCTTATATATTTTATATTATATATAATATATTTTTGTTAATATATTTTAATGTCTTGGACCCCATAAAGACTAGCTGATGTTAAGTTTTCTGTCTGTTTTGCATAGTATTATTGTTATATTTGTCTGTCATTTAATGTTTCAATGAATTGAGTACAAAGAACCCCAGTGGAAACAAGCCACAGTGCTTTCTTGGTTAAAATCCTCTTAGCAGACCTTGTATTGAACTGTACTTTCCAGTTTTTTTCCCCCTACAAACTGCTAATAAAGTATTCTATGAATCAAAGGCATCAGCTAGTGGGGAATCTGGGGATCCGTTTTAATAAACAAATAAACATAAACATACATGAAATACTTAATGATAGTTATTTAAATAAGATTGAAATACAAAAGTCCCCTTCCAAATGCCTGAATGACCCTATAACTGAAACAAGCAACTCACTAGACTGATGCCAGAATGTTATTCTATAAATGCTTTACCCACATCTGTGTAACAATCAATCACAATATTGACTCAATGTTAGAATTCTACTTAGAACAGTCGCTACATAAACATTTAAGAGCATGTTCTTCATCAACAGCCTTTTCTTTAGCAGTTCCATTTTCCAGCTGGATATGATGCTACAGAATGTGCCATTTAACCTTCAGCAGTCAGTACAGCACATACAAAGTCACATATGAATTTGGTTCATCTAAACTCCATGCTGCACAATTATGAACACTTAATTTGGTCTTTACCTTAATGTTGCCTCTACACTGATCTCATGGTTCCATGGTTTCTTACAGATTCCATCAGTACCATTCCTGGCAGACAAACATTCCCTCCATGCAGGACAAAGATTCTTAACTTCCTGCATGAAGGCAGAAGGATCAAAGTGCAAATGGCTGGAATGACTCCTCAGGAGGGTTGGGCTAGCGTGGTTGCAAAATATATGATCAGGGCACGATTTAATGTGGCAAGTCTCTGGGTGATTATGAGTCCAAAGGTTTAGAAATGCCTAGCGATATCTTATTTTCCGGGTGGTCAAGGCCCTGACACACCAAGTTTTAAGTGCCCTTATGCAATTGTATATACACACGTCATATGTTTTTGTAGTTCGATGACGATGATGATACACTTATATATGATGTATAATCCAAATAAGAGAGCTTGATCAGCTCAGTTCACACACATACAAAAAATACAAACTGAGAGTTAGTGGAGAACCATTTATTTTACTATGGACTGACGTGTATATTATGTACACACTCATAATATTGACAGAGACCATCTTTATGAGGAAATAGTTTATTTTATAAAGAAAAAAGGGGGAAGTCTTGTCACAGTACGAGTCAGGAAGGTCTTCTCTGAAGACTGTTGACAGTTTAGGCTGCCTTGGCCTTAGCCAGCACCTTCAGGTCTGTGATGCACTTGGCAATGCTCTCCTTTTCCTGAAAGAGCACAAGAGGACACAAAACACTAAGTCAATGCTCTCTTTCTCCTGCAAGAACACAGAGGACAAAAAAAAAAAAAAAAACACTAAGTCATAGGTGTGACATCTTGAAGTCCAGTTCCCCATACAGCTGCAAAAGCGCTCTCATGATTAGTTGAGATGAGTTGCTGCTACAATACCCCACCTACTCTGCCCTCCATGGCACAGCATTGGGAGCCTTCGCTTTAGATTCTGATCACCCAGAGCATCTACTAAGACTCAGTGGCTACATCTAGTGGTGAGTCAAATGTTCATTTAACATAAAATATAACAGCAGAAAGCTAAACCACACCTGAATTATGAAAATATAATTAATACATTTCATTTGACACTGTTAAAGTGAACTGATGATGTGTTTTTCTGTATTTTCCAGCCAAATTGAGGCTTGTGAATATTGTGATAACAAGAGACCAGGGGTATTCCATACAAGTTACTGATTAAATCTGCATCTGCTGAATTAATGTCAAATACTACTAATGGTGTCCTCCTCCTCCGCAGAACAAACTCAAACCAGCTGATGTTTCGTTTTTGTCAGACCAAATAAGTAACATATGAATTTGGTTCATCTAAACTCCATGCTCCACAAAGGAGATTGGATCCAATAGTAATGGTACTTGTGGACTGCAAAATATATATAATGCCAATTTGCCAACAAATCTTTTATGTGCTAGTATTTTTATGCAAACAAGGTGATTTTAAGTCAATTCATGAATGCCCAGAACTACTCTAAGTGTAATGCATTAAATAGTTTATGGAGAGGAATCCCCTGCTGAATGTGACGAACGCCACTGACAGCAGTCTGATGCATTTGAAGATCCAAGTGTCCCACTTCGAGTAAATTGGAAGAGATATGCTGACATTCACTATTATAACTCTGAATAACTAGGCGTTCTTTCCCCCTTTATCTGCCTTGATGGAACACCCCCCAGTACTGACCTACTGGGAGGTGACAACATGACAACAGAAGGCCGGTACTACTGACCTGCTGGGGGGTGAGGCTGCCAACAACGTTCTTCTCTACCCAGTTAACCATGTGATCCTGCTCCATCTGGCGGTGAAGCTGCTGAAGGGCGATCTGGTAGTCCAAGCGCTTCTTCACCTCATTGTTCACCATATGTATCCTCTCTCTGCGGTTTGTCTCCAGCAGCATTGCCACGTTGTTCTGGGAGGGAGAAATAGAGGACGCAAGTCAACTTCACCACAGACATATGAGCACAACATAAAACCTGAGTGATCCTTCTGGCAAGGAAATCACTGGATAAAGCTTCTCAGTGACTAGCTGCAGTAGTACTGAATAATGCCCTGATCTGAAGTGGAATTCTAGAAATAAGATCATGTACAGTATATAGACCAATTATTTGTACACAAACAGTGAGACTGTGAGCCCTGCATTTGAAGCGCAATGCTCTCTCCACACGTTTCAACAAATCACAATTGGGGTGGGGCTTTGAAAACAACTGGTTTGGGAATCACTTACAGACGAAAGAAACCAAGGAGTACATATTTTCACCAAATACGTTCTAAGCCTTCTTCCTCTGCACTGGGAGGCAAACTGCAGCTGGCAGCAGGTACTTTTGCAACCTGCCTGCGAATGCATGTCTGCGTGATGTCAGTGTAACAGTGGTCTGATAAAGGGTCTATACAACAAGCCGCTCATAGAAAATCGGCTTACCCTCTTGGCATCAAAGAGCATTGATCTTCCCTCTATTCTCCACTGCTCCTTCTTCTCGTCCTCAATGGCCTGAGCCAGGCTGGCCATGGCCAAGCCCTTCACTTCCTGAGCCTTGGCTACTTTCTCCTGCAAAGCCACACACACAAACACACACCATGAGACGGCCGATCACGTGTACTCAGATTGTATACACACTATATACTGTAGAAGGGAACATAATCATTTGCCAGAAGGGTTAAAAACAGTAATATACTTGGACACAGTTTATAATCAAATTCAAATTAGTCAAAGATTCTGATGGTAATTAGTTAGGTCTAATAAAGTAATAGAGAAGGTGAATATTAGCACAAAAGGTTTGAGCCACCGGAAAGCAACCAAATAAAATACACCACTTAGGTGTAAGTCTATAGACATAGGGCTTAAAAAAACTAGGGCAGCTTCACAAATTCACATCTATAGTTCAGTAGACTGTGCGATTCGGGGCGAAGTTGTTACATTTTCCATTTGGTGCAGTTTGCGTTCACATTGCATTTTTGTAAAGAGTTGAAACGATTGATAGTATATTGGACAAAGTTTCTAGGGAAACGTTAGGAATCAGTGTTTTTTTTATTTATTTCTTTGTAAAATTAATTCATTTCATTGTGGTATTTTTTATTTTATTTATTTTCTTTGAAACAATGTTATTTTCTTACAGTGAATTTATAGGCTACTTTGTCGTATGACAGGGTTGCGCACCGAAAATGGCTGATTTACAAGCTCACAACGGGACAACCTTGTGAGCTTGTAAATCAGCAATTTTCTACATGCAACCCGTTGTAGCTTCGCCCCGGTTCTCGAGCTTTAACGTTCAAGGCATTGTAGTAGCCTCTACCTACTGTAAAGGTACCAATCAATTATTGTTCAATTAAGCTACTGTGGATCACGGCAAAACCGTTTGGTTTTCTAATTGTTATGAGAGCTACTAGCCTATAGAATAGGAGGGAGGAAGTAATCTCTGTCAGCTTCTTAAGCTGTTCAGCCTATCAAAACCATAATTGTGTTTTTGTATACTCATATCATCCTATATAAGTCAGGGGTCTTCAACGTTTTCAGGCCAAGGACCCCTTAGTTGAGAGAGAGATGAAGCAGGGACCCCCACAACCTTTTCATAGATTCCAGATAGTTTCATCGTTTGACAGCACAATCATCATAAGTGTATTTTGGATTCATGTCAATTTGTGTTTCTAGATATTTAACCACTAACCGTCATTAATTAATAAACTTGACCTTTCACTCTGTACTTAGTCTGCTCTTTTTCCCCTCTACACCAAACCTCTTTGCCAAAAACAGCAGATCTACAAGCTCACTGTGAGCTTGTAGATCTGCTATTTTTGGCAAAAGTTCTCAGAATATGGACGCCTGGGTTCAAGTGGTTAATATAAAAAAGGAGAAAAAAAAGGTTTCTATCACAAAAAGATTTGGAGGACCCCCTGTAGTAACTCTGAGGACCCCCTGTTGAAGACCCCTGCTATAAGTGATTACAAGCAGAGTGAATGAAGGCAAGCACTAACAACGTAAGCCTTTTTAAGGTATTAAATGAATTATAGTAACGGTAGGCTGATCTCACTCTTTGTCTGTTCGTCAACAGCACACATACAACACTCATTCATCTATTAAGTTTCATTTCATATATTAGATTCATAAGGAAAAATTATTTTAGCAAACGCAGCCAACAGCCTATGTTGCGCTGAGCAAATAAGCCGTCTCAAACATATCCTGCTGATTTCCACAACAGAATATAACGCACATCGGTGCCAAGATGAAGTGACTGAGGGGCGTTTGAAAATAGCGTGGGAGCAAAAAATTAATTATTGGGGACTTAGAAAAAATCATCATTAATTTGACACTAGCCTGCACTTTACTAGAACAGTAGAGGTAGGATATATAACACAAGTAGGCTAGTGAACTACACATCAGCTGTCTCACTGTACAAAATCCATTGTTTGTTCAACAAACGACAACCGATTAATAAATGTGACAACATACTGCAAAAAATCCTAAAATTACAAGTCCAAGCTAGATTTTGTCAGAAGTTGTCATCTGTTAAATAATAATAATGTAATTAACATAGCACTATAATCATCATTATCCAATGTTCTTTGGTTCACTTCTTATTTTTGGTTAGATTACATTCACACCTACAGTGAATCGAACATCTGGTGCACTTGGAAGTGAACAGAGAACCCTGTTTTTGGCGGACCAGAATTTGTTTGGTCCGCAGTCCGCATCAGAGTCAAAAATAAAAAGCCACAACTGTTGAATATTAATTTCTAGTGGACATACAGCTGTAATAGTCTTAGTGAGAAGCCCACCTCATTCAGTTTGTCAGCAAAAGCTGCAACGCTGGGGCCAAATTTCTTGACTCCATAGATAACACAAGCACCTATGGAAGCAGCAGCGAAGGTCTCGTGGTTGATGACGTAGATCTCCTTGGAAAGGATGTATGTGAGGAGACCGGCACCCAGCATGTAACCGCCTGGTAAATAGGGATGAGAGTACGTTTTGACAAAAGTCAATGTCACTGTTCAAACATCAAAGAGTTAATCTGTGAAATCTAGAAACATGGAGGGGATATATTGACATAATATAGCATAATAATATAACCTACATGCATCTTGTCCCAACTTGAGAAAGTGAGAGAATTATCATGCAATATTAAATGTGTTATGATTTACCATGTTCATTCCATAGATGTAGTTCTACCTTAGTTTACAGAAGTTGCAAGGACGAATCAATATCCTGACATGACATTATTGAAAATGCCTATGGCTATATTTGGCCTAAGCCAGCTAACCTGTGACTCCAGTCTTGGGGTATAAAAGCTGGAACAGCTCTTCGGGGAAGATTCCATGGCGGACTTTGCCTCCCTTCTCTGGAAGAGGGGGTACGGGTGCCAGACTCTGGGAAGTTGTGTGGAGGGAACGGGATGCCTGGACCAGGCTACGATGGACAAAGAAAAAAAAAAGAAACATGAAACAGTAAGTACGGTAAGTTATATCTTTAAAGAGGATGTAAACACACAAATACTGCAAGGGGAGGGACAAGTCACTGCAGAGTTGTGAAGTGTGTGGTATAGCTGCAATACTGTCAATAGGTAAAGATGATTAGAATAACTTAGAAATGGGGACATCTTGTGTTTAATAATAATAATCATAATAACAACAACAACTACTACTACTACTACTACTACTACTACTGATTTGTCTATTGTTCATTGTTGTTCAAGTAGATCATATTAACTAGCAATAATTGATTACAGAAAATGATAATAAATACGTACCCAGCTCCAAAGTGACCACTGCCTTTCAAGCCATTGGCTGAAAACAAAACATTGACAATTCAATGTCAAGAAGTCAACTAAAGCCAAAGTGGTCAAGAGACAGAACATTATGTACCATCGATTACAAAAAATGTGTTGACAGCTTGGCACATTGTAATGTGCTATGTGAATATAAGTAATAAGAAACGTTGCATAATTAAAACAATATATCTCAGCTTAACCTTCGATAACATGTCGGCAAATATGCAATGATACTTTCAGACAACCAAGCTGTGACATCTACAGGCATGCATAGTAGCTAGCTAGCTGCTAGTGTTAGCTATTAGCCAGTCTCCAAATTAAGGAGAGCAGACAGCTCCTCGTCATTATAAACATACAGAGATAAATATCAACCACTATTATCCAAACCTGCATGCAATAATTTAATATTACAGCATACATGCTAGCTACATGTATCCTAGTTTAGCAGGTATAGTTCCAGTAGCTAACATAAGTTACCCATTCAATGTGCAGCGGCCTTCACTTTACCCTTCATACACATTCGGTACAACAGTATGGCTTACTCCATTGCAATTACGTTATATTAAAAACTAGATGTTAGATGCAATCCTAGGCGCTGTGTTAAATCATACCTGACACGAAAACAACCCTTGACAGCATGTCTGAAGGATGAAACGCCAAGTTCTTGCTACAGCTTCAACGGGCACCCTTGTGTCGGCCTTTTCGTGCCCTTCTGCAAAGAGGTTGGCGAACACACAGGACATCCCTGTCAAATAACGCGAGATGACAGCATGTTGACCGTATACATTTCTTTTCCACTAGATGGCAGTGTATCATTATCTTACAGCATTATTCTCATGCAATTAAATGCAAATATCAAGTTCAAGGTGTTTATTGCTTCTACAGTCTATGGTTTATTGTCAGCAGCAGTTGCGTTGCTAGGGAACAGCTTGGGTTTATTTCCTGTCAGCAACTGATACAAAAAACACTGTAACTGGAAATAAACATTGGACCCATTTATGGTTAAGTGTGTTGTGTCAAGTATGAAAAGTTCTAGAATTCTGGAGTCGTTTTCCAGGCCTCTGACCCCTTAGCTGAGAGAGATGAAGCAGGGACCCCGTATACTGTATACAATTGTGTTGCAGTTTAAACTTGACAGCACTATCATCAGTGTAGCAGTGGTTTTATCGTTTGTTTGTTTACATGTGATCTTTTCTATTAATATGTTGCATTCATGGTAATGTGTATTTTCAGACATGTAACCACTTAAAACCCTCAATACTTGAGTAAACTGTTTTTGGTCTGCTCTTTTTTCCATCTACACCGAACCATATATGGGCATTGCCAAATATGGTATTAATATGTGCATTCTGCATCCCCAGATATGGTCTTATTATTGATGACATCAGGGATATCCATATATGGGCATAAAAGGGACAAGGACGGAATTCATTTGCCATAACCATATATGGGCATTCCCAGATATGGGCTTAATATTGGTGGGCACAAAAGGGATTATATTAGTGTGGTTGCCCTGACCTGACAGGCCATCATCTGGGAATCAGATGTAGAGGTCAGCTCCATATATGGAGATCTAGGTGATGATCCAGTCGTCTCCATGTATGGATATCCAATATCCAGGGTTTGATGACGACAATAACTAATATCACACACATGAGAGAAGGGAGGTAATCTCTCTCTCTCTCTCACACACACGCACGCACGCACGCACGCACGCACGCACGCACGCACGCACGCACGCACACACACACACACACACACACACACACACACACACACAATGAACCCACCAAAACACATACTGAGTAATGTGCTGACAACTATGCTTTACTTGAGCCAGTTTTAATGCGAAACAAATGGTTCTAACTTAAATGAGACTTTGAACACTATCCCAAGTGGCACTTTCTTGTCCCAAATTGAGATGGAATTGGCAGGGTTTGTCTGTAATCTTGGGGCCCACCCGTGTATGGCATCAGTGTAAGACACATGGCCGCTGAGATAGAGGAACATATGACGTTCCCTTCACTTCCTGAAATGCTTGACAGAAACAGTTATATGAGAAACAGAGAAGCTGTTACCGCACACTATTTTTGCAGAGGATTTTGTTGATGTTGTGTATTTATTTTTTAAAACAGTTGTTAGAGCCTTTCCCCCAATGAATGAAATGGCTTAGCAGGTAAGTGAAGTTACTTAACGTCTCCTCAATTACATTGCATTGTTCTTGGGATCTTATCTTATGCTCTTTCCCTCTACAGCAAGTATTAGAGCAGGCCTGTTGTGTATTTGTGAAGGTTTTCTTGATTGCACTGTAGGCTACTTTGATCTGTGTATTGGTATTTCTAGATTGTTTAAATGTCAATGGGAGTTCCTATTTCTACTAAACCATTATTAATATAACAGAGCCACATTGCTTGAGCGATACTCAGATTTGAACATCGCAGATATTTTCTACATACTGTACCTGTTACTTGCCTATACTCATGTGCTCTGGAGCCTGCGGGTAATAGAAGCTGATCATTAACACTTCTATGCTTTGAAAATACACATTTATACAGCTAAAATATTAAGGAATATTTCATAAATTGTTTCTAGAATCTTAATATGTTCACTATTAAATATGATTCTTAACAAGTATATACAACATGTTCCATGCATGTATGCTGAGTCTGCTAATCATACTGCATGGCATAATACATTTTATATTTAAACTATACCTATGACTGTAATTTACAGCAAGTAGATTATGTGTTTCTGACTAATTTGTGTGCATAATGTATATTCAGTCCATATAAATAATGGTAATACCTTTTCTGAAATATTACCATTGTAGGTTGGAGGCACTAGTGCGGGGGAGAGCTACTATGGACACACAGGATGTCAGCATGGTAAGGTCCTCTCTTGTGAAAGACTTTGATGAAACAATCGCAAAAAGAGCTGAGAAACATGAATACCTTCGAGGACGCAATAATGTGACCTCATGTCGGAGCCCTACAAGAGGGTTTGACAGAAATCTGATCAAGAGTGAGCTCCAATATAAGAGACAACTGGAGTTTCAAAAGAGGAGATCGGTGAGCCCAGACCCTCAGGGTATGAAGGCACACTACCGTACTCCAAAGACAAAATCCTCTGCAAAGAAATTTTCAATGAAACCTCACAGTCCAGAGACTCAGTCAAAAACATTCCATTCGAATATTCAATCGACCCCCAGCTCTAATGGACGGCCATTAGTGGTGAAGCTGACGCAAAGCGATGGAAAAGTGTACAACGACCCAAGCAACAGTACATGGGTAAGAACCTGACTATTTAAAATACCATATTCTTTGAGTGTGGTATTTTGAGGCCTAGGATTGTCACAGACTAGTTGGGAAGATGTTTGGTTTGTAGAACATGCCGCCATGTTGGAAGACAGTAAAATAAATTACACTTTTACAGCCTTAATGTTTAACTATACTAACATCTGAAAATACTAAAAGGCTAAATAGAATCTCAAGGGCGCAATTTTTTATTCACAGAATATTATAAAATCACTAGTGATTTTAGTCATTTTACAACGTAATGCTGCACATAAAATAGGCATTTAATTAATTCCACTCATATATCTCTGTAAGTGAAGCTATTGTTACTATTGTGTTGACCATTTCCTCTTTCTGTCTTTCATTCATCAGGCCTTGTTGTGGTCAGAGCCAGTAACACCAGTAAGACAAGATAAAAGCTTAACAAGAAAACCAGAAACAGCTCCAATTATTGCCATATCGTCAATAAAGAAACCAACCCAGCAAAGGGTAAAAGGACCTGAAAAAAGACAGAACATCATTAATGGTAAAAGTCTCAACAGTTGCCATTGCTCTCCACCATATCTCTTTATCAGAATAATGATATTTAATAGATACTAACATTTATTTTTCTCACATGAAGCCCAAAAGACAAGCATCAGAACATCAATGCAAACTGAAAACATTCTTCACACTCAACAATTCTCGCTCCAAACTAAAATTACTCTAAAGAAAAAGACAAGGCAAGATTCCAGTGCACAGACAGAGTGAGTTTGACTTCAATCAACCCCCCTAACCCTTAGTCATTAGATATCTGATTGTGTGTTCATTGCTCCACATCTTTACAAAAAGCTACAAAGAATTGTATTTCTCTTTTACAGGTCTGGCTTTATCACTGTCAAGGAAGCGGTGAGTTGCCACTTAAGTAATATCATTGAATTATATGTACTTGACATGATTCACATTGATGAAGCTG
Organism: Nannobrachium achirus; assembly: GCF_963921795.1. Taxonomy (NCBI): domain Eukaryota; kingdom Metazoa; phylum Chordata; class Actinopteri; order Myctophiformes; family Myctophidae; genus Nannobrachium; species Nannobrachium achirus. The sequence continues at coordinate 29,615,789 of NC_137818.1, read as the reverse complement.
AGCATTTTAACATCCAGAATGACAGCATGGCTTGGCTTGTATAATCAAATAGCATAACTTGACATTCATTTCTTTTGGCATCAATTTAACACACTTGGTTCTGAGCCAAACAAAATCAATCAGTTTATGGAAAGGAAGGCCCACAGCTCACTTTTGATAAATTACACATTTTTATTGCACCATTATCCAAAGCACTTTACAATGTGCTTCAAATTCACATTGGAGGAAACCATGCAAGATACCAACCTGTTAATCGGGAGCAGATAGGCAGATGGCTCCCCCTGGCCCTATCAGGGGGAGCAGGGAATCGAACACTGAACATTCGGTTTCCCAAACTGTCACTCTACACCCTGAGCCACTGTCATCCCATTGGGCTTTTCCATCCTTATAGAGCTTCTTCAGGTTTTGAACCATAAGAATATATGAGTTGTGTGCCTCTTAAACTTGTCCGTCATCTCTCCCATAACAGGATGTTCTACAACTAACTGATTACTTGCAGGTAAGCCACTTATTTCAAATGTATTCTTGTTTCTGCTGCTTTCTTATTGGTGAACCTATGGTAAGGCTTGCACCATTTGCCTATATAATACTGTAGTCAAATGTCTGCTCCTTTTGTTGAAGGAATGGATTTATTTATAAAATAATTCCATGCGCATGTGTTCCATCACTGATTGATATAACATATTTACTGAAATCTTGAATTCATGTGACTTAAAATTAGCTTTCTTGCATCTTAATCTGTTCTTATGTCTTTTCCTGTTTCTATCAGGAGGCTTTATGGAGGGAAGAGGCCCTAAAGAAGAAGCTAGCTGTCCTCAAGGACAGAGCTTCCATCTTCTTGAACTCCTCTAACAACATATGGACAGTAAGACTCTCTTCCTGTATCCATTACTCTTGCTGGTTTTCCTCATAAATAGCATCACTGTATTAATAAGATTGTATTTTGACTGTGCTGCACAAAACAATAGTGTCTTGTTAAGTAGTTAAGTACTGTAGTTGTATGTCTACTTGAGCGTTAAGAAGACAACTGAAGCATGTGGTTTAGAGCTTCCTGCCCCTCTCTATGCTGGAAGAGTGCAAGCTCTCTCACTCTCACACACGAACACACAGGAAGCTGACAGTGGCAGATGTTATAGGTGTTACAGTATGCTACTTCACAAGTCCCACTGTCCTCGATAGCTTCTCTTTTGTGTCCATTATTCTGAACGTGCTGGTGGAATGTGGAAATGTGGAAAAGGTACTTTTTGCAGGAAATTACATTGCGTGTTGATCCAAGAGTAAATTAAATTCAATGAATGCTTTCTCATCTGTGAAAACTGATTCCTGTCCAGGTATGTAACCAATAGCCAACGTATATTACTGTAAGCTATCCAGCCATTTACTGTTTGGAAGAGTATAGTGTTACATTAAACATGGCCTGTCGTCAGAGTTACTGATGCTGCAAGTTTCCTTGGCGCCCAAGTGGGTGCAGAGAGTGGAGGCACTTGCAGATTGTGGTTTATCAAGCGTTACGTTTTCCTCTGCAGGTTTTTCAGTGTGACAGTCATTTCCTTTCTAACCCACACAGGCCCGCTGCAATGAGGACCTGCTGAGAAGCAAGATCAAGGCTCTGGAAGCACAGCTGCAAGTCTGTCTACAGGTAAAGTAAAGCAAGAATAGCCGCAATGTACAGCTACTGGGCCGTCAGAATGTGAGGCTCAGCTCCTTTTTAGACTATATTTATGTTTCTTTGGGGTAACAGTGTTGTTGTCACAGGAACAAGTGAGAGCTTTTTAATTAGATTCTAGAAGCAGCGTCTCCACACCTGCCTCACAGCATCATTGAAACCTTTTTGTATGACTGTGTTGCTTGCAAAAAACAACAACAACGTAATTACCTCTTCTTCAAACTCCAAACTTTTTGTTCCCTGGGTGAAAAGCTGTTATATTTGGCAAGCGACACGGTCATATGATGAGGTATACATTTGCATTTACTTTGCTTCTTTGCTACAACCACAACCGGACCTCAGCTCAAAACAACCAACCATACTCCTCTGTGTTGTGGTTAACAAGATGTTGTTCGGTTCTTCTCCTCCAGGAGACGTTTCCCAAGGATGGAATGAAGAAGCTTACGCTGCAGATGGAGAAGCAGAAGCTGGTATATGAAGAGAAGGCTTTATCTGCCTTGCAAAAGGCAATGCAAGAGAAGTCGGAGGCCCTCACCCATGCTGACATTCTCCAGGTCAGGACTCTGTCACTTTCACATCAATGTATGCTGATCAATGAATCAACAAAGTGAACTCGATAGTGACCCAAGTGACTCATTGGGGTTTGCGTACTGTCCTATGTGTCCACCAGGAGGCGCTGCAGGCAGCCAAGGCTGAGTCAGTGAGGTGGCAGAGCCTGTATGAGGAGTTGAAACAGAGCTCTACTCATTTGAAGAAGAGTCAAGAGGTCAGCACTGGACAGCTGCACGGCCAACTGGAGGTACAGTAATACAACAGCATATGACTCTGTCAAAAGGGTACATTCTAAGGCGAGTTATTAAAGTGCACACATGTCCTGCACAGTTGTCCAGGGGGCAAGAGGCAGGACTGCGAGATGAGGTGGGGTCCCTGCAGCAAGAGAACGAGGAGCTACGGTACAACTTGTCCCTGCTAGAGGACGACAACCGCACTCTGAGAGAGGAGACGGAGAGCCTTAGAGGTCAGAGTTCCTCCTACTGTCGGTCAACTCATCAATGATCTCTTTGATGACCTTAATAGCAACTTGACCTTCTAAGAAACAGATAACAGATGTTCTGGGGCTGATCTCTCAGATGTCTTTAATATCCACTCCTACATCTGGCTTTGTCCGTTTGTCCCACATCTGTCCGGGTGCCCAGGGTCACATCGGCCAAGCTTCACGGGACGCTTAATGAAATTAACTCATAACTATAGAACTGCACTCTGTTGAGGTGACAACTTGCCCCTTGTGCACAAGTAGGCCACGTATGGCCTACTTGTGCACCAGCAGAGCACGCCATGAGGTGCGCTCACCACTGACATCACCACTGGCATCACCAGGAATACTGGTCCCTCATTGGCTGTTAATGATGACATTGCAGGAAATGCTGGTCCCTGATTGGGCTACGGGCTTAAACACACATACACACCTACATACTGTACATTACATACGCAGCTGAACGCAGTACTTGTGCGCTCTGCTGGCGCAAGTAAATAGCACGCTCACTTCACACTAAATATGATGTAGTAGTTTTTGCTATTTAATCATCATAGTATTAAAACAGATTTGATAAGGTAAATAAAACGTGCTTGATATTAAAATAAATCAAACAAAAAAGAAGTACAAATAGATACTGTATACAAAATATAGACTGTAACTGTCCCCCACCCTTCTCCTAGACTGCAGCACCGAGAGCCAGGATTCAATGGAGGAACAGCTTGGGCTGACAGAGGCCTCTCAGGTGGAGGAACAGCTCAGGCATACCCAAGACAGACTCCAGCAGAAGGAGAAAGAGGTCAGACTCGGGAGGAGGATGTCACTCAACCCCCAAATCCAACTGCTAATGACATACAATGTCCAATACCATACAGATTATGTTTCCTTACGGACAGCAATGTCTAATACCATACAGATTATGTTTTCGTACATGTATATATTGTACATTCAAGTAGTTCCAAAATAATGTCGGCAATCGTAATTATAGTGCAGCGACTAATGCAGTGTGTTTGTGCGTGTGCGTGTGTGTGCGTGAAGTGTGCAGAGCTGCAGACAGAGTTGGAGGCCATGGAACAGGAGTGTCAGTCCACCCAGGCCCGGCTGACGCAGTGCAGAGAGGAGCTTCGTCTCCTCAGCCACCACCGCAGCAGCAGCAGCAGCAGCAGTAGCAGGGTGTGTGTGTGTGTGTGTGTGTGTGCAGGGGCGTCAATTGGGTATGGCAGGGGTATGCAGCTGCCATACCCTGGGTCCAGGGGGGAAGACAAAAGTTAGTTCTGAATATGAATCCATGAATGTCTCTTTATCTATCTGTGTGGGTCATTATGTTGGTAAATTACAGTAAAATAACTACAAATGCAAAATTTAACAAAATGGTAGAAGAATAGAATAGAATAGATTTTTATTTGTCATTATTACACAGAACAAGTTCAGTGAACAACGAAATTTGAGCCCAATCCCACAAGGTGCATACAGTGCAAAAAACAAAGTAGAATAAAAAGATAAATAAAAAGATAAAAATCACATAGTGATCGTAATAATAAACTAGCAGCAGAAAATTGGTAACAATACTCAGTCTCTTTATCAGCCCGGCTGACACGATTCCACAGTTTGTCACAGTCAGTGTCCACCGATTTCACAGTTTGTCACTTTGACAGCGTATTATAATTATATTTAAGGTATATAGAATTATATATTATATGTACTTCTTCTTAAAATAAATATATCATGCCTGTTGCTAAGGTATGGCAACATGACACCAGTCATGTTGCCATACCTTAGCTTTTTCTGAACTGACGCCACTGTGTGTGTGAGAGAGAGAGAGACAGAGAGAGAGAGAGAGAGAGAGAGAGAGAGAGATCTCCTTACACATACTGAAAAATTGTCTATTCTCATACATTGTCTACCACTATGACTACTGATTACATGTTTTTCTGTTCCACTTCGACAAGGTGTGTTTTGCACTTTGCACACATTCACAGTCATAAACTCTATGCTGCAGCATAAACCACAACATGAATCCTATACCGTCCCTATTCTGGGGACGAACATTAGGTAAACATAGCCAATCTACAAGCTCACAACGCATCACGTTGTGAGAACGGCTATTTTCTGCGAAGATATTTAATGTAGAGCCAAAACAGTAGGGGGCCTAGTACTCTGAGCAACTAAGTATCGGGTATAACCCCTTGAACCCTAGCATTCCTATTCTGGGGCAAACATTTAGTGAAAATAGCTGATGTACAAACTTACAACGCAAGGTATTGTGATGCGTGAGCTTCTAGATCAGCTATTTTCTGTGATTTTAATTTGGTGTAGAACGGGGAAAAAAGGATGCCTAATAATTACCCCTGCAGGACTCTGGTCAGCTAAGTGGTTAATGAACGAGGACTGTGATACTGCTTGTGTACATTACAATGTTTAAATATAAAACATGTAACCATTTGGTTACATTTGTACACACACAGAGTTTCAAATACAGTTAACACTGTAGATTTTACTGTGTATAACATTGTTTTTTCCCCCCATTTTACCATGTAGGGACTATGTGGCTCCTGGAGATGGCTATGCATGTTCCTGGTTCTGCTTCTGGGCATAGCTGTTGCCATGTTGTGGCTGTGGCATCCTCCTTTCAGGGATCAAGTTGAAGATGTGTACACAGACATACAGACACGCGTTGATAACTATCTCATGGAAATTGACTTTTCTCAAGTCTCAGGATGTTTTAGACCAATATAAGATTTGTGCTCAGGGATGTTGTTTTTCTCATTCAATGGTCATTTGTTGCTGATGTAAAAAGTAAGACAAATGTATTTATTTGTATGTTTACGTTTTAGAAAACTGGGACTGGAATTTGTTTAGAAATGTAACTTGTGTAATGTAATAAAACAGAGAAAGTGACATTGATTAAGTCTTGACAGCTCTACTTCTGTACTGTGCATACAAGTTAAAATACAAATGGATACATCCAATAATGCCATCCTAACAATATATTGATATGGCACTTATGATTGCCATTGAATTAGGGGGAGTGGTTGAAATGTTATCACTGACTTAGTACCACTACCATGCAGACGTCACTCACCAAAAACAGCAGACCTACAAGCAAAAATATAATGTCACTCTGCAACACAATCGTGTTCTTCATATATGTGTCTCGGGTGCATGTTTCTTGCAACAATTAACTTTTTGAAAAAGGAAACCAGCACTCACTTAGATAAGATTCTTCCTTATTAAAGGGTTCACGCCTAGCAGCAGATCAAACAACGGGTGTTTTGGCCTGTGGGCCTTCCTCTGTGTAAATGAGGAATTTACGCGGAGGAAGGCTCACAACCACCACTCCCCCTAATTTAATGGCAATCATAGTATAACAATAAAGTGTAACTTTAGGCTTAAGGAGGAGGAGTATGCTTATAGTTTGTGCTTTGATCCCCGGTCGGGCAGGAAAGATCTGGGCGGGGAAGTGAATGAGCTCACCTGTCCCTGGAGCAAGGCACCAAACCCTGTGCTGCTCTAGCCTAGCTCAGCCAGACACAATCCAACCATGTTAAAACAAGGTGGGCATTTATTTAGCTGCATTAGTATAGAGTTGGGCTAAGCCAGGCTAGTGCTGCTCCACTGCAGCTCAGTGGCCAACTCTGATTGTACTGGCCAGGGTTAGCCATTTGCATGTGAAGCAGGGCATTGAAGAAACAAAGCATTATTGCCCAGTGAATTTATTCTGGATAAATAATGGTAAAACAAGATGTAAACAAAAGAGAAAACTCAAAATATTGGTCAATCAAAATGTTGTTTTTTAATAAACATACATACATAAATAGAACAATTAAGAGAAGAATAATAACATCAATAGAAGTTATTAATTGAATTCTTAACTGGCTGGTGAAGTCACTTGGCTTGACCTCTGCTATTTGAGAAGCAGACAAAGGAATTCCTGTGTTAGTGATAAAAGGTGCCTTAGCAGTGCACTGGTTAAATAAAAGGTTACGTCAAATGTTATCACACAAGATCACAGCACATTGCAGTCCATGCAACTTTGCATTCCATGACTGCAAAGCTGGTTCGTATTGCTGCTTCATATCGAGGGTAAATTCCACCTTTGATGCACACAAATGAATAAATAACAGTAGTGGACAAAGTACTCAATTCCAGAGCTTGGGTTCAAGTATAGATACTCCTAGTCGCATATTACTCAGCAAGTGAGTTAAGTACTGGAGTACTTGCTTAAAAAAAGAAAAAAGAGAGAATAGAAAATAGCAGGTCTATAAGCTCGCAATACATTTTGAGCTTGTAGATCAGCCATTTTCCCTATATTTGAAATGGGGCTTAAGTGGTTAATTTAATCATAATGTACTTTTCTCCTTCCTAGAACTGTAGCGAAGTAAGTATTTGTCTTGCAGTGGAAACTGAAAATTCAAAAATACAAATAGTAGGCCTACATATAGTAAATGTACTTTGTTACCATCCATGCTGATGATTAACACTATGGTAGAATCCTCCCTGGTTCTGTATGGTGAACTGACAAGAATGGGTGAATTCCATACAAAAGTCCATAAATAATTGACATAGACATGTCATACCGGCCCTTCTGTTGTTTGATCACAGATACACTTGGAGAACAATCCCTCAAGCTCTCACTGACTGAACCTTCTGAACGGGACGGATCCCATTGTTCATTGAATTCTGTGGTTTTAACTATTCTAGACAAAGCTCCATTCTCAATGAATACTGACACTGCATATTCACCACACTGATCCCTGACCCTGCCCACTGTCTTTCACCCAGGTTTACCTGTATGTTCCCCAAATAGACCACAATTTGTTCAAGAGATGGATCTTCTCTGGTCTGAGGACAGTTTACCTGGAAATCCAACAACGAAGGTAAGAGTCTTGTAAAGTGAAGGTGAACTAAATATTGTAAATATATTTTTTTGATGTTAAACAGAAATGGAAGTACAGGCGGTGATGAAAAAGATGAAAAATGGTCATTTTTACAAACTTCTCCTTTATAGTGTGATTACCTGCTGCAAGATGAGGCCTCCAGTTCTCCTGCTGTGTTTAGTGGGGCTGTGTCTGTGCAACACGGCACATTCCCTGAAAATCTGTGCTTTCAATGTTCAGAGTTTTGGAGAAGCAAAAGTTCACAATCAGAAGGTTATGGGGATTCTACTAAAGGTACTTGTTTTTGTTTGTTTGCTTTTAATTCAACTTAATTGGACCATCTAACATGACATTCACACTCAGTAAGTAATTTGCTTCTCTTGTCCAAGATCCTCGCTCGGTGTGACTTGTGTCTGATTCAGGAGGTCCGAGACTCCAAAGGAGAAGCCATACCAACACTGGTGAAGGACCTCAACAGGTAACAGTTGAATATCTCTGTCACAATATAGATAGTAGACTTCCATCATCAGCTATAATTAAATGACCTACATATCACCAGGTTTGACAAATCCAACTCCTATTCCTATGTGGAAAGCGAGAGGCTTGGGAGGAAAACCTACAAGGAGCAATATGTCTATATTTACAGGTAAATACATCAAGTGAGGCTAATGAACACTAAATATTAGCTGTACGTGACATCATTCATCTCCTCACCCACATGTCTTCTTGTCACCAGAGACAATGTGTTGAAGGTCAGAGAGCATTATCAGTACCCTAAACTAGAGGGGGAGGGGACCAACGAAACAGACGTTTTCTCCAGAGAGCCTTTCATCGTTCGTTTTCATTCTCCAACGACTTGTAAGAAAGAAGACATTCATAAAATATCCATGGTGTTTTGGGAAAGGGTTGCAGATTGTTCATGATGTGTTACACATGTCCCTCTTTTACAGTGGTCAAGGATTTTGTACTAATTGGTCAGCATACCAGTCCCAAAACAGCCATGAAAGAGATGGATGAACTCTACACTGTCTTCAAAGGAATCTACAAGAAGTGGAAAACAGACGTGAGTCGATTCACAACTTTTCGTTGGATCATTTTGGATCTATACCCTCATATCAGCACAGCTTATAACTTTATATGGTTTTGGATTCAATGTGGTGTAACACATGAGTAAAGGTTAGTTCTTCGACTTCCATCTTTCCCTTACCTAGAACGTGGTCATATTAGGGGACCTCAATGCTGGTTGCGGCTATGTCACCATCAAGGGATGGAGAGCTGTCCGCTTGAGGAGTGACCCCAAGTTCCGCTGGCTGATTGGAGATGAGCAGGATACTACTGTTCGTCAGAAAACACAATGTGCTTATGATAGGTCAGTCATGTGTGCCATTTTAGCAGAATGATTAAATGTTCTGTTCCTTGTTGTATTCACAAGATGCACAATGACATACTGTATTAAGAGTATCACAGCGTGCTATTAGTGGTGTAAAGTATATTTAATCAAGTACTGTACTTTGAGGTATTTGTACTTTACTTGAGTTTTTCCAATTTCCAATACTTTTACAAATATTGTACTTTTACTCCACTAAAATTATTTGAAAACTTTAGTTAGTTACTTTGTAGATTTTGATTATTACAAAACATACATTAACTACTTCAGCCCTATACATTTCAGCTATTTGAAGATATCCGATCTACAAGCTCTCGCATCTGCTATTTTCAAGTGAATTTATGCATTTGAATACGTGTAATGGGACATTCTGCATAATGAGTGTTGGTACTTTAAGTATATTTTGATACCAATACGTTTGTACTTTTACTCAAGTACATTTTCAATTCCGGACTATTATTGTAACAGAGTATTTCTATATTGCAGTATTGATACTTTAGAGTACTTTTTCCACCACTGGTTGCTATGCATTTAAAACATGCTTCCTTATCATCCCTTAACAGGATTGTTGTCCATGGACATGAAATCATCTCCAGTATAGTCCCAGGTTCAGCTCAACCCTTCAACTTTAAAGAGAACTTCCATTTAACTGAAGAGGAGGTAAACGTGCTCATAATATGCTCTGTTTACAGAGCAAATGTCATTTTCTGCACTGTTTTTATTTTAATTTCACAATGCACTTTTCGCACATGTTGTGTTTTTTCTTCAGTTCTTTAATTAGCTTTTTCTTTTCGTGTAAAGCACTGACTAACTTTGTTTTGATAAGTGCTCTATAAATAAAGATGATCATTAACTTAAGTTAACTCTTTTTCTCTTGAACATGAAAACTGTTTTTTTTTTTTCCTTTAACTGGATTTTAGGCTCTGGAGGTAAGCGATCACTTCCCTGTAGAAGTTGACCTGAAACCCAACCATCGTTACCTCCTCCGCCATGAGCTGTAGACCCGTCAAGGCAGTCAGCTATCAACACACCAGACATTTTATTTTAATTGGCTTTTAACTGGATTGTTAAGTGTTTTATGATAAACATCTGAATAATGTTCTTTCATAATCATGATTGCTGACTATTACACAACTCTAGTCATCTCTGTCATCTCAAGAGGCTAATAAACATCAGTTGTTTCAGCATGAAGGAAATGGGTATATGACTGCTGGAGTTTTTGTTTTGTGCATCTGAATCTAAAACCACATCAAAGATGACATAGTTTCATAATGTTCTCAGAGTTATGTTTCCACAGTGCAAAAGAAAAAAGTAAAAAAAAATAACATTTACAGTGTAACTTTTCGAGATGTTTAGGACATAATTATAAACCTAATCATAATTGCTTTATCAATCAAAAATTGATTGCTTGTATTTTTTATATTTTTTTAAACATTTTGCATTTCCATCCACGTGATCATTGATGTGCGTTTTGTGCATCTTCTTTTAGACAGGAAGCCACTATAGATAAGACAACAGATGTTGCAGTCTCTTCCTTTCTGTCAGTTTAAGCGACTACGAAGAAGTGTTTATTTGAGCTAACTCCTCCAAAGTATTATTGCTTTATTCATTAATTTGACAATTTAAAAAATGGAGCAAAGCTTTGCAGATCTTCTTGGTGATGCATTTTCAGGTAAGGAAAACATATTGTCTGTTTTCAAAGACACTCAGTTGCTCATTTTACAAAAGTAATCCATTTATTTTCTTCTTCTTCTTCTTTTTTAACTGTTTACAGATGCATCTCTTCCATCATTCTCTGATGGAGAGTTGGACTTTGAGACTTTACATTTACACGTAAATGAAAGGTTTGAGGGGGCTGAGACAAACATAACAGAGGAAGAAGAGGTTCAGCATAAGGAAGCAACCGACCAAACCAGAACTTTGTCTAATACAAACATGGATGAAAATGATGAAGAGGCAGCTGCCTCCAAAATGGATGAAGAGGTTTCTACAGGCACAGGAGTCTGTATCATGCACACGAATAACACACCAGAAGAGCAATATTACAGCTCAGATGAAGACTTTGAACAAGGATATTCTGAGTCCAGCAAAGATAACGAGGAAGAGGATACTGGACTGAAAAACAAACTGAAGGGTTGGTCTGTGGCTGTCCACTGTAGCAAAGGATCCCTCGATGACAATAACCGGGACGGGACTCTCACTGAGGGACAACCTCCAGCCCCTGACAGTACTGCAAACCCTCAAGTTAGAAATGAGAAGCAAGGTGAGAGTGACAGCGATGAGGGTCAGTTCTATATTGGGAAAGTCCCCATGCGGGGCAGTGGGCTGAAAAAAAGAGGTGACAGGACTGAAGAGGGAGAGCGACCAGAAGTAGAAGAGAAACCACAAGATGGGAGTAATTCAGAGAGTCAGGGCAAAGAAATCACAAACGATGAAGGGAAAGAAGTGAATTTACACACCCAGCGTCCTCTTGAAATATCAACCGGAACCCTTCAGGATCTCATGACTGGCGATGACAATGAAGATCTTACGGTAGACAAAATGAAGGATTTCTCAGGGGATGACCACCAAGAGGCAGGCGAGACCTTTGCAGATTACCCCTCTGACTTCTCGTGTGAATATATGGAATATGGAGGGTATAGCGAAGAAAGCAGATTGCACATACATTCTGAGAGTGGATTGAGCAAAAAAGAGAGCAGCTACTTGGAACAGTCTTTGACAGACATTACATCGGTTCAAAGTGCTGAAAGGAAAGACCAGGATCTGGATGCTGGATGGACAGGGGTAAATGCTGATTTGGCCAGAACCATGGCTCTAGGTTTGTCGGCTGGAGAAATAGACAATGTGGGAGGAATAGAGGGTGTCAAACGTGTATTAGGTGACAAAGCTTCAACAGAGAATGACACTGGAGATGGGATAACTGCACCTAAATGCCTAAAAACAAAGTATAACACCTATACTGAAGAGCAGACGGGGCCAAATCAAACAATAAAAACAACGTCTCTGATGTCAGGTGAAACTTTCGCCTGTGGTTCTCAGCATCAAAAGAACAGTGAAGATAACAGTATCATGGGGCATCAACTTCTGTCTGAGAGTGACAGCTACAGTTCCAGTGATGATGATGTCCAAGTGATGAAAGGTTACGGGGAGAACACTGAATATAATCAGCCAAAGGATGATGTTCAATTTCAGGGTGAAAGCACAGCAGCGCTCGTCAGGGTGGCCATCTCTGGGGAACTCGCTGCCACAGATGCAGCAGGTTTGGACATTTCTTTGGATACGGTCACGTCGACCCTTGAGGACTTTGAACTGCTTAGAAACAGAGGGGATGCAGACCAAGAAGAAATGTCCCCATGGTCACCTGTGATTTCTTCACACGAGGAGCTCATGGATGACACTCACTCAACCATGCACTCTCCCAACCAAAGGTCTGTGGACGATGGCTTTTTTTTCAATGGTGAATATGAGGCCTTGAGAATCACAGGGCCAGGAGAGTTTACAGATGATGAGTATGGAGAAGAGAGGAGCTGGCAGCAGGAGCAGGATAGAATTAAGGCTTTCTACAATTTCTACAATGACAGTGAAGAGGTGAATTCCACAGGTAAAGTGGAGTGAGTGTAGTAGAGAAGCACAATCATTTTCATGGGATAATTCATAAGAGATTTTTACTAATATTTTCCTATTTCTTTTTTCCAACTATGCTTTTACATAAATGTATTAAATGCTGCAGAGTGTATTTTTACGGTCATTGTTTATGGTTTTATAGGGCGGAAAATCAAAGTTCAGTTTTGCTCTGAGCCATTGTCTCAGGTCATTCACTATGACTCAGACAGGTAAGTACTGTATGTAGGAAGCCATATCCTTTATTAATTAAAGAAGAATTGCAATACATACCGTCAAATGTGTTTTCAACTCCTCAGCAGTGGTAAGGAGTCACCTGATAGTTGCACAGATGAGGAGGAAGACCTGAGCTCTGGAGAAACAGATATGGTAAGGACACGGCATGGGAATGTGAATATTGATGCATAGTTACACACAGATGTGGAGGCAAGCATGCACGCACGCACGCACGCACGCGCGCACACACACACACACACACACACACACACACACACACACACACACACACACACACACACACACACACACACACACACACAACACACCTACCTAACTGTTTTGCTTCTTTCAGCAGCTGATGGAGTCTGAAGCATTGACAAAGAACAATGCCCCTTATTCCCCACAAAACCCCTTACCGGAAAATTTGCAAAATCTCAACAGCACGATAACCAAGGTGTGTTGTCATTGGCGGATGCTACATGCAAATCATTGTTTTGCAAACTCTCTTTTTCACTGACCAAATGACAGATGCCTACCAATGTCTTCAACTTCTCTGTCATTTGTACTGCAGTGTCTTGGCATACTCAAGTTGATACTGAAGATGGGCTTGGTGGTACTGATGGGACTACTGATGTTCTGGTGGGCCAACAACCAACTGGACTGGCTTGGCTAACTTGTCTTCCTTAAAGGCTTGTGTTTATGCTTCAAGCATATAAACCATCCGTTTTTTAATACATTTTAATGTATGGTTAAATGTAATGGGGGAAAATGCTACAGGGATTTGTAAATTAAATGTCCACAATCTACTGTATGCGCTGTCCAAAAACTGTAAGTATTTTTCTTAATAAAGGTCATACTTTGATTTTCTTTTATTGTTCTGTCTTTTTTGTGTAATGTAGCATTAGAATAACAACAGTTCTAATGTGTTGCAGTCTTGCAGAGCATTGGTTCTCAAAGTGGGGTCCGGGGACCCCAGGGCCAGGGGTCCTTGAGGGAGTTCCAGGGGGTCCCCAGCTAAATTATATTAGGGTGACCATACGTCCTCTTTTGCCCGGACATGTCCTCTTTTAGGGGGCTGTCCGGCCTGTCCGGGGGGGTTTTATAAATTCCTTCAAATGTCCGGGGTTTCGCGCATATCAGCGTTAAATCATGGGCATTTACAATGCACGTTCAGTGGCTCGTTTGTAAACACACTGTGAAAGACGGATTTCCACCCCAAATCCCGGAACGTGTAATATTCATACTACTCTGTCTCCGCTGCAATCCCTCCCTCCCTCAGTCTCGTTCAGATGCGTCGCTGTTCAGATCAGACTCAGAGCAGAGCTCGGCAGCTCACGCTGCGCAGAGCCGATTGAGCCGAACGATAGCACTGCAAACGCAATTAATGCCGGTTAAGTGCCAGTGTTTTCGTCTTGGTGACCAAATGAGAAGCAGAGCGTTCACTCTGCATTAAAAGCTGGCACTTCTCTGTCCATTCCATCACAACTAAAGGTATTTAGACACTGCAGTACAAGACAGTCTGTGCGAGGTGAGAGCTCTTCTGCTAACTAAATTGACAGAATATGTTGTACAACCTTGTAAAGCTGAAGATACGGTGGTTTGAAGAAACCAATAGAGATATTTTATTTAGTTTCTTTGTAATACAAAGCTGAACGTTCATACAGGAGTCAAGAGCACTTTAAATCAGTGGATCTGTAAAGGGTCAATTTGGAACCCCCTCAAAAATAAATACATAACTAATAATATTAGTGGTATAGGGCAGTGGTTCTCAACCTGTGGGTCCCCAGATGATTAACTTAATGTGCAACATTGTTTTCTCACTCAACAGTATGAGGTATATGCACATTTCTAAAGTGATAATTTAGGGTCTTTTTGTATCTTTTAGTACCTCTAAAATGGCAAATTAAACAAATATTAGAGGCAGAAATTGTGAAAATAGCCCATCTACCAAGCATGTAGATCTGCTATTTTCTCAATAGAACCATGTTATACAAAATGTAATGCCTCAACTGTTTGTGCTCGGTGGAGGGGTCTCTTGTTTAAATATGATTATTTTGGGCTAATATATATGCGTGCGTGCGTGCGTGCGTGCGTGCGTGTGATATGCCGGGTAGAGTGTCCTCTTTTTGGGGATTCAGAATATGGTCACCCTAAATTATATAGTTAGGAACCAAATGGTTATGTAACTGAACTCTGAGAGTGAACATTTGTACACTCTCAGAGTTAAATTAACATTGATTTTACAATATAAATTGTGGTCTCAGAGATAGAAATGCCATTAAATGAGGATCTGTAGCATAGATAGACTGTAAAAAGGTCTATAGCCTAACAAACTGGGGGGTCTGAAATTAAAACAGTTGGGAATTACCGCTAGAGCCGTAAAGATCTTCTCTTCCTGGCATATGTATTCAAATGGGGGGTCCGTGGGCTAATAAGTGTCAATTTGTCCTTGACATGAAAAAGTTTGAGAACCACTGTTGCCGAGTAAGAAATTAAATTGAACACTTCTGCCTCGTTGCCAGCAGGTGACGCTGCTCCCCATCTATGCAAAATCAGTCGGTCCATCAAAGCGGAAGCGGAAATGTATATAAACCAGACGTAGGGAGCGTTTGGTTTAATCCTGATCTCTTCTCACAACCACAACAACGGTGTTCTACGAAACGAGCGCCACAGATCTGTTCTGGTGGGCGGTGTTAACGTTGTTGTTTTTACGAAGCGGCTAACGACGATTTGAAGTGAACCCAACGCACGGTAGTTGACAGTTGTCTTGTTTCATTGCTCCAAAGACAAACACAAATCTTAACCATGTCGTCGTTGAGCAGCAAGTCTGATGAAGAAATACGCTACATGCTGGACGATTATGGCATAAAACACGGTCCTGTGGTCGGTGAGTTGGTCCATTTTGAAAAGTCTTGTTCTTGAACTTAGCGCTCATTTTTTTTACATTAACGTTAACATCAGGCCAACTTGCTAAGTAGGCTACAACAGTGGTTCTCAAACAGTTTCATGTCAAGGAGTCCCTAATCTGTATTATATGTTTGTTCCCACCCGGACCCCACTTTTGAGAACCAAGTCTAGTTACTACATTATTATTACACATTATGTCAATGATTCCCAAACATTTTAATGTCAAGGTCCCCCCAGTTTGACATGCTACGGGCCCCCATTTTTGGTATATATATCTCTGAGACCCCAATTTATATTGTAAAATCAATGTTATTTTAACTCAGAGTGTACAAATAGACCGTATGGACGGGTCCGTTTGGTTCCATTTGTACACTCTCTGAGTCATATACCCGTAATAAGGGTCCATTTGGTTCCTAACTATCATTTAGCTGGGGACCCCCTGGAACTCCCTCAAGGACTCCACTTTGTCTTTGAGAACCAATGCATTGTGTTCCTTATAGGCAGTACCAGAGGTCTGTATGAAAATAAGCTGAGAGAAGCCATGACCAAAGAGAAAAAAGCCAAACCAAGCCCTGACAAAACATACTACAGAGAAGAAGGTGAGTACATGACCAGTAGAACAATATGCAATCATATAGAACATGAACATTTGATTTCACGTTTGACCTCATTTTCATGCCCTTATTTCAGAAGAGGAAGTCACCTATGTCACATATAGGTTACCGGTAAGTATCCATCCATGTAATAAATGTAGTATTAATATCACTAATGATGTCATAGTTCAATATTCATTATCAATGTTGCCAATTTTGCAGGTTAAAAATGACGGTTTGGAAAACCGGTGAGTTCTCCCGATTGAGTGGTTCACACTTTTATTATAGATATTTTAATTTGTCAAATATTTTAAAATAAATAAATCACATTAATCTACTCAGGCCCTACATGAGGTCAAGACCGGAATACACTGAGAGGGAGTTTGAGGATGAGTAAGTAATCCTTTTATCATGTCATGATGATTGGTGCAATCACATTTTCCTCACTAAATTAATCAGGGGTATAAAAAGAAAATCTTATTATTTATATATTATATATTTCTCTTCCAAACAGGAGATCCTATTCCAGGCCACGGCCTGAATACAGCGGAAGGGATTTTGTCGATGAGTAAGTTTAACAATTAAGGCAGTCCTCAATGAGATTCACACAATATGCAACACGATACAGTCCCATATATAATACATTTGCTTTGCTTCCCTATAATTAGAACATTTCCAAACAGGAATATGATAAGACAAGATAGCGCATATGAAAGCAGGGGTTAAAGTTCTCAGTCCTGGTGACTGATTTCAGTGAAGGCAGTTCAGAACTTCAGGGAAACACCCCAAATATTGGTGTGTGCTGCACACGCCATGTTTAAAAAATCACATATTGGGACATGGTCTGAAAATAAATGTCAGTCTTGGGATTCTTTTGGGCTTTAACCCCTGTGAAATAATATCGGTTTGGTCCTGGAGTCGTAGTCCCACTTGTAATGTTAAAAAATAACTCATGTTGTGTTAAATGTATCACTGCTATTGGCTGGAAACCTTTTATGTCCAAAACCGTTCCTTTTTTTTTATTATTTTAAAATAGTAGATCGCCTATTTTCACTACTTTTGTGCAACACTCTTGTATGATGAAGTAGGACATTATTATTATTATTATCTGGGGTAAAACAAGAAAAAATGTTTGATCAACTAAAACCTTGGAATAACTTAATGTATAATGTTTCTACCTCCTGTTTTTAGGCCCCACCTCTATGATACACCACCATCCACATACAGACACCTCTCCTGTTCAACACCAGTAATGAAATTTAGTGTGGATGATCATGCTACCAAGGACACGGCAGAGTCCTCCCGTCTGATCCCTCGGTGGGTGCAGTTTGTGGTCTTCCTGGCAGTGGCGGCTTTTCTCTACTTCGTCTTCTCCAACATGGAGTCATCGTATAGTGAACCTTTTAAAAGAATCGATTGATTTTTATTTTTTGAGTGTTGGGTGTTTTTGCTGTTGTATAACTTTATATGTGACATGTCCGTTTATATTTAAGATTAACGAGTGCTGTTTATTTTTGTAGCACTTCTGTTTAATAATACATGTGTAATTGCCTCTGTGTTGTAGTATACAGCAGCGATGCAATGACAGATGTTGACTTCGATGAATATGGTGTTCATATAGCAGAACTGTTGCCTGGTGGCTCAGTGAGTTACCTGCATCATTGGTTCCCAAAAATGTAGCTTGTGACCCAAAAGAGATTAGACGTTTGCCCGGGACCCAAACTAGTGAAAACAGGAGATCTACAAGCTCACAACGCGTTGCTTCACGCCACGTTGTGAGCTTGTAGATCATCTATTTTCACAACTTCTTAAACATTTGTGCTCTAATTTATGGAATTCTTAGATTTGATTCTTTCATGAAATTACTGACGATTTTTGGGAATGTTTTTTGAAAATATTTTGAATTTAAAAAACAAATGATTGGAAACACAAAATGTAGGGATGTGTCCGCGACCCACAAATGGGTCCTGACCACTGTTTGGGAACCAGGGAACTACAGTATGCTCCTCGTGAGCATGAGGATGCAGGTTGCAATCCCATATTGTCTCTTGCATGTCTCACATCTCTCTTTTTCTTGCCTCTACATTTTCCAATTTCCTGTTTGGGAAAAGCATAGAAATGCCAGAAATAAATCTTAAAAAAAATCGATATATTTGAGATTTAAACAGGTGATGCCATCAAGACAAAACTCTGAAAAGTGGGTCTCCTAGACACCAAATGATTATTTTCCAGACAATTCTTAAACTGGGTTAATGACCCTGTAAATTGTGTCTACTTCAGAATATTTATCGTTGTTACCATGACAAAATTGGGCATGTTCACTTTTCAACAGTTCAAGATCCTGGTGGCGGGAACATAATTCGAGATTGGAGATTCCTAAATGGTGTTAAAATTGTATTATTGTTTGATACTGTAAATTCTTGTTTTTCAAATGTTTTACTTTTCAGCAAACATTTCAGTCTAGAAGGATACCTTGAATAGAACAGTATTATCTTTGGCCAGTTGCAACACTACCAACTGTAGTAAAAGTGCCTTAGATTTGTTATTTGGGGAGGTTGACATTATTGTCAACAGCAGATAGGACCTATGTTTGTTTTGCTGTACGCTTGTTTGTATGCTGTGTTAGAGCCCAGTTTCGGGTAATTTTAACTTTTTGTCCAGATCACTCTTTGTAATTACTTATCTTACAGTTATTCGTCCACAATGTTTTGTTGGAATGATTACAAATATATAAAAAAATAAATACATTGAACTATTACTTACATACTGTTGGCTGATTAAAATGGGGGAAAAAAAAGAAAAACGGTCCCCACTCCTTTGGGGTATTTGTCACTGTATAAGTGCACATGAAAAGTGTCCTCTGCATTTAACCCATCCAAAGTATCAGGACTGAGCGATAACACAACTGTGGACCTTATGTTTCCCAGGCGGCCACTCTAACACTTTTAGGAATGTTTAGTGATGAGGCAAATACAAAGACTTTCAAAAACCCAAGCATCAGCATTTATTTGGTACTCCACACAAGCAGCAAATCAGCCACACCATAATGTCAATGAGAGCAGTAGCAGACCTGACATCTTTACAGTCCTTGTAGAAAGACAGTGTTTTTATACCCTGTCACCACAAGTAAAACTAGGTACCCCCCAAAGTATACCCTGTCACCGCAAGTAATACTAGGTCAGTATCACGTGTTGCAATTACCACACAACCACCATTCACAATCCTGCACCAAAAAACCTTCATGCAAGAAATACTATATACATTAGGTGAATTCAACTGCCAGGAGAAATGTTCTTAATACAGAAGAGTAATAAGAGCAATTTCAATGTTTTATTACATTTCTTGTGTAAGTTATATTGATCATGTACTCACCCTCTGTTATGTTTCATCAGGGCGTGGTTTGTAAGTAAAATCACATCGATCACTTGGTACTGTATATGAACTTGAGAATAAAAGTTTGTTTCATTCACAGGATGGGCAGCCAATTCATGTAAACCACTTGCTATGTTATCTACAAAAGCTATTCATCGGTAGGCCTAAATTGAAACTAAAATCGAAACTAATTGTACCAAAATGTAAAAGAAAAACATCAATTACAACGAACATGCCATTTTCCAAAGCTAACCAGCAGTTGGTAATGGAAAGATCTCTGTTACACTTACATTTCTTAAGAACATATTGCCAATGACCACAAAAATGCATGGAAGGGCTACTAAAAAGTACAAAACACCTAATCCTTTAAGGATCATTTATCAATGGAAGCAAGGACATAATAAGCTAGTGGCGCCTGCCATTACAGTGTTACCTGGTAATCATTTTAAAAAGTAACTGTATACAGAGTCTATACACAGAGACCTGAGTAACATGTTTCACAGTTTCACAGTCAAGCTTTTTGTACCAATCGTATATTTAGTCCCTACATCTGGGGTTCTAGTAGTAGCCAAGCCTGAGTGAATCTGAAGTCTAGCATGTCCAATGGTGACTCCAACCCAAGTCTTGTGTAGCCTCTAGGTAGAGTAATTATCTTAAAATAATACTAACAATAATCATAGTATCCAGTCTTTCCCAGTACTGAAACGTACAGTAGTATGAAGAGGCAAAGGATTAGTGTTCACGTCTTGGTTAGAGGTCAGCAAAGAGTTGTGCCTTATCTGGACTGTCCCTAAAAAGGTCTTGTTCCAACTTGTGCTGTTGCCATTTCCAAAAAGTATGGTGGGAATTTACAGACAAAGCTGTTTGGTTCTTTGGAACATGGTTATGTCTCCCTCCTAAACAATCCAAGAAGGGCTGACAGTGACCGCCGTCTTCAGAGGGTCATCCTCGCTGGCAGCTTGGTTCTTAAGCTGAAATGAACACAAGTCTACATTGCAATGAGCTACTTCTGCAGCACAATATTGAATACTCAAATAGAACACCAGTGGAACATGCATGGATACCATGTGCTACTATGAATACATGCCATACCTTTAGGTGACTCCAGTGTGGTCTGCATGTACCCATCAAATCTTATTAATGGATAAGGCAACGTAAGTGTTCTCCACACCTGTGGAATAAACCAAAGCTCAAATTCAGTCAATACTGAAGGAAAAGAGAGCTAAAATTTAACTTGTTTTGTATAGATGAAGCCTAATCTATATATCATATAAATGTATACTAAAAAACTACATATTTTCAAATGGAAACCATGACACAACAACAAATGATTAACAGTGACACTTACAGGTTCTGGTCTCCCTCTCCAGTTCAGAAGGCTTCTTCTCCTTCTTGCACAGCACTATGGCTATGATGATGATGACGATAAGAGCTAGCACAAATATCAGAGCAGACACCAACCAGCTCACCACCATGGGACTCAACACTGGGTCTGGGTCTGAGGAGAGGAAAGCCACAGACATTACACTGCTGTCCATCACTACCACCATTATTGATGGAGAAGACAGTTTGCATCCATTGATTAACATTGAACACAGACATTAATATGAAAGAACAAACAGGTAAGGAGAGAAAAAGTGTATTTTAGACAAATAGTTAATCCTTTTTTTTGCTTACTTAAAGGTAAGTGACTTTCTTTGGTTAAAATATTGATTGATTGATTGATTGATTGATTGAAGACTTTATTAGAAGTTTGCATAGGAAAAAGGTACAGTTTCATGACGGTACAGTTCACTGGTACAAGGTCTACTAAAAGGAGATCCATGAAAAGACTAAGCTTATTTCCACTGGAAACCATTGAAGTATCTCATATAACATTGAATGACAGACAAATAGAACACAGTACTATGCAGTAGATATGTAAAGAAAAACAAAAAAGAAAACAGTAAGTCTAAACAAACAGTATATACAAAGAAGGGGCAGGGGAGGGTAGGGTTGGGCTAGGTTAGTTTTTTTTTACCAGTTGCGAACGGCTGCTGCCTGTAAGTGGTTTTTCAGGGCAATTTTAAAGGATGCTAGTGATCCACACTCCTTTATGACCTTCGGTAAGGCTTTCCACATTTTGGTGGTATAACAGAAAAAATAAGTGTTAAATAGATCTATATTCTGATAGTACCCATTGCTAGTGTCCATGTCTCCCCAGCTCTTTATAAAACATAAAATATATTTTCAGGTCATGATACCAATTGTATCCATTCAAGATAGAGAACTCAATCATGATACAGATTAAACAAGTGAAATTGGAAGTGATGACACACTGATTATGTGACGGTAGTGCCGGGATTCGGACGCATGTGTAATAGGTCATTTTTAAGCCAGAGGATTGTAGTTTAGTCTACCGTATGTCAAATTGTTAGAAATGTCTAATAATAATAATATATGACTATTATCCTTATTTAATAATCCTTTATGAATAATTTACCTTTTATCTTGTCCTTTATTGTTTTTGTCGCCCGATCTTACAAAAATAGTGTATGTGTTGAACCACACTAATTTACAGTCAGAAGTGCCACGCCAGTAACCCATAGAACACAATCTGAGACAGGCGTTTCTTTCACCACATGAACCCTAGCACCCCTATTCTAGGGGAACATTCTGCGAAGATAGTGCTTATAGTGAAAATAGTGCTGCGTTGCAGTGTGTTGTGAGCTTGTAGATAGGCTATGTTCAGAGGGAGCCAAGTATAGAGCCCTTGGGAATGCGGTCAAGTAAGGTTTAAGTGGACAATTAATTTGATGATCTACCCTCTGGGAGGTAGTAATTACGGAATGCCCAGAATTACAAGAATTTGTCAATAGCTTATTGACTGTTGTTTACCATTAATTAATGACATTATCTTTTTTTCACCAGGAACTACATTTTGCACTTTTGTAAATTTCTTTTTTTGCAAGATTAGTTTTTTGGGCTTTTGTGCCTTTATTATATAGGACAGTAGACTGTAGGGGGGAGAGATGGGTGGGGAGTGACACGCGGTTATGGTTGTCCGGATCGGGAATCGAATCGGCAACACCACCAGGCATCCATGCCTATGTGGCAATGCCTAAGTGGTATGCGCCTGGACCAGTAGGCCAGCGGGCGGCCCGGCGCCCCGTTCTTTTGTAAATTTCAACTGCATTAACTATGGTAAGCTCTCTGTAAGCACCTCACCTCTGATGGATATAGGCAGGGGCTGGCTTTGTCTGGAGATGAAAGTACGTCCCCCTAACTGGACCCGGTACTGGCAGTAGTAGTAGCCCTCATTGGAGCTCTGGGCACTGGGGAAGGTGAATGTGACCGAGGGTGTGAGGGCGGGCAGGGACTGGCGAACAGTGCCATTGGAGCGAATGAGGCGGAGCTGGAAGGAGCCTCCAGGGTATTGTTGCTGGCTGGTGCAGGTGATGTTGAAGCTGTGCCCCTTGATGACAGAGCCAGCCGGGGAATCAGTGGATGTGTTGTACCAATGCTGGGGAGTCAGAAGATCCACTGCAAGCAGGAGAGTGGAGTTTGTTAAGTCTGTTATTCAGTTAAGAAAATGTAACTGCAGTTTGTGGGAAGCTTGCACAAAGTAATTTCACATACTCTTTTATACCCGACGAAAAGTTGTGATGTGACAATAAACGAAAGGTTTTGGACGTACAAGGTTTCCACCCGACAACGACGATATACAAGGTATTCTGGCACTACGCAGAGCCACTGGGAAATAAATCAAATTAAAACAGAAGTTGCACGTGTAATAGAATTAAATAATGTCGTTGAAGTTTCAGATCTGTCCAGTATTGAGCAGCACCAACCATTATTTGAGCAATGTTGAACGTCAATATTCTGCGATTAGCTGGCCCATTCTTACTCCACACGATAATTGAGCCACGCAAAATGTTCCCGCCCCTAGCATAGTGCAGTGCAGAAATGACTCACCCACAGTGATGTTGATGGAGTTGCTCGGAGGAGAGCTGAGCAACTGGGATGGCAAGCTACCCTTGATCCTGTACAGACAACTGTAGCTGCCCTGGTGGGAGGTCTCCACTTCAGATAGAGTCAGCTCCACTCTGGTTTGGCTCTGGTCCACTCTCTGAGTCACCAGTGGTGTGGACACACTGTGCTTGTACAGGTGGAAGTCACTCAGGTGCCGGCCCTGTGGGACAGAGCAGCTGAAGCGAACAGCCTCCCCTCGTTCGAACACGGTGTTGGGTGTCAGCAGCGAGAGGGAGGGTAATAAGAGAGGACCTGGAAACAGATCCAGGGTAAATACTGATAAATACAGAACATGGGCTGCATTTATTTTGATTCTGTGTTGTGTTTGTTTGCTATTAATGTGTTTGCTTCTACAACATCTCATTCTGGCAACAAATTTGCATAACTTGTGAGTAGCAAACTACCTGTCGCCACGACTCCCTTGTGTTAGTGAGCGTGTTTGATTTGCGTGGAATGATATCAATCAACAATACAATATATTAAGTCCCATATCGTGGTCATCATTCTTCTGGATATCAGAGCAATCAGGACCACTCACCCGAGCATTTGACTCCTGCATCGTTCCTGTGGGTGCAGTGGTGCTCACTGTGGAGGACGGTGGCACAGTTTGTCAGACTGGCCTCATGTCCGGAACACAGTGTGTGCCACAGCCAGATCACCCCGCTGCCCGGGCCGAATGCCGCCTGCTGAAGGGCAAACTCGGCCAGACCACAGCCCATCTCTCGGCACACCACGTCAGCATCCACCAAGTTCCATCCACGGTCACAAACTGTCCCCCACTGGTAGTGCCTGAGTACCTCCACTCTGCCCGAGCATTCGTCATCCCCGTTCACCAGTCTGACGCGCACGCCGTCTGCCGACCAGAGAGCATTGCTCAGAAGCAGGACAGTGCCAAAATGACTGGGGATATAGTACATGTTTTTTTCCCCCCTTCTTTTTTAAATACACATAGTTTTCCATTTCCTTACCACCAGAAGCATTGATTCCATCCCACAGGACAAAACCTATAGGTGGGAAGGTCAGAGAGATAGCAATGTTACTATGTGGTCACGTATAAAGACGAGATTCTTTAATAAAGATAATAATTTAAAGTCCTGGTTAACTTACAACAGCAAGTGACTGACTGTATGCTATTATTATATTATTGTGTTGATACTGAGGCTATAGCAGAGTCTGAGACAATGTACAACAGTTCAGAACCTGTCGTGTCCCAGAATGTGTTACAGAACACAGCTACATTTATAGCAGTCCCTGGACCGGAGTTGTGAGACTGTAAATAAAGTTCTGTTTCCATATGCATGTCATGTGAGTGCATGCCACTGATGCCAGTGTCATGTTAAACGACGCTGCATGTAATAGACGGGTATTGCGTAATCAGAACAGCTCAAGAGCAAACTCAGCTAACCTACCACCACCACACACACAGCCAAGCTCTCTTACCTAATACTGAAAGGATGTGGAGAATCCTCAGCATCTTTCACCCTTCCATTAGACCGCAGGATGGGTGGGATGACGATCACATTCACTGATGACTGATGATGATGCTGGTGATGATGATGACAGCTGCCCAATGCGGGTTTTCCTCAAATAACGTTATACTGCAAAACACATTAGCTTGCGTGCTAGCTGGCTAACACGGCTAACAGCTCTGCTCCAGCTAACCAGCCGATCTATCTGGCATCGTAGACAGCTTTAGCGGTAATGGATGGACTAAAACCACGCGCTATAATGCACTAAAGTAGTAGCTGCTACACAGGAATCTCATGATGGATCCATCCAGCAGCATCGCGCTGAAAAAGTAAACTATCAACATGCCTCGGTGCGTCGCAGTGACGTCATCGTGTTCGGCCCTCCCCCTGTCTTGTAACGAGGACAGGTAAAATGAGATTAAAAAGTGACTTGGGGATTGGTCTAGCCGTGTATTTACAGCAATGCTTGCTGCTAATGCCAGTGGTGGAACAAGTATTAAATGTTTTACTTAAATATAAGTATCAGTACTGCAATATAGAAATTAGGCCTGCTCTACTCCAGAATTAAAAGTCCTTAATTAAAAATGTACTTGAGTAAAAGTACAAAAGTATTGCATGGTATCAAAATGTACACATTATGCAGAATGTACCATTTCACAAGTTTTCACATGTATACAAAACTTTTGAAAATAGCAGGGCCAAAATGGAGGTTAGGCCTAATGTAACTTGTTTTGTAATAAATAACACAATTAAAAGTTTTCAAATAATTGTAGTAGGGTACAATATTTGCCTTTAATATGTAGTGGAGTAGAAGTAAAAATACTGAAATTTGGAAATTCTCCTGTAAAGTAAAGATACCTCAGAATTGTACAAGGAGAAAACCAACCACCCATTTTTTTATGTCATCAATACCTTAGGAGTAAGCCTGGTGGGCGAGGTTACCTTAGGAGAAATTAAAAAAAGGTCCCTCCCTTCTGTGTTGCCCAGAACTGGAGGATTGATTTTGGGGTTTGTATTGTAAATCACACTGGTGTAATGTCATCACAGTGTGATTTACAACACAAACCCCCAAATCAATCCTCCAGTTCTAGGCAACACAGAAGGGGCAAGGGAGGGGAACTTTTTTTTGTTTGTTTGTTTGTTTTTACACAAAATGAAAATGAAAATGGGTGGTTTTCCCCTTTAAATACAGTACTGTAAATGTACTTAGTTACTTTACACCACTGTTACAAAGTGACTTATGTGTGGGGGATTGGTCTAGCCATTACAGTAATGCTGCTAATGCACGGTCAAGGGTTACTGACAGGTCAGGGGAGGGACAAGTGCTTTGTTTGGCTTTTCTTATTTTTTCTTTCTTTTTTTCTTTATTGCAAAGAAACATTCATGTAATTGTGTCGGGTACATCATTACTAAGCTACTAATAGCAAACACATTTATTATCTCATGGTCATGGACAAATCAGAGAAAAGCATCAATAAAGGAATGGCACAAAGTGTTAGAGATACACCATGTCTATATGTCACCTTGGAGGCAAGTGTTAGACTCAAATACAACAGGTTGTTGTTGTGGAAGGCTTTCTTTCACAACAACAACCTGCTGCATTTGAGACTATCCTTTCTGAAGTTCAACCCAATTGAGGCTGGCAAAGGGAAAAGTCCATTAACAGTCTGCAATAACTGGGGTTGATGGCAGGAACACTCTCAGAAGCAAAGATTATTATTCTTCCGCCGAATGAATCGTGTTTTTGAGCCGCAAAACGTACTTCAAAAGTTGCGCAACTTTGCACTCACATCACAAGTGGCGAAAAATTTCGTATTTAAAAAATATCGAAAGGGGGCGGGGCCTAATGGCTCAATAGCGCCCCCTACAAAACTTCGTGCCTCAAGCCCCACCATACGGTTTCACCTACACGTACGAAAATCGCAACACACCTGTATCATGTCCGGACTCACAAAAAAGTCTCTTGGCGCCACTTCCGAAACCTAACAGGAAGTCAGCCATTTGACACTTCAATCAACAAAGAAGAACAATAATTACAAATGATGCCTTTTGTACAGGTGTTATTACAATTTAGGCATTTAGCAGACGCTCTTAATTCAATGGAGTTATAGAAATATAATTACTATATATAATGTAATTATACTGTACATATCTGATTTCATCAGGCCGGGTTCCTTCTCCTCCTGTGCTGACCTTTTCAAAGTGAGACTAAATACAGCTTGTAAATAAAGAAAGAAAGAAAACATGCCTGTTCTTATTTTGGATAATATGACAACAGCTGTCATCATTGTTTCAGTGTGCCCACATAAGCAATCAATAGATAAAGCAGATTATTTTCTGCTTGTTAATAATATTCTCAGTCTACTTTTCATAGTAAAGACAAAGAAGAAATTGATTGATGGTGCTAATATAAGGAAATCCCATTCCTAAAAATATAATTCCTCCATAAACCACCCTAACAATAACCCAAAAGGAAATATGTACTGTATGTTATGAATTGCTATTTTAAATGTGTTATTTATAGGTTTTCTTATCTACCTTTCAACAAAACTAGGGGTTTTTATCATTGTAAATTGTATCACTGCCTCTTATTAGTATGACTAGAAAAAAGCCCCCGGCGGGGGCCTGGTCCCTTTCCTATGTGAAAGTCCCCTGTACCCAGAGATGTCTACAGTCCTGTGGGCAGCTAAGCAATACAAATTTAGGATAGCTCAATATTACATATGCATTTTCTTTCCAAAATGCAAAATAGTGTGAAATGGGGGGGTTAAAATAAAAAATAAATAAATACATTTCTGTAACTGTAGAGAACAAACAGCATATTTGGTGTAGGCAATTTTATTTCAGTTCTAAAAAGGTGTAAGTTGTGAGTGACATGGACATGAACAGTAATTAGGCACAGGCACACACACACACACACACACACACACACACACACACACACACACACACACACACACACACACACACACACACACACACACACACACACACACACACACACACACACACACACACACACACACACACACACACACACACACACACACACACACACACACACACACACACACACACACACAAATAAATAGTGCAACGTCAAGACATAATAAGGCATATGGTGTTATTGACATTTTTTAGGTGTTTTGATTAGCAATAAATAATGTTCTGTTATTCCCCCTCCCCCTTAAATGCTTGCTTAAATGATAATGTAATTAAAGGAGTTCGGTATAAACAATGTTGTCAGTTGTTCCGTCGTCATCACTTCCAATGACAGGGTGTGGCTGTTTCCCGGCTGACTGGTCCGATCAGGGTTATCTGAGAATTATATAGCAGGATTTTAGAAAAGAAAGGTAAATTAGAATGTAGAAAAAGAAGTGTTTGGGAAAATATGTCATTTGATTTTCTCTTCCGACTTTCCATACAATGCACAACTGAAAGATTTGTATATTGTAAACAATATACTATATATGTAATATATAGAATTAAGTATTTGTGACACATTTTACTACATGACTGAAACGTGGATGCAAGCAGAGCAGGTCAGACATAATATTAGTGTTTGCATGTGATGGGAGGATGCAATGACTTGCGCTGTACTTGTGACTGTAACTGAACAATCACTGACATTGGGTACACACACACACACACACACACACACACACACACACACACACACACACACACACACACACACACACACACACACACACACACACACACACACACACAGTTATTACAACCCTTTTTTTTTATTAAATATAGAATGTAATATTCAGGCCTATTTTATACAGGCTATTTGAAAATAGGCGATATGGGACGTGTTGTGAGCTTTCAAACATTTTAGTACTTTTACTCCCCAAACGGGGTCTGGAGGTCCTCCCCCCAAAAACCTTTTGTAGATCTGTGTTCTGGTGAATGTTTTATTTTTATAATTTTATTATGCTTGCTTTACTCGCATTGGAAAAGGGTGGGTACATTATCAGCAATTAAAATGCAAAAAGTAGGTGTACAGAATTTGATTTGATAAATTAGGAATATATCTGAATATATCTGTGAGATGCATGCACTGCCCACACCCCTGCGCACATAGTAGATGTAATGTCCTGTGTTCTGGTGAATTTTCTGGAGTTTGATACAAACACTGAGTGTACAGGAGTGTTGGCAAGCCTGTACACAATGCAGGGGCAAAGAGCTGTATTATTCACTTTTGTTCCCTTTTAAGTGTATTTTGATGGTAATACTTTTGTACTTTTACTCAAGTAACACATTCGAACACACACATTTTACTTGTAACAGAGTACTTTTTTACCGAAGTAGAAATATTTCAGTACTTTTCCACTCGCAGCATCAACGGACGTTGCTGTTGGTGTTATACACCGAAGCGTGACCTATAGAAAACAGTGACTGCGATTGATTGATTGATTGATTGAAGACTTTATTAGAAGTTTGCATAGGAAAAGGTACAGTTTCATGACGGTACAGTTCACTGGTACAAGGTCTACTAAAAGGAGATCCATGAAAAGACTAAGCTTATTTCCACTGGAAACCATTGAAGTATCTCATATAACATTGAATGACAGACAAATAGAACACAGTACTATGCAGTAGATATGTAAAGAAAAACAAAAAAGAAAACAGTAAGTCTAAATAAACAGTATATACAAAGAAGGGGCAGGGGAGGGTAGGGTTGGGCTAGGTTAGTTTTTTACCAGTTGCGAATGGCTGCTGCCTGTAAGTGATTCTTCAGGGCAATTTTAAAGGATGCTAGTGATCCACACTCCTTTATGACCTTCGGTAAGGCTTTCCACATTTTGGTGGTATAGCAGAAAAAGGAGTTTGACCCTTTGTTGGTTTTGACTCTGGGTTGAAAGTGATCTGTGGCGCTGCCTCTGGTGTTGTAATTATGGACATCCTTAATGTTTATAAAGTATTTTGACAGGTACTTGGGTATCATAGTGGTGTAGTGTATCTTGTACACCAGGCCCATTGCAAGTTGCTGTACTCTGTCATCTACTCTGAGCCACCCCACTCTTAACTGGTGAGTAGCGGTGAGGTGAGTCTGATAGGGAAGGTGAAGTAGGACCCTAATTAGTTTATTTTGGGCTGTTTGGAGTTTAGTTTTTAGGGCTTGTGGGGCGTCACGATACCATACGTGTTTTGTTGTTTTAAATAATGTTTATGTAATTTCTACACAGATGTTGTTTGTTTTAGGTAATTTCTACACACGTTGTTGTTCATAGCTTATGAGGATAGGATCGAGTAGGCCATGGGAGGGAGAGTAGCCTACTTTTACCTAAGTAAAAACGTACTTTTTCAACTCTGCATCCACGCATGTTGCTGTTATACTCCGAATCGTGACCTATAGAAAACGGTGCCCACAACGTTTTGTTGTTTCTCGCACACACGTGTGGTCGGCGCGCATGTGTGCGTGCACATACAAATGAGAGTGAATAAAGCAAAAATAAACAGCACAATATGTCAGCAAGTGTTGAAAGAAAGTAAACAAAATTAAGTAAATAATCACCTGTTGTTGTTGCTGCTGCTTCTGCTGCTGCTGCTTTAACCACGCGTATAGTAGTTGCGTTTCTGACGGCCAAGGGATGTCTTTTTTTTTCGTCCCATGTTTTTACACGGGAGGTGTAAAAAAAAAGATCTGTCCCAACGATGTCGTTTCTTGAATTTGACTTGGAAAGATTGCATCGCCGACTACTGAGCAAACGTGTTTAATTTTAAATGGATTTTCAGTCCTGTTTGCTGGTGTTGTGTCTGTGTGATAACTCTGCACCAGAGCAGTACGTGCAATGAGTACGTGACGCGAAGAGTACAACAGCTGTTGGCACATGCGCAGTTGGTAATGGGTGGTCCTAGCGGGCAAAATAGCTGGCTAAAAAGCGCCTGAATAATTACGTTTTATATTAACTGTACGCCAATGTAAGTACATTGATGGTGGCAAATGTGCCTATAACGTTGGCAGAGTACTGATCAGTACATATGCCAAGTGTGGAACCTCTAGGATTAGTGGTTTGCTGGGAATAGGGAGCATACGCCATTTGGCACTCCATGGACCATTTGGGGGCACTCCATGGACCCGTTCTCCTATAATAAGATGTAAGATGTAAGATGTAAGATGTAATTATTGTGTAGTATAGAGAGGAAATACATTCTCCTCACCACAGACAGAGGTCGCTCACAAACCTCAGTAAACCAATCATCTCTATCTGAGATCTTTCATTCAGGAATAAACTAAAAGGTCAGCTATGTGTGGAAATACTCAAATAAAGCAGCAGTGCAGAATCATTGCAAAAGAAAACATTAAATCATAGATGAAACATATATGATTGCCATTTGTTTATTGTAAAAAATCTTGAATAATTTAGAAAACATTTAACAACACAAATCTTCTCTTATGGGGGTTCCTGGCACAAAATCTTTTCAGATGGGGGCCCGCAGCCAAATACATATAAATATGCAAGTCCTTGACATGAAAATGTGTATGTGGGTCAGTGACGTGACGCCCCAAAAAATGTGTTTTTAAAAAAACTTTAAATTGCAGGCATAAAAGTTATTTACTTTTGTTCTACTCACTCTCAACCTTATGGAAATACATTTTGTTTTTAGATATTTTATTGGAATCAGACTTTATTCAGCAGTTTGTTGTACTTGTGCCTAAAATCGTCATATGGTGTGACATGAAAATAATTGTTCATAAAATGAAAATGGAGTACATCTTTCTTAAGTTACTCACTTTATCAAAGTCCTTTATCATAACTAACCAGTGATCCACTATAGTTTTTTGAAAATTAATTATATCTGTATATTTTTGAGCGGTGGTAGACCGCTCCATAGCATGGCCGTGTGTGTATCCGTGTATCCGTGTATCCGTGTATGTATGTGTGTATGTAGCCTGAACTACCACTCAGTGTCCAGAGAGGGTGCTCTTGAGTCTAGTCTGAGCATCAACTGCAATATTCTCTCTCTCTCTCT
Organism: Nannobrachium achirus; assembly: GCF_963921795.1. NCBI lineage: Eukaryota > Metazoa > Chordata > Actinopteri > Myctophiformes > Myctophidae > Nannobrachium > Nannobrachium achirus. Next base: position 29,583,647 of record NC_137818.1, on the reverse strand, counting down.
CACACACACACACGCACGCACGCACGCACACACACACACACACACACACACACACACACACACACACAACCACCGCTCAGTTCACACGGGTGTGATTTTTTTCATAATCGACACTCTGTGTGAGGCCCATGTTTATGATCTTACAACATATTTTAAATGTATTCTGTCAAAACTTTCTCTAAAATTACACAAATATTTGTGACTCTTCCTGATAATATTCTCTATGTAATCCATAAACATTTGTTTGGTTTAATCATTAATAAAGGTATGATTTCTCACTATTTGGAATGTCACACCAAATGATTTAGTGTCACACCGTATGATCATATCTTCATGTGTCAAAGCAAACTGTGTTTTAACCTACCTATTAGTGAGTACTGAACTTTACTGATTGATTAAACAATTACCCAGGATAACATGGCCTTAATATTTCTGAACAGGATATTATTGTAGGGCTTTAACATGGGATAAGAAAGAATTGTAGTAGTAGATGGATGATGAGGATGTGCACAGGAATGCTACGCACACCTAAGTCTTCTGCCGGCCCACGGCAGAAGGATCCTAAAGGGACAATAAGGCGCATAGCCACACTTGGAGCCAAGGCATTGAAGGCAACATTTTATTAACACCAATTAGTGGAAACAGAACTCAGCATTCAGGTAAATTGCTTTTTTCCGAAGTCTCCTGAACTTGAACACAGCATTTTGTGTTGAACAAATGTAATTAGGAATCATGACATTACACCACATCTCCACTAGCTAAAGAGTGCTGGGTTGCGCAACTCCGAAAATAGCTGATCTACAAGCTCTCGCAGCACAACGTGTTGAGAGCTTGTAGATCAGCTATTTTCGCTAGTTTTGTCTCGGGTCCTACCTTAACACTGTCCACTGTCCAGTCCAGTGAGTGAAAGTACAAAAGTATTAGATCAGATTAGATTATACATTTAGACTGTATTGTACATCAGCCAGTCGTATTTGGTGAGGGTAGCAAACCGGCTGCCTTGTTGCGGTTCTGCTATGCCACAGACAACCTCCTGCTCTTCGTAGAAAATGCAGTCTCGCCCCTTTGGCTCCTCTCTCCTTGCTGGGTCATTGTTTAGTTTCTCCCTGTACTTTCTCGTTCTCTCAGCACTTGTCATTTTCCAGCTGACAAAAGAAAATGGAATGTATAGTTTAAGACAAAGAGAAAATATTGTTTAGATTGAAACAATATGTTAAGGTTTCTGTGAAGGGGTTTCTGCTCTGTCTGATGAATTTGAAGTATCACTGAATGAAGCTAAATTACATTTTATGAAAAAATGTTTAAAACAAATGTTTAAATGTACAAAAGAAACATGGAACTTTGTTATTTGTTGTTATATCTGTAGTTAAATACAGTATAAATCATATGGTGTGACAGTCAAGTCATATGGTGTGACAAGCAGACATGTCACACCATATGATTAAGTGTCACACCATATTACTGTTTTCTCCATTTAGGTTTACCTTGAGGCTACTATGTACACATTAGCATGCTAACAGCATGCTAGCTATAACAAAGCAGCCTAGATCTACATGGAAATATGACCAAAACTTCAAATAACTTAAGCTTTTTTTAAAGAAAAGGTGTCACACCAAAAGACATCCAGAATGGTGAGTTTGTCAACGTTTCAACAAGATGGCATTTCATGAAAATGTTAAAATCATAACTCACCTCAGACACCTGTCTTGCAGTTGTGCTGGGAGTGCTGAATAGCCTTACAGAAGAAGGACCTCTCTAGCCAATAGGTGTCCAAATAATTGCCTGTTTAATTTTTCCAAACTAGTGTCACACCAAATGATTTTGGGTTGGGGGACAAAATGTTTTTGATCAGAAATGACTGAAAACATTATGCTTTGACTTTGAAAAGATATAGGCTCAAAATAGACATTTTTTTTAGCCTAAATTCATTTTCAAATGATTTTTAGCAATTCTTTTTCTTAGTTTTATTCAAGTTCCCACTTTGAGAAACAAGGTCAGGACAGTCACACCATATGAGTTTTGCCATGTTTGGTTGAAGATTCTGAAGAAATGAGGAATGAAATGTTTTAATCTTGAGTAAGTTCACATAAAGCTTAATGTCCTGCACAATATTCAGAAGGTTTTTGACAAATATATTTTTTATTTATACATGTTTGACACCGAGGACAGCGAAAACGTTACGTCACGTCACCCACCCATGTGCTGATCCACTGATCGGTACACTCTAGCCACTGGTTGTGCAAGCAGTTTTAGCTTCACAGTTGTAAGAACAGCAAGGGATGTCAAATGGTTAGTATTTGTGTCAAAGATCTGAGAAAAGTTGCAGTATACCTCCTCTAAGGTGTACATGTTTATCGGCCTACGGTTGAAAATATATTATTAATGTTTTGTTGAAAAATAAACAAAGGTAGAAGGTAGGTAGGTATGTAGGTAGGTGCGTGGGTGGATGGATGGATGGACAGACAGATAGAGGACACATATTGTGCATAATATTCTGTCAATGGACAAACAACCAAAAATAACACATACATCTTTTTTTATTCTTTCTCAACACCTACAGTATGCTTCCTTCCCTGTTCATGTAGAAAGGTCCAGTTTCTGCTACCTGCACCAGAGTTACTGCTGCACTAGCCTCGGAAACCCAGACTTGCTGAATCTAGTGCTGGTTGGTGGAGCATTTTGCAATAATTCTGTCCATGTCAACAAATGACAGAAAGCAATGGTGAAAATGATTTCTTCAGTGTTAGTGGGTGGAGGATGTTTAGTATTAAAAGCAATATTATAAAATAAAACATATCTCCATGGTGTTCCAGGAAATAAATTGAAGCTTTCTCACTATGAGTGTGACAGTCCTCTTTTTCATTAAAGTTACATTTTCTCTGTCAGAAGAAGTGGTTGCAACCACTTGAACTGAAGTCAAAGAAAAGAAAAAGGGTGATGTCAGACTTGCTTCTATTTCATTTCATACGGTATTTATCACCAGTAAGACGCCTAAGGGCGAAACGCGACCTCGCACCAAAGGGTGAAAAGCGTGCGCAGGACGGAATTCATTTACAAGTGTGATTCGAGTTGCGGTTGGTTTGTTGGACAAAATGTGGACAAAATATTTTCCCAAATATGGATATGACTGGATAATCATAGATGTCTAATAGACCATATGAGACTCACACAATATGTCCATAAGGGCATTCCAAGCTATGGGCTTAATATTGATGACATCAGGGATCTCCATATATGGGCATACAAGGGACAAGGACGGAATGTGATGTCACAACAATGTGATGTCATAGGTCAGCAGCTATATACATTGACGCGTTATGTATCTACGGCTAAGATGTGACTTTTTGAAGCGGTGAAAGCCGCTTCCAAGGAGTGGCTTTGTCTGTCCCGTACCTGTTTTTTTTTAGGATTCCCATAGATTCTCAAGGAGTGAGAATGTCTGTCCCGTACATGTTTTTTTGAGGATTCCCATAGATTCTCAAGGAGTGAGAATGTCTGACCCGTACATGTCCCGTGCATGCAGAATTGAGGATTGGTCAAGCTTCACATGACAATTTGGCCCTCCAGACAAAATCATTCAGAATTCAGAATTCATAAAAGTATAGAACTAAAGCACATAGAAAGTATAGATCTAGAACACAGAATGTATAGATATGGAACACTGATTGCAAAGCTCTAGTACACATAGAATAAAAATTCACCGCTTCACTTCGAACCGAGGTTTGATTTTTATAAACTGCTGATCAGGCATTCAGAAGCTTGTTGGAGAATATGCATGAAAAGCCTGTTTACAGGCTACATTTTCCTATTGGAATTATGGCTCATACAAAATATCCAGGGGCCTCTGGGTTCAATCTGGTTAATGATATGTCTTCACTTCAACTAAACTGTCCATTGGACAGGCCATCCATCCAATCAGGCTACAATGCAATGCACCACAGCTTTTAAGAGCTATTCTGATTTGTTCATTAAATCCAACTCCTGCTGGTGTGTGACCAAGAACACAAACATGGGCTGACATTCCCACCTCTGTTCAGTGTTTAACGGCAGGAACTGTCATAGTTATGGTGATGTGATTCAACAGCAATCTGTTCCAATTCATTTTGAACTCCCCAAGATGGCTTGAATATTGTTTTCAATCCAACAAATGCAGACAGTAATATGTAAATCACACACGCACACAAAACTCTTGCCTCTTTCTCTGAGACACATGGCCTATAAATGCAGATGATTAAGTACCAACTAGTGCAGCTGATTAAGCCTCCCAGTAGATCATTTTTCTTTCAGCTGTTGAGTTTATAATGTAGGTTGACATCCTGACCATTTTTATATCCTCTGTTATGTAATGATAGTCATATTTAATGCAAAGACACATGCTAGACACAATAAAATCCTGTTTTAATTCACAATTCAGCAGGTAATGCTCTCTCTTACCCACACATCCCTTCCATTAGACCAGCATACTGGCTTTGTTTTTTTTGGTTAAGGTAATATGATTCTGTATTGTCAATCTTTTTTGTATACTATGAATTAATAGAAACAGCACCGTGCACAAGCAATTTGATTGTTTCCTTTAAGTCTCGAGTCAACCACATGTAAAAGGCATAAAGGCATAGCCCAGGTCAACTAGAATCATCTGCATATCCCGAGTACTAGATCCACCCATTTCCTTATTTTAATTGTTAAACATTTGCATCGTTTTCCATGGGATGTGATTGCATGTCTGACCAATGTAAAAAAATAACATACATTTAATGCTATAAAATTTAACCAAATACAAGAAAACTCCTCTGTAAAGAAGCTTGTCGTAATAGCTCTTATTTCTCGAATAACTTATTACAATAGGTTCATCCAACAAATGATTGACAATTTCTTGAAGCAATTTATTGAACCACTGGCCAAATAAGCATTTAAGTTATTATATTGTAAAAGATAACCATCTTTTTAACAATCGAACTATACAGATAAGCCTGTAGTAATAATGAAAAATGATAAATTACTCTGATAGAATTCAAACTTCAAAATCCACCACTCTGTGTCAATGAAATTATAAACAAAAATCTCACTATAGTCTCATGGTGGTGGTTTTCCAACAACAGTACATTTCAGAATGCGTTCTCCAGATGTATTAACCTGCTAACCGTGGTTCTCTATACATTCACCACTGATAAGCAAAGAAAACTGACAAGTATGGTAATAAACAAAAAGAAATACATAAAATAATTTAGTTAACTTAACACTACAGTACTGCAACTGTTGAGCTATTTTGATAAACTTCTAGTGACATGCTGTCAATAAAATAAAAATACACATAGGTCTTTGGATAACAGTAAAACCTGCTTCAAATTCCACCAGAAAAAGTCATTATAGCAGCCCATTGAAAGAAAAGGGGAAAAAGGCAACATGCTGCATTTTCAAATGTCTCTTGTCCAATGTGCCTTGGTTATTGTGTGCCCCCCATCATTTGATGGGCCAACCAAACTTTCAAATCCATTGTCATTTTGAATTTCCCAGCAAGTGGACAATGAGTTCATAGGAGGAGAGAACGATGGCTGTGTTGGGAATTTGTCTGATTAGCTGTGGAACCAGTCCTCTGTAAAAGGCTGCATAGCCTTCCTCTACCATTATCAACCTCCCCGTCTGGAAGAAATACTTGTACTTGCTGCCCTCCTCTCGCAGTCTCGTCCGAATGACCTCTGCAGGACACAGAAAAGCAAAAATCCGATCAGAGAATGAGCCAAATCCCAAAGCACCGGAGTCAAAATCAATATATAATGCAACATATATATGTGTGTGTGTGTGTGTGTGTGTGTGTGTGTGTGTGTGTGTGTGTGTGTGTGTGTGTGTGTGTGTGTGTGTCAATTGCGTACCGTGTGGGTAGGCTATGCAGGAAGCACAACCCTTTGAAAAAGCAGCTGCCATCATAAGTTTCAAGAAGTCTGATGCTCCTTTGTCCGCTATATTATTTCGGGAGTTGAGCTGTTGTTCAGCGAGGCGTTTCTTCAGTGTCTCATAGATGAGGAAGCAGATCATCGTCTCAGAGATGCCAGCATAGGATGCCGTCAGGCCCCGATAGAAGCCCCTCATACCTTCTGTTCTGTAAACATAGCGGGCACACTGCAGTGCGTTCATCTTCTTCTCTCCCCTGGCTCTAAAGGGTGAGACAGGTAAAAAGGTGTCAGTGTCGAAACAAGACATATCAGAGATAATGAAAACTGTTTGTTTTTATACTCAGTTGAGTTAAAAATCCTTTAATAATATATTTCAGCTAGGCAAAGTAAAAAACGACCAACGTGTTTCGGCTGGTGATTTCTCAAAAGGGACTTCTAGACCAGCTTTGATACAAATGATCACAAAAATAACTTGACACATTTATTCCCCCCCACTTAGGTTGTCTTTAATTCATTAACAGAGTTAATCGTGTGACCTCACATGATACTTGTGCACGTACTGGACACTGGCAGTGCAAATATAGACTCTTCTTCTGAGCGCACCAGAATGCGTCAGCATGTGTATTTACGGACATGGTCACATGCTAAATTGCATGCACTGCATAAACCAAGGACAGCCTTGTAGAGGTGGCCTATGTTAAAGTTCACAATGCACTAGGGGGCGTCAAAGAATCCCAGGCATGCCATTTTATCTTACACAACGCTAAAATAAAAGACTCTGCACACTTTCTGCACACTTGAATAATGAATGCACAGACAGAGGCTGAGTGGAAAGTAAGCGTTATACTTACTTTTTCTCCAGCTGCATCCTCGTCTTGACCATCCACACAGGGTTCATGAGGGAGTTTGTAACAAAGGCTGTGGATGATGGGGGGGGGACATAATTATTCAGTTTGAAAGCGTGATGTAAAGTAAGGTTTCATTCCAAAACGGATTCACAAGGGTAGAAAAAAATCCAATGTGGAGACATACAGTATGTTACACAACATTGTGTATAATTCACATTCGATAAGGCAGAAATGTACAAACAAAGGGCAACATTCACATGGCTCACCTGCGAATCCAGCAGAGGACATGTGCACCAGTCCACAGTTAGGTACGAACACCCCGTTGAACATCTCTTTAGACTTCGAGTATGCAGCAAAATAGATGGCTCTAAAATATAAAAAAAGACACAATGTGACATCTGTACAACAAAATATTAAAATAAATCACAAAACTGTTGCCAAGATAAACATGTGTTGCCCATGTCTATTAATGCATCTTTAATAAGGTTGTGTAGTTTTAGAACTGCCATGTGATTATGTAAAGATCACATGCAAGCCTTTAACAGAGTGTGTCCAGAGTCGTCTGTTTCCACTGTCTACTCTCTCTGCTATGCTTCTGGAACCGCCTGTTAAAGTGCCAGAATGGGCTGAATAAGCATTAGGCTTCAGCGATGGGCCTGGTGCTGCTCTGAACATTGGCTTTTACAAACTGTTTAGAGGACCAGTTCACTTATCAATAAGCATACATTTGCTACTCATTAACTATGGCGTGCGGGTGGGGGCAATTCTGTTCAGTTCATGAGTTGAATGATAAATAATAGTTGAGGTATAGTAAATAGTATAGATTAGCACAGTGTTCCTTCCTAGTTGTCAAGTGCACACAAGTACAACTTTAAAAAAATATCACCCACAAGAAAATCATAGAAAAATGTTATCATGTGTTAATATTTTCCACAGAAAAGCACAAGGGTCAAACTTTTATCAGACTCCGAAAATGCTGAACCTTCACTTACTACTTTGAAGGGAACATCCCTTTTCACAAGCCACTGTTTAAACAAAATCTAAAATCTAGTCTAGCCTGTATTAACTTTATGCAGCCATCGCAGGAAACTGGCAATATAAGTTACAGGAACACTTAAAACTTGACGTGTCACTGTTTTTTTTACAACCACAACAAACTGGAACTGAGCAAAGACGTGTCATAGTTTTTTTTGTCTAACAACGACAACAAAATGGAACTAAGCAAATATGCAAGCAGTGGACAAAATATGCTTTTTACATGCTTTCTGTAACCATTGATGTTACCGTACCTGGAGGGGGCCACACCGACAAGGTTTGGCCCTAAGCCACGGAAAAGTGATCTTGGTCCCTCTTTCTCTAGAATTGACCTGAAATAGAACAAAAATATATATTTTTTTAAATGTGGCTTTAGTTCAGGACACACTGCCAACCAGGACTTTAATATGTTATTGCATAAACAAAGACTCTGTTATGTTCACAAAGAGCCATGCACGTCTGAAAACATCACTCCTAAAATGAATCTAAACATCACACCCCTTCTTCCTGCTTGAACTGTCTTTGGCTCAGGTAATGCACCATGAAACCCGTCTCCGCTGTATGCTTGTTTTGTCATGCAGAGGCCATTACCACGTATGCTCTTTTCAACTATCACCAGAGTGACCCTCATTCTCCAAGCAGACAAACAGGCCAGACTGGAGCGAGGTGAAGGGGGAGGGTAGACAAGTTGTACTATAAAACCTAAACCTGTTCTATACATCAGGGCTTGTGTTTATCTCTCAGTGAACCAAAAGATAGAGAGAGATCCTTAAATCGCAATGTCATTCATTGGTACACACTATACACACAACTATAATCCTAATTCTGCAAAATGCACAAATGGCCTCCTTACAGTTTGGGATTTTGTAATGGATTTAATGTAAAAAATTATAAAATAAATTAATGCAGTCACATTCAGTAGGCCTTTGGAACAGGTAGAGGGCTGTCAGACTGGCTGCCAGTCAATTCCAGTTCAATCTGAGACCACCCTATGCCTAATGTAATAGAACACCCAGACATCCCTTGATAAAACCTCATGCACTGCATGTCCCCAACCTTCCTTCCATGGTACATGTGGCTGCGTGCAAGCTACCCTACCCCAAAACAGCTCACGCGCATGTGGCCAATTACTTGAGAGCCAGAAGAGCTCTAACATTACTGTCTCTGGACTTGGTGACATAAAACTTCTCTTTCCCTTGCACAGTTGTTAAAGAGAATTACATCATAGCAGGATACTGTATACTTAATCTCATCCCTTTACATAACAGGCTTTGTGGCCTACACATGAATGCTGCAGAGGAAAGCAGAGAAGAAGCCATTGCATGCATCTCCTGGACCTGAAACATGGAACCCTGAAGTTTACACAACAGTTCCCCCAAAACATGTTATTTTACCAGGTTTGCTTCGCAATTACATGGCATGCCCCTACACAACAGCAACGTCGGTGCTTCCCACAATCTCAGTCAGATACTGCCTAATGACTACAGCAAAACATCAGCTGTGTAATTATGCCCTACCCAGCATGATAGTTATGGCAAACAAAAAAGGTGTACCCTGCTGAAAGAAAGGGAACACCTTGTCATGCTCTCTGCAAGTGGAAAAATACTAATAACTGCCTCAAGAGACAGCATGTGCAGCAAGGCGCTGTGTCCCTTGCACGGCAACAGCACCAACAGCAGCAGTCTTACCGTAAGACCTGAAGAAGACCGGGTGTAACAGTGGCTGGCCCTGGCCGGATGACTCCGGTACTACCCATAGTACCCAGCTGGACCTGGAAGACAGGCCGGAGAGCAAGGCCCGAGGACTGCAACCGGGTCTTCAATACCTCCAGGGGACAGGTCACGATTGCTCCCACTGTACCACTACATCTGCGAACAACAGATCAATTACACAAACATGAGGATTAGGGCCTGCAACGTGGAATACATAACAGTGTATGCGTGTGACCCAATGCAATGCACCTAGGCTACATATTACATTACATATTGTTTACTATTCAAGACGATGCCTACACTTCTTAGAACAGTGTGTTCTTGAGATTGTGAGCCTCAGCCTACTCCTATTAACATCAACAGAGGGAAATTCTTTTTACGTGAAAACACAGCTGTGCAGCTCCAACATCCAACAATTATGGTAAAATAATGACTCCTCTACTTGCTCTGCTGTGGACATTGTTTCAACACATCAGGGACAAAAGGTTGAGACACACTGGAGGTACAGTCTCAGATGTACCTTTCCCAGCATATAGAAAGGACAATACCGGTCTAAACACATACTCACAGCTATGATCTATTATGCAGTTAAAACGCATTCATTTTATACTTCGAATCCCTGCTCCCACCAGAGTGGTCTTAATAAGCCATCTGATCTACCACCTTGTCATAGACATGCTTAAAACAGATTAGTCAGATTAGCTTCCACTGTACTTGCCCACTGTGTCTGATGAATGTTGTCAAATACACCTGACCTAACCACGAACCCATTCATCTGTAAACAATGCACCTTCTCCATCTAATGGATCATGGTCAGAAATCTGATCATGATGGTTTTGGATGTGGACTTGTTATATGACACACACAAGCTACTTTGGCAAACAAATGTTTTGCTGATGCTGAAGTGAGGTGACAAAGAAGAGCTGTTATGGGCATGACACTGATCCCAAAGATGCGATAATGGCTTCCATTCAAGAGTTCCGGTTTCTGCTTATGATATAGGTCATATATAATAGGCCATGTTAAATAATATAACATACTTTTCAAATTATGTTACATCAGCGTTCACTAGGTTAGGTAGGAAATCTGTCCTCATCAGCAAAAGGTGTCATCAAATTCCATCCAGGCTTGCATTATTCTATACCATAATAAAACATAACCAATCTAGAACAAATATTAACTGCAACATTGCCTACATTTTTATTCTATACATTTGAGAAGAACACAACATTACACAAGATTAGCCAAATTCCAATAGCCAAACAGTAATATAAATTCAAATGATCCCTTTAACATTATTATAGCTATATTATGCTATATACAGTAATACAGGTAGCATAGTACTCCTGCCTGGTGTGTCTCATACTCCTTGGCTGGAGTTACATAATCCAAGTTGAGGTGTTGTTTTTTAAAAACGGAACAGGTCAAAGGCAGTCAGATTGGATTTCAGACTCTGTTGGATTTCTGTTTAACGTTAATTGTTCACCATTCATTCACCCAATAGGTCAACACAGTGACAACTAAACAAGGTTGAAACCCAGCCTGTCAGTACCTGTAATGTTGTGAAACAAAGCCACACAAACAGTAGTTGGGACATTGTTTGAATCATAATAAAGCTTACTAACCACTTCCCAATTTCAAGTATGGTAATAAAGCTTACTAACCACTTCCCAATTTCAAGTATGGTATATGCTATATTAAATGATATTTATATCCTATAAGTATGGAGTTGAAAGCCTGGTGACGCAAGGTTGGGTATATCCAGACAGAAACAAAGGAGAACATGAAGTTCTTGTTCAGTGATAATAAAAGCCATTCAAATGTAATGCAGACATTAAATGAACGTAACCTGACTATTCATTATAAACTTTGGCAAAATTACTTGGAAAAATCATTACATTTGAATGTATTTTTTGTTCATGAAAATCTTAGCTTTTTGGGGAATGTTAATTGAAAATGTTTTGAGATAATAATAAAGGGACCCACAAATGGGTCCTCAACCAGTGTTTGGGAACCAGTGATTTAAACAACACGGCCATGCTCACTACAGTACAGATCCAGGCTTGGCTGGCTGTCATGGAAGGACTAGAACTGTAATAGTATTATGTAACAGTAGAGGACATTGTGCTAAGGTCAGTCTCATGACTGCCGACTGCGACACTTCCAACCTCTCCAATTCTACTAGATGTTGTGCCAACGCTCTTCACTATTCAAAATAATATATATATATTTTTTTATATTAATTTCACCTAAGTGTCAACTGTCAATGTCATTGTTCAACCAACAACACGAGATAAGAATCAAAACCACCACAGACAAGCGAGCAAAACGATGGCTGACTTCCGAGGCGGACTTGACTAATTTGCGGAACGAAATAGTGTTGTCCTGCCATTACATGGCCGACGTGGTTTAATGAGGAGAATAGGGTCATTTTCATCGAATTGTACACCGTTGTAAAACGACCACAAAACAACAACATGAAACGTTGTTTTCTGGAGCCAACATTGAGCCTTCCGTAAAACATAAACTTAACAAGGACTCCCTGGAACTAGATGGTGACTAGCCCGGCGTTAGCATGCCGTGCTCATGAGAGCTAGCATAGCTATGACAGCTAGTTTGTACCATATAGGTATAATATAAGGCAGTGGTTCTCAAACCTTTTCATGTCAAGGACCCCCACATTGACACTTATTAGCCCGCGGACCCCCATTTGAAAAAAATATACCAGAGACTCATAAAAGAGAAGATTTTCACAGCTCTGTGATTCTCAACCTTTTTAATTTCAAGGACCCCCAGTTTGACATGCATTATGCTACGGACCCCCATTTAATGGCATTTCTATCTCTGGAACCCCAATTTATATTGGAAAAAATAGTGTTCCTAAAATGTATGTTCCTAAATGGTTCCCAACTATCATTTAGCTGGGGGACCCCCTGGAACTCCCTCAAGGACCCCCGGGGGTCCCCGGACCTCACTTTGAGAACCAATGATGTAAGGTTTGTACCTATAACACCGGTGTTTGGACTGTGGAAATAAAAAAAGGATTCCTGTGTATTCACACAATCATGACTAAACAACGAGGCTTGCGACAGCGTCCAAATATTACTGTACACTGTGTACAGAAAAGGTTTCTGGTGCAAGATAAGCATAACTTCGTTATTATTTTGTATACACGTAACGTCACGAGGAACACTGAAGGAACGCTCACGGCACGCTTCCATGCACGTGCCCGGCTTCACCAGACGGAACACACACAAAAAAAGGAAATCCGCAAATTATACGCGAAAAGTACAGTACGTCCATCTGTTCTCTCCTCATCCTCCTCCAAACCAAACATTCAACGCTACAAATGCCACTTACCCCCCGGCGAAGAGATGTAACAGCGTGTCTTTCTGTGCCATTTTTGCCCCTTCTTCTTCTTCAAACAACCATGCTCTTGTTCTTTCTAAATGACTTAAAAATGTGGATGTATCAGACTGGATGATGAAGGGGGGGAGGCCACCGCCAGCTGTCTGTCTGACTCACGTCCTGTCCTCCTCCTCTTTCGAGCAACCGGCTTTTTCTGTGAACCGTTCCACCACACCACTCTATCTGCTGATGTGAGCTGGCAGCCTGCGTAATGAGGGGGCTGGTCGGGGGTGTGTCCATGACGCAGTGCTGCAAAGTAACTAAGTACATTTACTCAAGTGCGTGTGTACACCCAAATAGGTATTTGTACCTCACTTGAGTATTTTCGAAAAATATGTACTTTTACTCCACTTTAATATTACAAAACGTAGCGTAGGCTACATAGGCCTACCGCATATAGTTACCTTTTGGATTATTATTCAAAAACACATATGATCCACTTCAGCCCCATATTGCTATATTTCAGCCGTTTGAAAATAGCCGATCTACAACATTTGAAAACTTGAAATGGGACATTCTGCCTAATACGTACTTTCTACTTTTGGCACTTTAAGTACATGTTGAATTCCAGACATTTACTTGTATTTCTACATTGCTGTATTGATACTTGTACTCAAGTAAAAGGTTTGAGTACTTTTTCCACCACTGCCATGACGTAGCTAAACGTATACGCTCGTCAAAACCCCAGAACAGATCTACAAGCTATTACGCGTCAGGCGGTGGCGCGGTAGCCTAGCTGAGCTAGACATCCCAGCCATGTTAAAACAAGGAGGGAGATACTGCAGTTAGTAGTTAGCTGCATTAGTACATAGGCTGGCCCCAGGCTAGTGGCGCGGTGGAGCTTGTAGATCGGTTCTGTTTTTTCTGCGGTGTCCTCTTCTCTGTTGCACTTGGTGACTTCTCTTCTTGCACTTCTTACATAAGCATCGTGATAAGCGTCATTAACAGAACAAAACAAAACAGAGTACACACACGTAACGTAATCTAAACATATAGGTAGCCTACTAGCATAACTTGTGACACTGTATTCATCGCCTATGTTGTTTTATAAACCCACTAAGTTGGCCTACTGAGATATAAAAATATGGACACATTAAACTATGAATTAACAATACAAAGACACTGTAACACATAGGCCTATCATAACTTATTGTGAATTTAAATATTGCCAGTGCCACTGCATCATTCTAAGGCTATGTTAAACCCACTAGCCTACTAAATTCTCAGATATAAAAATATGGACATATTAAACTATATGATATTATACAACCAGTAAGACGCCTAAGGGCGAAAAGCGACCTCTTGCGCAGGACGGAATTCATTATTAATATCGGACCAGTTACCCATATATGGAGATCCCTGATATACCCATATATGGAGATGTAGCCTAGGAGATATGGGCATGCATATTGGTTGTATCGGTGGTTCCAGAAAAAAAAATGTTTAATAGAACTACATTGTGCAAGTAGGCTATAATGGCAGGGGAAGCATAAGAACATATAGGCAAAAATCTGAGATATCCCTGTGCAAAAGATGGAGTCTGACTGTAGAACCAACTGTGTGCTGTGAGACCCCTCACCCCAGACATGCTTACTCGGTTACTCGTTATGTGAAAGTCCTATGACGTCTGACATCATAGGCTACATGCAATCCCTTGTATGCCCATATATGGAGATCCCTGTCTGTAGAACCAACCGTGTGCTGTGAGATCCCAGACATGCGCCTGTGCGGTGCGTGTCAGTATCTGTCTCTCAGTCCTTGTCCCCTTTTATGGGCATAAAAGGGATTCTATATGTGGTTGCCCTCACAGGGAATCATCTTGGAATCAGATGTAGAGATCAGCTCCATATTTGGAGATCTACATGGTAATTATACAGTCGCCTCCAATCTCCATGCATGGATATCCAGGGTTTGGTCTTTGATGAGGTGATGTCACGTGATGTCAAAATGTCAACAAAATTGAGGCATTACGACTCTACGGACAAGTTGTGCCGGTTTTCATTGTTAAAGAGTAACACAGTAAACACATTGCATGCTCAAATCACACCTACTTATACTTATTATTTCAGACCGTTTCCCCAATTCTTTTTTTTTTTTTCTTTTTTCTTTTTTTACATTCTGGAGAAAATAGCCAATTTAACATTGAGGAGCCCACCATGTTGAGATGCCCAGTGCTGCCCACTCTCCCGGTTACCGTTCTATTTATATAAACACACTAGGCTACTAGTCAACAGAGCATCTGAAATATAAAAATATGGGCACATTAAAAAATTACTTGTGTTAAGGCAGACTGTACGGGAAAAGGTACTGAGGCACTCCGTTTTCAGGTGAAAAATGTAAGATATTTAAGGCAACAGAAGATGACATGAACATACAGTATAAGTGTATACACATACAGGGTATCTACACATTTCTAAAGTGACAATTTAAGGTCTTTTAAGACCTTTTAGTACCTCTGGTTAAACATTGGCAAAATATTTCAAATATGAGCATGTAGATCTGCTATTTTCACAATGAAACAGATCGAGTCAAACTAAATGTAATGCCAACTCCTACAATTCCAAGTGCTTGTCAGGGTGGTGGTGGTGGGGGGGGGGGGGGGGGGGGTTCCTGGGAAAGAGGAAAGGGAATAGGCCAAAGGAGGGGTTGCTTAATTTGACAGACTGTAGTGTGAAACCATAAAAGAGGGCAGGCCCTAGAAAAATCTGCATGAGAGAGATGCAGACCAAACATGTATCTAATCAATAATGGCAAATGATGGTTATTCTGTTAATGTTAAGTGAGAAAACAATGTTAACCCATGAGCTAAACATCTGGGGACCCCCCCAAAATAATTTGGGGGCCCCCTGGGGGTCTCGACCCACAGGTTGAGAACCACTGCTCTACTTGGAAGACCGGAACCCCAACATATATCACACAGACAAGAAGAGCACAAAACATACGTCATTAGGGGGTAAACATGACTCCATGAACCGCTATGGCATTTGAACAGGGTCTGGCCAATGGTCAGTAGCAAGTGAATTTATGTGCTGTCAGCCAATAGGAGTTGGAGGTGTGTGAACAGGATTGGAATTTGACTTACATTCTCGCCCTGGAGATATCTAGGATCTAAACAAGCAGACAGATAACCGGGTTGTTCAGTCACCTTGAAGGGTTGTTTGTCAGGACATAAGTACAATAACAGCAGCCTTTTTTGTGTCAAAACAGTGAGTCAACTGCTGCCCTTGCTTTTCATGCTTTTTTGAAATAATTCATCACAAACAATTCCAATATATTTATCATATATCATATTTTTATTTACATTTTTTACAAGAAATGTGAGTTATCACAGTAGTATACATTTATTCTGTTAGTAATTGTCCTAAATATTATTATATGTTGGGTTATTTGTTTGACCGTTTAGTTAGGCCTATTTGTTCCAGGGCTGGCAGGACTTTTGCAATACTCCTGTATTATGCCGAGATGACAAATGTTGAAATACATTATAAAAAAGTATGACAGAAGTAGAAAATAACAACAATTGCAATGAAAAATACAAAATGACAAAATACATGGAAAGCAAATACAACCACATTTTAAATAATACATTTATACTGTCCCAACTTCCAAGCAAGTACAATTTGAGTGCTTATTGAAGATTGTTATAACATACATTATGGACTCTAACTAATCTATAATGAAAAGCAAAATTAAGATAAGTTATGGAGATGAACTATACCTAAGAAGGTTATACACAACACACATAGTATGAAATTCAATGACGATATCCTATGTATGTATTGTACAGGGTGGAAATGCTACCACCAGCTGTCCGAAGATGTAAATTCAACAGCAGTTAGCTTGACAACTGAGTTTTGGATGATATTCATGGCCAACTGCATAGTGAAACTTTTGCACAACTTTAGTTGCTTTAAACTTGAAAATCTGATGCAATGTATAGGGTAAAAAAATATATAACAAGTACACAAGATTCATATGCTATATATTATTATATTATGTAACCCTAGGCCCACATCTCCAGTATTTTGCCTTCTACTCCTTGAGTTGCATAATGCTGTTGAGGTGTAGTTTGGTCACAAGCTAAATTGGTCAAAGGCAGTCAGTCACACAGGCTCCTTGGATTTCTGTTTAACGCTAATTGTTCACCATTTACCTGAAAGCTCAACACAGTGACAACAAAAGGTTGAAACCCAGCCTGTCAGTATCAGTAATCAGAAACAAAGTCATGCACAAAACACTTGGACATAATTTGAATCTTATAGCCTACTAAAGACTTTATTTACATTTGTCTTCAATTCCAAGACATTGACAACTACAATGAGTTTCTCCCTGTTTTCCATTGTGCAGTGGTCTCTGTTTTCAGTAGTCCTTTCACCCATGCACTCATTTAGCATAATGCATTTTCTTTGGCTTATGTAAAAACAAGAGAAAATGTTGGCCTCCTACAGTAGTTGGGAAATATCCTCCTCTACTGGCAGACCAGACCACCATCAGTCAGTTATTACTTTCAGACATTCAGCATAATCCTGCAACTGCCATTGTGTAATTATTATACATATTTTTTCTTTTTCTTTCTTGGTTAGGGTTAGGGTTGGTCCTGTGTTGGCCCTGGTCTTGTGTGTTTATACCCATCTGTGTCAGATGTGGTTCTGTTTGTTTGTTTGATTATTTATTTTGTCACATTATGCTGCTGTACGCCTCAATTTCCCTTTAGGGATAATACATTATCTCATCTTATCGCATCTCAACAGATTTTCATGATTTTCACAAGGCATGACCAAAAGCCCTGCTATTATTAATTTGGGGTTGAAAGGGTCAAAGGTCATGGTCAAAATGACATAATTGGTCATAAAGACTTAGAAAGATAATGTTTGATGTGTTGGGGTTCTCCTGCCAAATTAGATCAAACTCGGCCGAAGCCTGTTGGGAACCATGCCTGTCAGGCGGGTACAACATAATATTGTAGGGAAGGGGGAAAACCTCATGTAAATCAGATCTATATGAGGTATTTCAATAACTGTATTTACAGTATGCAATGAATGATTCTGTTAAAACCCATAACACAGACTCTAAACGGTCAAGGCCGCAAACCCCTATTTCAGGTGCAGACATTTAAATGCAAAGTGGAGAACAATCACCTCGGGTATATAATAGAATAAAAGTTAATTTTCCTCTCGAATACAATTCAAAAATTATAACTTTCATTCATTCTAGATGCATTGCAAAATATTCAAAACATTTTTTTTTTTTTTTTATTTGGAATTTTTATGGCATACAGATCAATTGTTTAGAATAGATGGCTCTGTATATTGATCATGTGAGCATGTAGTTTTCTGAGAAGCAGAGAATTTATTATGAATGTAGAATATTATTTTATTATCAAAACAAACCCATTACAAGCATGTTCAAACAAATCACTAAAAGACCATTAAAGCTGCATGCTCCTTTTAAACAATTCTGTCAGTCAGCTATCCCCCCCTCCTCCCCCACAATAAAAAACATTCACATTGCTGGAGGCCATGGAAGACTGGTATACAATTCTTTCATTTTCTTGCCCCCAACCTTTGTTGATGGTGATTGAGAAAGCCAGCATGACACAATCTTCACTTTGGGTCTGGGTGTAAAGGTCCTGCATGGCTGGCAGCCCAGTCCTGCGATGTGCCGTTTTAACCACCCTCTGTTGTAGAGCCATGGCTTGCAGTAGAGCATCTTCCATATGAGCCATCAAACAGTGCCCACAAGATGTGATGGCACTGCACTGCCGCATGCATGCATGCATGCAGGCCTCCCTTTGGCCACAATCGGAGTCATTAATGGAATCATGTTTATGCAAAGTGTACAAATTCTATGCAAATTGAAAGGTTGAAAATTTGCCTGTACAAAAGGCCAGACCCATGAGCAATATTTATGCCAAGTTTGGAGCTAGTTGGACTACTGGTCTGCTGTGGGGACTATGGGATGTGGAGATGGGTTAAAAACAGTGATTCCCAACCTTACATCTGATAAAAGCTGAGACCCCCCCCCCCCCCCCCAACACACTCACACACCAAATACACACAAATCAAACACACCTGTATCAGAACACTGCCATGTTTTGTCAATTAGATTGGATTTACAAGCTGGAGGGCAAAGGTAGGGTATTCCCAGGTGATTTCAAAGAGATACAATGTTATGTAAATGCTGTGAAAGCCATAAAACATGAAAGAAAATGTGTTTTTCTTTAATACTGTATGTATAAGTAACTGACAACTAGGAGTAATATTTGACTAGGCATACATTATAGGTCTGCTTTGACTAATGGCATTGTCTACTTAATATTGAACATACTTTCACTTTTACTTGTATTGGGTGTTTCAATTTAACATTACTGAACAGCTGAATCACTTTTAGATGGATTGGGCAGTAAGCCATGTTAAAGTTAATGAATAATTGATACACTGAAGGCTATGAGGAGTTGGACTGATATCTCAATGAAAACACACAGGCAGAGACAATGGATGAAACCAAGGACTTGTTTAGAAATTGTCACGAGGGTCATTTATGATTTAGTGCAACATGAACATTTCACTACCTCTACAGTTTAGAGGTAGTCACTGCTAGAGGTTCTAGGTTACCGGTATATGGTAGGGTATGAACGGTGGCATCTGGGCAACCGAGCTGTGGTGCATGGGAAGTGACGTCAACACATGGGGCCACATCATAAAATGAAAGTCTGTTGAAAAAATTAAAAATACATTCAAATTAAATGTCTGAAGGGTGTAAGAGGCATGTGGATCTACTCTGTGGACAACCCGTAATTAGCTTAGATTTTTTTCTTCCCTTCACTTTCTATGTTGTATTTGTGCAAGTAAATATTATTCATCTTATGTCTAAAACATAGAAAGTAATTTGCATTGGTCACTGAATCTAACAGTAGTTGGTAAATACTGCAGCAGCACCCTCTACTGGAAGACGAAAGGTACTGCAGCATCATCCTCTTCTGGGCAGTAGATTTCAGTCATCATGTAATATGGATATTATTATTACACATTGGATTTGCCATCAACAGGGCTATTTTCCCTGCACTGTTGGAAAATGTAGTGTCCAGCTAGGACTAGAAGACAAGTAAATGTATGATAATGCTCAGTAAATGAATTATACCTTGGTTAAACAGGATTGTAAAGTGATTTGCAAATCGTCTAATACCTTTTAAAAGTACCATTACGTGATCTAGATTGATTTAACAATCAAAATCTAAAGCATTCAAAATGTAATGTCATTATAAAATTACAAGATAAAAAACTTTAGGTGATACAAAATATAGCCATTAGCCATTATTTTTTTTCCAACAATGCACAGGGAGCAAAGGATACATTGAAATAAACTTTATTAGGTAGTTACAAATAAATCTACATCAAAGTATACAAATAAAATGAGCAGTTGCAAGCAAGGAGGAAAAACAAGGTGTGGCACGGTGTGTCCATCCTCAGCATAGTGCCAAGCAGGGACAAAAGCCTAATTTATACTTAGTTACACAACGGTCTATCACGTTTGATCAGTTATTTTCAGCAAGCAACACTGTAATGCAACAAAGTATAAATTTGGCTTAAGTTTGCACATTAAAAACAAAATACTAGTGTTACCATTTTAAAAGGCACCATACCAACCACTTAACGTATTACGTATGTCTCCCAAACTCTCCCACCCAGTTTCCTAAAATCCTAAAATACAAACACTACAATACAAGGGAAAAAAGCAGGGAGTGACAAAAAGATAGAGGTGACCATGTGATTGCACTGCGGAGGAACTCCTGCAGATGCATGCTACAAATAATCACAGTGACGTTATCCTTCTGTAAAAATCTCTGGGAATGAATTGTAATTCATATCTGAAGCCCCGATGGCAAACAAACAGGCACTTCCATATTGCAGAGAAACCTGATAGTGTAGAGTGCAAAAGAGAGACTCAAGGGGAGTGGGTGGGGAGGGGCACAGCTGGTGAGTCTTGACAGTTGCACCGCATCTGCAAAGTCAAAGCCTTGCACTTCAATCTGTCGAGCTACCTAGCAGTGCATTCACAAACACTGCATCATCGACTCACAGTGCAGTGGTCAACATCTCCTTGTGTTTTGTGAGCAGTAACTTTTATCTATAGACAGTTAAAATCAATGGTTTCTAAAAAAACATTAGGATTTCCTCTTGTAGTACAGAATGGGGACACTAAATGATTAAATGTGTGTATGTTGCCACCTTGTGGTCAGACAGAATGCAAAACTGCACTACAATCTCAAAGCCAGAGTCAAGTACAGCAGACTGTGTGGTCATTACATTTCGTGAAATTTGAATTAGTTTTTAAAAAGTCTATGAGACAAGAAAAGAAAAAAAAAATCATAATTACTATCAAGAGGTCTGGAGGTCAAAGCATAGGTACCGACAAAACTCATCCATCTTCACATGTTGCCTGGAGGAGGTGCACCAACATGGCCACTGTTGGGTCACCATCGGGTCTGCATAGTGTTCAAATCCTGATTAAAAAATGTCCCCATATAACTGAGATGAGTCCTAAAAATAGGATTAGAAAGCCAAAAGGAGCACCAGACACTTCGAACCGACTCCCACTTAGGTAAAATATAATGCTGCTGATTGGCGTAGTTTGAAGAGGCCTTTGGGAGGGGCCGACTCAGTTCTACAGGCTGGAGTGATGTGGTCAAACCAGTTCAACCCAAGTAAGATTTCCCAGAGACATACGATAGAGGAGGGTGTGTGCTATGCGTGATTATCAGGCTCAGTCATTGGTCATTGGTAGAGCAGGTAGTTCTTAAGCGAGGCCGGCAGGGGCAGCCCATGGATCTCACTGAGACGTTCCCTTCCTAGAGCCACCCTCACAGAGCGCCTACACAGATCCATCAGAGGGAGGGGCTCCGCTGGTAGGAGAGAAGAGAGAAGAATGGTAAGCGGAGAGCAGAGACTGATAAATTTGAAGTAATGATCACAAATCTTTATATTCTTATCTGAATCTTGACATGAAAATACAAAAATAGGTTTGACATTTTTATTGTACACTAGCTAGAAATTAACATTTTATGATTATCAACTGTGTAAACTAAAAGTGTATTCATGATTCTTTAAATCCTGTACAGCATTTATGGTCAATTTGTTTTAAATGTGCTTTGTAAATAAAGTTTTCATTTGATTTCTAAACATTTTCGCTTCAGCTGCGGTACAAGACACTTCAGTATGTGGGTTAAATTGTACAATGGGGTGAAAGTGAAACAAACCCTAACCCCTAACAAACTATAGTATTTGTTGCCCACAATTCAGAAAATAAGCCTTCACAATAATTATGGCTTAGAATTATGAGAGAAGAAAATGGTACAATGATTACATTGTTGTTCTCTTATGTGGACAATGAATTCTCTGCTCAACGAACAAAAAAAAAGTATCCACCTCTTTCCGCGGGAGTTTACTGGAGATTATTTGGACCACACTTCCGGTTTAACAGCAGACATACAAGCTCACATCGCAGAAGCAGCCCGTTGTGAGCTTGTAAATCACACTCGGCTGCGGTGCCGGAAGCTCGGTACAACGTCTGCGCAATGCACTATGGGGCGTTGGAAAGCCGTGGATAGAGTTCAATATTAAGATTATAGATCCAACAAGAGAACCCCATTAAACGACCACTCTTTCAACAACTGTATACTTGTCGGGAACATTGCTACGATACAACCAGATTTTGTTAAACACTTGTTTTCTCAGAGATGGAATATGAACCTTCACACTTTAGCCATGGAGTCATGGGGCGAGTCTACTGGTAGTCATTTTACACTTGTCTGGGAAGTCACAAGCTGCTTGTTTTTAAAATGACATGTCGACAAGGATCACTTCACACTTCAAAGCCATCTGCATTGAGGCTGGATGGCCAGAGGCCTCATCACATATTAACAATGACATAAACCATTAACCAAATGGACGCTAGCGCCTTTATTCTGGGGCGGCAATGGTCAAATAGATCAGATGTACAAGCTTGTTGTACTGCGTTCTAAGCTTGTAGATCGGCTATTTATTAGGTGCGTGGTCTACATTGTTTTTCGATTGATATTCCTATGTATTTGTTGTATTGTTGGTCTAGATACGTTATTATATTTCGATTGATATTTCTCTGCATTTGTTGTATTGTTGATGTATTGACATATCTTGCTTATTGAATTGATGTATTACCTGCTTATTGTAAGTCGCTCTGGATTAAAAGCGTCTGCTAAATGCCTAAATTGTAAATTGTTGTATTTTCACAGGAGAGATTTGGTGTTGAAGGAAATACTAGCTGATCCAAGTATAGAGCCCTGGGGGATCCCAGTCAACTAAGTATACAGTGGTTAAGAGTGTACAGATAATATCTTTGCTTTGTTCATTAAAATCTAAAAAGACAGTGCTACAAGTACACAGTGACATCATTCCCTCTGAGGAAAATGTGATTATGGAAGTGTAATAATTACATGTCACAGTTTCGGGGATATAGGGCAAAGGGAAAACATGATGTCATGTCACCTTATCAGATTTGTCAGGCTCCTTTACATAATAGTTGGATTTGTGTTCCAACTGACCCAAATCTAGTCGGTAAACCTTGGTATTGTTCTACAGTAACCCTGATGTCCCCTTTGACCAAGTTACAACTTGGTTTATTGCAACAATAAACACTTCAACTTTGTCTGAAAACCTGCTAGACATCTTCCCCAAGAGAAACAGAATGAATTGCGGCTTAGGATGAAAGTGTGGCAAAGCTTGGTACTTACGGTCAAGTCCATTAATGTACCGGATTCGTATTTCACAGTGTCCCCAAACAGCGCTCACCACGGGGTACAGCTTTCTGCCCTTCAGTCCTCTGAATGCCACCCCTAGATACTGTCCATCAACCACGTAACCTAGAGTCCCCTCATCCATGTCCAAGACTACCAAGAATGAATCCGGTATTATGAAGGTCTCATCTGGCTCCAGGAAGTTGGGGTACGTTTTTCCTGGGTTGTTTTTGCCATCATGGTAGAGTTTATTCCTGCACAGGTCCCAGCCCCAAGACTCAGCGTTGTTTCCTACCAGTGCAGTGTAGCCCACAGAGTGCAGCGGGGCATCAACCGTAGCCACCCCGACCACGGCGTGGGTGCCCCGCTGACGCATAGCCCAGCTGATCTCCCAGACATGCAGTCCCCGTGTGTAGCCCACGTGGCCACGGATGGCATCTGTGCTTTGGGCCACGGGGTGCCGGTGAAACACTAGCTTGTTGTCATCTTTGACAAAGATGTTGAGTGAGCGGTCGTCATTGTTCCATGAGTGCTGCACCTGCACATCCATGCCGGCCGGCGGCATGTCCAGCAGCAGGTCCAGGCGCGATGGTTTGGTGTGGTCTAGGGCCTGCAGCTCCAGCTTGAGGGGGCTGAACGCCGGGTCCCGCATGTCAATGGTTTTTATGCCACCTGGAACTTTCTGCCCCATGCTCTGGCTGGTTATAACAGCAGCCTCCTCTCCCCTCCTCCACTAATCAAAAGAAAAAGGGGGAGAGCAAATAAGCCTCAAGCCCCCTCCTCCGCCACAGTGCTGCTCTAATCAGGGAGAGGGCTTATGTCCCTGTGTCACTGCTCGCAGACTAGGTGCTGGTTAAAGTCCACCTGGAGAGATATGGGAAAGATGAAAGCAGAAGAAGCAAGTTGTTTTAATTAATATGCAAATGCAAATTAGCTTAATTTCAGTTTTGAAGCAGATAGTTTGCATGTTATAAAATCTGAGGAACAGGGTGTGAAATCTTTGCTCTGATTAGAGATAGGAGTATGGATTTTCATGGTACGATCGATTATAGTGAGAAATAATCACGATTATGTGTAAATATATTCCACAACACTATGGATGTATAGAATCATACGAGCGTTTGTAAATGAGGTTTTCTGAAAAACGTATGTTGCTATAATTATGCTGTACATAACATAACTACACAAAGTGGTTCCCGGATTGAAAGGTAAAAACCCCAAAGGGGTTCCCCGATCATGGGTCAACAGTTGCTGGCCAAATAATGCAGTAGTCAGTGATATTTAAAAGAAGTACATGCATCTCTTTGGAAGTAAATAAGTTACGTACACATTTAAACATCCAAGTAAGCTGCATGACCAGTCTGCAAGGCTCTTCAACAGTTTTTTGAACATGAGTAAAGGCTTTTCTTTTTCAAATCACGATACTGATCCTCTACGGTTAATTAATTGTGACACTTTGTGACAATTAATAGTGAAACCGAAAACGGTTAATGGTCCCATCCCTGATGGCAGCATACAACAGTACTGTACACTGAGTGCTATAATCATATCATGCTGACGTTTACAGTCAATGTTTGCATTTCATAAGTGGTTCAGCCAGTGCATTAACCTCAATTCATTTTAGTCAATGGACCACATCTGATAGTGACAGCAGGCCCTCACAAGGCAAGCCCCTCAAAAGTGTCAGTGGCTTGAGTTCATGTGACCACACTATGAAACAGATTAGCGAATTACTGTTTGTATATGAATTTTCTTAATGCAGCTCATAAAAGAGCAAGTGAATCTAGGGCAAAATTTGTATCATAGCCAAACCAACCCCCTTTTCTTTTTAGGTTAAACTGATAAGACAGTATCATGTTACATAATACATAAGAGCAGCTCAAATGTACTGATCAGGGCCCCATTTCCCAGTGTCTTAGCACTATTTGTGGGGTAAAGACACATTAATATGGTCTACAAGTAATGCATCTCCATCAAGGTTCACTCACTGCAGATTGTACAGACATAGGAAAAAAAATCCAATCACAAAGTAATAAATAAGAGCATCTTATGGCCTGGTTACAACTATGTCAAGCTGAAAAGCTACATCCCAATAATGAAGGGAAAACAATTCCAATTCAGTCAATTTAAAATTGGCATTCAACAAATCAACTATTAGCCATTGCCATCTAAACATTACTTATTCTTGTGAGAATTATCACAAAAGGCTTGACAACATAATTGGTAAATACAACCAAAGAGAAGCATGCGTTGTTCTCTACAGCGTTATACCCATTTGATTCAATCAGAACCCATCACAATAGCCTTGTGGATGTGCATGCACCATTTGGACTACTATGGACAAATTACAAACAAATCCAGACTTGAAACTAGAACATGTGATGATGACCAACACCAATAATAAAATACTACATACCCAGCCTATATATTTGTGATAAAAGGACTGAGGGGTCTGATGCATACAGTATTGATGTATATTTATACTTTTCTATAGATGTTGTCTGGCAGGATACAAACAAAGAGCTTAAAACACAACACTTGACCCAGAAGTGATGACTCATTTGTGTACCAACTAGCCTATTATTTTATTTCTTCACTCTAGAATCAATCATTTTGATGAATCCAATCCAATGTCATAACTGTATAGTGGATATCCAATTGTATAGTGCTAGACAGCGGTTTTCCTTGTCATAGTCAATGATCACCTCAAAATGTACAGATGCACAATGCTACTGTATATACTGTACTGTAGTCTAGTCCCTACTTAACCCATACAGTGCCCCGGGCCACAAGGTTAGATTGCCAGAAATATCTGTATAGGCCTTCGCTGTAGCTTCCGTCGACACTGCCCGTAGTGCCTTGTGATTTCACTACAGCCACTGTTATGTATGACGAGAGGAGGAAGTTAGCTAACACTTAGCCATTAGCTTCTCTATTTTTTTAGAAGCCCGATCTGAAGCT
This sequence comes from Nannobrachium achirus, assembly GCF_963921795.1. Lineage (NCBI taxonomy): Eukaryota > Metazoa > Chordata > Actinopteri > Myctophiformes > Myctophidae > Nannobrachium > Nannobrachium achirus. Next base: position 29,557,021 of record NC_137818.1, on the reverse strand, counting down.
AAAAAAACGTTGTCGCAAAAAAACTTTGTCTTTGGTCTGGGAACACAATTCAGAGAAAATGCTCTCTAAAGATGTGACTTTGTATTGGATTCGGCGGCGCGATGCGGCGGCGTTGCCCGATTACGGGCCGTGGATGGCCGAGTCTCGGCCCCGGCCATGGATGGAAATTTAGACCAGGGCTTTGTTGAGGCCTCCGATTAATTAATTCATTTTATTAAATATCCCGGACTAGATCGGGATAGGCACCCCGGAATACGTTGCGCCACCGACAGTATAGATTGAGGTTTTTTTGGGGGGCTCTAAACTTTATTTTAAACCATTTTCAATGGAATAAATCGTCGGACCATCTAGCATCACTCGTTGGAAAGCGTAGGACGACCCAGGACCACCCACATCTCTACAAGCAGCTCAGGGTAAGTAAAATAGCAAGAAAAAAAATTGTATTGAAATAAAGCCGAACTTGTTCGGGATAGGCACAAGAAGGGTTAACATGTAGAGTAAGCATACTATCTATCCATCTCTTATATATTTGCATTAACACCACATGTGGTAGCCTGGTAGGCCTAGGCTATATTTCATTTGAATCAAGAGGAGAGCAGCTCTAGGTCATCCTGGCAGCTTATACCACATAGAGATCTATGCACTTCACTACATAAAGGGCTTTCATTTGGCTCACGTCATGACCGAAGTGACACAGACACCACCTCACTCTCCACACACACACACCCCCCCCCCCCCCACACACACACACACACACACACACACACAGTGTGTAATATGTTAGTGTACTACTGTAGTATCCCAAACAACTGCAAATCCTACATACCAGATGGCGACATGGATCACATTCCAGAAGTGTAAATGAATGGGCCTACATGTAGGAACTGAACTGATATTTCATCAAGTATAACAAGATAACCGTACTAGCAGAGTGAAAAGCAGCGGTGCTCTAGGACTATAGGCTCATTTTGATTAGCATGTTCCTGTCACTTCCTACAGGACATGCATACAGCTTGCAAAGCACCCTGTCTGGTAAACATTCATGGAATTATTTGCTCCACATTATGGTGTACCAATTCTTTGAAAATAGACTTGGGAAATCTAATGTGATTAGTTAGCTATCCTTGATTTCATGTTAAAGCTATACTGTGTAAGTTTCTCAACTGGTGGTCTGTAGCAGTATAGCAAACCACGGTCGCGTTTGCTTTTTTCGTCCGTTTTTCGCTCGCGGACCGGGCCGTCAGACCACCGCGTCCGCCTCGCCTCGCCGAGACGCTTTCAATGAGGTCTCCCGTGTCCTACTACGAGCAGCGGTTGGGGAGTTACATGCTAGACTCCTCCAGTGTAAACACTGCAGTGTACTTCCTGAAGGCGTGTTTCCTAAACCCACCAGAGAGCCCGGCAGTGTATGTTCTGCGCTGTGATTGGCCGGCAGTGTATAACCCTCGCTGTGATTGGCCGGTAGTGTGATGACGCAATTTTTCCGCGAAAACCGGTCCCGGGCAGGGATCATAGAAAACATATAAAGAGAAGGCTTTAGAAGCTGAAAATAACGGAGTGGGGGTTCTAAAACTTTAGCGATTTAACAGCTAGGACCATTTTAAGATTTGTTTTATAAAAAAAGTTGCATGGTATAACTTTAACTTTAGTTCCAGCTTTTCCTGCATTAATGATCTCTTTCAGATAATGACAATAACGTGATGTTGCACTTAGAATTTCCTTGAAGACAGACCACAATTTTGTAAATCAAATTATCAATATTAGCTTGATAATTAAATCTAACCACACAGCACTTGTAAGCAAGCATTGCCTGGACTTTCTTGTCAATAATTAACATAACTTAGCAGCAAAATATTTGGGTGCAATAACAGAAAGGTTCTACAAGGAATACTCTGAACATGCAAACAAAGGAGTCTTTGAGAAATGAGGGAAGATACCAAGAAATTAACAGGAGACATACATGGTTATGTGGCATAATCATCCACTCATAAACAAGGGTATTGCTTCACATCAGGCTTAGACAAGTGGGAGAATCCCAATGTACAGCCCTGTAAAAGCCATATCACTTTAATGGAGAGACAGTAGTGAGACCCAACACTGCTATCCCTTCACACAACTATTCTGAAACAGAAAAAGAAAAAAAAGAAATCCCACAATCTCCAAAAATAGGAAATAAGAGGGGAAAAACTCCAGCCATTTCCTATTATATGGTTGTCTAGTCGAAGGGCAACAGGAAAAGCAATAATAAAACGTCTGGCTTAAAATATAAAACATGCTGCTTGTCTTGTTTGAGGGAGACACTGCCGGACCACAGCTTTTTTCAATGGACAGCGCTCAGGACCACAAAAACTTGACAGTAAAAGTCTGATGAAAACCTGATGCACTTCACTTTATGGCCCACATCACAATAGCTTTAAAATTTCAGTCAAGAAGTCTGGACTGTAGCACTCATAAGTTAATTACTGGAGGTAATGTCATTGATTCCATGACTTACATAGATTGAACTGTTATGCAACAGCATTACACAATTAATGTTGGCTAATATATATTAGCCAACATATTCTGTATTTGTTTCGTCTGAATGTTCTTTTTTTAAAAGGGATTATAATTCAGACAGAACAGGAGATTTCCTATGTGCAGGTGTGATAAATCCAACTCTGGCTTTTGTATTTCTGCTCATGTTGCCGCAAGGCCATGCAGGGCATTGTGTGTATCGCTGGAGAAAAAAAGGGCTGGAAGGCCACTCTAATTGAATTGTAGACAAGAGTTCATTGAGAAGTGTTTTGGCTCTTTTTCTAATGCAAGTAAACAACCATTTAAATGGGTCATGTCTCCTCAGTGATAGCAAAACAGGAGGGAAGAAAAAGCAAGCAGCGGGTGGCCAGCATCTGAATCTCTTTTTCAATGCCTGTCCAGCCTTCAGGGAGAGTGAAACATGTTAATTTGCACACTCTTTGTACTAAGCTTTTACCGTTCCCCTTTCGCCCCTTGGCAGCAGGCTCCCCTCCCTATTTGCACACACAAGAGGGCTCAGTAATAAATACAATTTAACAGAACAGTTAAAAGGTCTTAAGACATTTTCCTTGGATTTCAAAACTCAAATTGTCTCCATTGTTTGTGTAAAGGTGGCAAGCTGCATGTTGTGTTGCTTTGTGTTTGAGCTGGTGACCTTGCTACGCATGGATGGGGTGCCTGGGCCCCTGTCCTGTGCAGGGTGCTGATTAAAATGCAGGAGGGATGGGGGGGATGGGGGTCCCTGGTTTTGCTGAGCCAAGGAAACACTTGTCTCTTTTGTGAGGTTCAATTTAGACCCAGTGGTCCCACCTGAACTTAAGCCCCAACCAGTTTTGTAACCTGTCGGGTTATAAAACTCACACTAATACAAAGTAAGGCCTGCATTATGTAGAAGCCTTATTGATCTCAAGTGATCTATGTACCAAATAAGTGCTCTGTGTACTTCAAACTAAGGCCAGGTCCATTTTGTAATGGCTGCTTAACAGGTAGCATAGTGTTAACCAATATGTTAATCAAATTAATAACATTTAGGTTACTTGATAGATTGTGGCTACTTAATAGAGTGTCTGTTGTGCAGTATTTCTTCTCTACTTTTCCATGATTTGTTGCAATGGTACACTACAGGCCCACACTCAAGACTTAGCCCATTTAGCATGTAATGCTAGCTAATGTAAATCCAGACTAATCTTTACATTAGCTATGATAGTGGGCCATCTTGCATGTGGTCTGGGGGTCTACCCAGGGTCCCTAGCCCTTAGCTAGCGTTCGAGCAGCGCGCCACGTTAACGGTGTCCATAACGTTGATGTACAGAAATGTAGGCTATCTTATCTCCAGGTTGGATAATGTTTACTTTGTATGTGACACAGCCAGGAAGCACCAAGCGTTTCAGCAACACAGGCGCGGCGGCAACAAAGATAACGACTCAAAACGTTCAAACTCATGGCAACCAGACGATTGAGACCAGACAACACTGCTTCTAACGTTAAGGTTTTCGTTTTTGATTTACGGTTACATTCAAAGTATATGTAAAAGGGGGCGACCAACGTTTAAAAAGAAAGCCGAAATGAGAGCTACCGTGGGAAGCGAAACACGCCGGGGTTAGGAGCTGGGTGCTGTGTTTTAAAAAGAAAAGCACACATTAAACTCACCTTACGAAGTTGTTGTGTTACCGAAGAACAACAGAACGGTCGAGGAAGGTGAGGCTTCGTTGGAATTGTTGACCTACTCCTCCATGCCTGTGCTCGTCTTCCTCCCCTCGTCGCCTCCTCTGCCTCATTCCATTTTAGGCTGGACATGAATTAGTAGGTGAAATGATGGCTGCTCTCTCTAACATCTCTACGGGTCACGTGGTTAAATCGCTCCCAGCTGCTGTGTGCTAGATTAGGACCTCCCAGCGTCTACTTCCTCGTCGTACGACGGTGTCGCTCGCCAGAAAGTGCATATTTACAAACTAAAAGCAACGCGTTGTTAAGTTTGTAGATCAATTATTTTGCGATGGTAGGTATGCGTCTCTACTTTGACAGTAGAAATCCTCTCGTTTACAACCTACAGTATGTATGAAGGCTACGCTACACTGCTGGTAAATACAGTAATATAATGTTGACACGCATGTATCCACCATTAAAGGACAACTCCAGAGACTAAATAACACCTTTACTTATATTGTTCTGCAGTGCTGGGAAGGCCTACACATTTTTTTTAATTGATCTGTTATTAGTTGTCATTACACACACATCCATGCCATGTTGTCCCACACAAGCCACCACACTCTTCTAATCTAAACAGATGTTATGCTGTTATGTGTTTTGCCCCATCTGATTGGCCAGTACAGTCACTTTGATTGGCAGTTGTGCCGAATGCTCACCCCAAAACATGGTTTATGACTATGAGACTGTGGCTGCTCTTGTGGGACAACCGAGGCATCAATGTGTTTGTAAATGCAACACATTCATGAAAGAATAATAATAAATGACCGCAACAAATCCTGTAAAAGTGATAGGTTTATGGGCTCCACTCTATGCTATGACAGCTGCTAGGTTCTGCTGGGGAAACTGAATAACAGGCATTCTGCCTAATAGACCCCGGACAGTCATTTGGGATCAATATAAATAAGAAAATGAGCCTAGATGTTATTTAGTGCGGAGTTGTCCTTTAATACTACTATATAATATTTAGCTTATATTGATACTTTGACGTCTTTTATTTTAAAGGAATAAGATATGTGGATATTCTATTGTCACTTCATAGGAAGCGGATTGGTGAATTGAATGACGTTCAATGACAGGACTAGCCGTGGCCCACGGCCTGTGGGAACAGTGGGAAGTCATAAAGTTATTCCCCAACAGCAGCAGACAGATCACAAGCAAGGTAACAAAACAAAAATAAGAAGAAGAAAAAGAAAAAAGATGTGTTAGGTAACAGGATAGGTGGGCACCTACGTGTTAAATTGGCATTTATTTTTCTCCAAAATGATTTAAAGTAAAGTAAGTTAGGATTAGTTAGTAAGGATAAGAAAATGCTAAAACATTTGACATAAGGTCTAATATTTCTACAATGGCTACAAAATACAAATAGCTACTGAACCGGTATATCCATTGAGTCAATTTGGGACATAAACAAGAAGTTGAAGGATACATAAGTCTGATAATATGTACTGTGCATGTTCACATCATGTTTGAAAAATGACTTACAGGTAAACCATTTTTCAAATATATTATTTTTATAAAAATAATAAAATAGCACCTTGATTTTACTTCAAGGTTCCCAGATGCCCCCTTAGTGTATCTGTAAAATAGACATTACTGGTCAGCAGTCAGTCAGTCATATGTGATTAGAGTGTGATGATACATCTAACTATAATACCCGTGAATTGACAATCACTCAAAAAGACACAAGACACGTTGGCAGTTAATGTTATTCAACTTCACCTTCATACTGTGGAGTTTCTTATTATGTCTGAAACCATGACGTTAACAATCAGGTCAAAGCCTCAGCATCAGTCATTTCAGATCACTCCAGTCCTGAAGCACAGAGTGCAATAAGAGACACTCATTCATACCCAGGGGCTGGGGCTTCTTGAGTTGAGAATGTTATGTTTAAAATCACATTTCAAGGTCAGGGTCAAGTCAAGGCTAGCCCCTTACAAATACAAAAATGACACGGTGAAGTGAGCGGTGCCTCCTAATGGGGCTTTTAAGCTGTGACATCATTTTGTAGGCAGAGGAGAATCTGCCCCCAGAGCATTTTCTGTCCCTCGCTATTTTCAACAGATCCGAGACAAAAATAACGACTAAAGTATAATTCTAACACTTTCCTTTCAACAACAAAGAGAAGAAAAATGTGTAAATAGTAAAAATAGTAAAAAGATTCACGGAAACTGGGGGCAGAAATTCTCCTCTGCCTACAAAATGATGTCATACTTAACAGCCCCATTAATTAATTTCATTAGCGTCCTGCGAAGCTTGGCCAATGAGCCAAGTGTGGGACATACATACATACAAACAGACAAAGCCAGATGTAGGAGCGGTTAGCACCGCTCAAAAAAGCTATACAGGGTTTTGAAAGGGGCTATAGGGCCTAGACCTACTCTCTTGAACCCCCAGGAAGTAACAACTGCAGTGTAGTCATCATGACAAGAAGTCATGTAGTTTCAGTAACATAACAAACCCTTCAAACTTATTAACAACTATAACTCGTTATTAAAGAGAACAATGCATACCCTTTTATGCGTATGATTAAGATGAGTGCCCAGTTTCTATAAAAATAGTAGCTACATTTAGAATGCACCCTCGTGTGCTGAATGCGACACCCCCAACGACATTTAATTAAAAAATGTTTCCCTCATACTGTGGCCTGTAGAAGACTGTTCATAAAGTGACAACATTTAAATGCACCAAATTCCACCTCAATGTGGAGGTTCATCAGTAAACTACTTACTACACTAAGTAATACACTGCTGCCATCTAGTGGTGCCAGAGTGGCTCTGAAATGTAATGTATTGTTTTTTATTTTGCTGAAGTACAGTACATGCTTCTCCTTGCCCCTATAGACTCATTGTTTGTATTGTTTGTCATTTTACACTTTGAACTTAGAATGGCTTAGTAGTAATTGCAAACGGACATACAGTACCAGTAAGACGCCCTATGGGCGAAAAGCGACCTCGCCCGGACGCTCCAAGCTATGGGCTTAATATAGAGGGTATGTGCAAGCGCATGCATGAAGTGAATGGCATATCGAGTGGCAAAGTGAGTGGCAAAATTAATTTTACGCCGTTTAACGTCGTTTAATGCAATCAGACAGGACTTTTCTGTTTGGATGTATGGGCTGTCAAGGCCAGAAAGTCGTTTTTTGCCACACAGTAAGCATTCCAGCGTAACTTCCTGGTATGATGATGATGTCACGCGCATACCCTCCATAGCTGACATCAGGGATCTCCATATATGGCATACAAGGGACAAGGATGTAATTCATTTGCAAGTGTGACCCTTGTAGCGGCAGACACACTAGTTAGACTGACACAATATGTATATATATATTGGCATTCCCAGATATGGGCTTAATATTGATGACATCAGGGATCTCCATATATGGGCATAAAAGGGATTCTGTTAGTGTGGTTCCCCTAACAGGGCATCATCTGGGAGCATCCATATATGGGGATTGACAAATATGGTCAACAATGTGATGTCACAACAGGTCAGCTATAGACATTGAGGCGTTAAGATGCCTTGGTCATTGAGTCAACAATGTGATGTCACAACAGGTCAGCTATAGACTATAGACATTGAGGCATTACTGACTCACCCACCCTCCCTCTGACGGACAAGATAACCAGAGTTCCCAGATCGATCCCGGGCTCCCCCAGTCAGCCTCAAAGTGTCCTTGAGCAAGACACTGACCGTCTAATGCTAGTATTGTTTCCATAGGAGGCGAGACAGAAGGGAGTGCTTGTTTGCAGACATCCCTGACGGTTACGCGCGTCTTGATCCACGAGAGGCACCGCCGAGCGAGCTCAGGAGAGTACGTCGCCGTGCCGAACATTGCAAAGTCCACTTCGGCTGACTCAGCGCCGTCCAAGTTATTTCCCGATAGGGACAGAATCGTAAATTCTCGTCCCTCTACCACCTTGCGCGGTCCAAGCGTTTCAGCCAATCAGAATCCGCGTCTTGTGTCTTACATCCTACGGAAACAATAGTCGCACCCCTAATTGCTCCCGATGATCAGGTTGTTGCCTTGCATGCCTTGCAAGGTCTCCTCCACCGTTGGTGTATGAATGTGTGTGTGAATGGGTGAATGTAATGCACATTGTAAAGCGCCTTGGATAAAGGCGCTATATAAATGCACCATTTACAGAGAGACAGGGAAAAGGGCAGATAGGCCAGACAACATGTGTCGTATTCAAACCAAATAACTGGCTGAGCCAGCAGGCACCCACATCCTTTTCATTTAGACAACTTAAACATTGGTTTAATATTTATTTTTTAGTAGATAGTAAGTCAGTGCAGAGAGAGCAGAGACAGGCAAGAGAGCATGTGTTTGATTCAACCCATGGTTCCCATGCTCACAAAGAGGATATGGTCTGTACTATAACTGACTGGCTAAGCCACCAGGTTCCCACATCTTCTTTTTAGACAACTTGAACGTTGATTTAATATTTCCCATCTGATATTAAAAGCTAACGGGCTTCACTTTTTTTTTCTGACAAAGACTGGGATTGAATGGATGTTCAAAATGACCTTATTTGTCCACAGAGAGAGGCGGCTGAAGGTAATATGGCTCACTTTACATCGCTGCCGGGGAACATAGCTCGGCGACTTGAATTACCTTCCCCTCAGCTGTCTCACAGTGAAAATCCCATTTTCCTGTGCGGTGGTGATGGTGCAATGTGCTGAGCCTGGTGATATCTCTGGGCCGCTCCATAATGGGGGTGGGCAGGAGGGGGAAGCATAGACATGCTTACTGCTTGCCTTTTTAGAAACCATCATTTCAGCAGGATCGATAGTAGGCTACGTCCCACTCCACGGCTGGAAGCGCGTTCTGCTTCTATTGGGGAAAGTGCGTGTGGACAGTGGCACCTAGACAAGTCAAAGCAGAGCATACACAGCCAAGGTGAATGATCGCGTGCTGCGTCAGACACATCCTCACTTGTTCTGAGATGCAGTTTCTGAGCAGTACCGGGGATCAGGGGTTGGGTGCTGCCCCCCTCCCCCGCGCTTCCAAGTGGCGGTTGCCTTTGCAGGGCAACTGGGAGGTGAGGTTACTTATTATTTAGGTTCAGGTAGCCAAAAGATCATGGCTGACTCGTAAAGGTGCATCTCAAGATCATAGTGGAGCTGCATTTAAAACAGCTTACATTACAACCCCCTCCCCCCTCTCTCTCTCTCTCTCTGACATACACACACACAAATGCACACACACACAAATGCACATACACACACACAAATGCACACACACACACACACACACACACACACACACACACACACACACACACACACACACACACACACACACACACACACACACACACACACACACCTCTACATCTTTTTGATTGTACTGCAGGTTGAGCATTCAAATAGATTTATGCTGCCATCTCATATTTCAGTAGGTGGCTTGTAATATAAAACCGTAAGGGCAGCAGAGTTACTGCTCTATATAAAAAAGGCAGTAAGGCACAAAAAGGCAACTACCGACCTGCGTCTATTTTAAGTGTTTTTAACAAAAAGAAAAACTTAATTTATTAATATCTTAAGCAAAGTAAAAAAAGAAAAAGAGACTCTGGTTTGAGAAAGTCTTGCATATTTTTGTATTTGCTATATTGGTATTTTTAATTGGGTTTGCTAACTTTGCTTGCTGTCGTTTGTCCAGTTGTTTGAGTGTTGAATGTTTAATGCAGTGGTTCCTAAACCTTTTAGCTTGTGACCCAAAAGAGAAATTAGACGTTTGCCCGGGACCCAAACTAGTGAAAATAGCAGGTCTACAAGCACACAAGCTTCAGTTTCACAACTTCTTAAACATTTGTTTTCTAATTAATGGAATTTCTTAGATTTTTGTATGTATTCGTCAAATGATCTGAAAAATCATCGAGTTTGTATTTAATTTTTCTTTAAAGAAAATCTAAATCAAAAGAAAATGTAGGAAACAAAACATTATGGGATATTTACTTGCAACCCATAAAAAAATGGTCCGCCCGACCCACTGTTTGGGAAATAGTGGTTTAATGGACCACAATATGGAAACAAGCCTTAGGCTTTTTTGTATCTCATCCATTTTCCGTTTTGTTTTAACTCGTTCTTCAATAAAACATTTAATCCAAATGGTAGGTGTTGTATGTTCGCTGGGTTCTATGTTCCCCACTTACCTTAGGGTTAGGGTTAGGTAAGTGGGGAACATAGAACCCGGGGAACATAGATACGCTCCCGTCTAAACAGGGTTAGGGTTAGGGTTAGGGTTAGGGAATCTCTAAGTCTAAAGGGTTTGGGTTAGGGTCTAAATGATTGATTGATTGATTGATTGATTGATTTTATTATCCCACAAGGGGAAATCAGCCGCCCAGAGGCGGCACAGCAGTTAAGGTTACAAAAGTACTGTTGGTACAGTGAGAAAACAAAACAAATAAAGAAGAATCAGAGCAATATAATAATACAGAGCAATCGTAAACGGAGGTAAGAAAAGAAGTGTCCAGAACAGTCATTGCTACATGAGTGTCTCACCGTTATCTCGTCAGTAATAATACTTAATACTATGTAATAGTGCAGTGCCAAACAAAAAGTGTCCATTGGTCAGTGCAAAAAGCATGAGAAGTGACGTGCTCGCAGCAAAAGCAGCACAAGGACCCCTCACTAGGAATGTCATTAGAGGTCAGAGACGGAAACAACTATTATTCCAGTTGAGGTAGGTTACAGTTGATACAGTGAAAAGAAAAAAACATTTTGTTACTTTATCTTGTATGTGACCTGCTGAACCAATACAGTATGTTGTAACGTGTGTATTTATGACCATTTCTGTTATTGGGAAGGTTCATTCGAAATACACATTTTTGCATGATTATCACATTTCTCGGGACAGGCACTCTAACCACAAGATCACTTAGCTGGTCTGCCTTGTACTTGTACAAAAAAGGAGCAAAAGAATATTTTAAAAAGTACAACAAAAAGCAAAAAAAAAAAAACTAAAAACAAGATCCAAAAAGAGCACAAAATAAAATAACTAGGGTAGTGCTTAAACTTAGCCCAATAACACACACACACACACACACACACACACACACACACACACACACACACACACACACACACACACACACACACACACACATAACAACAGTTCAAACCATTTTAAAGAGTTTTTTGTTATTTTCCCTGGTATATTATATTTCATTAGAGAATGCCATAGCTTTATGAGGGCTAATGTGCGTGACCTGAAACTGCTCAATAAGAAACAGTTTAGGGACATTACTTACTGCGAGTAGTTTTAATAAACATTTGAAAAACATTTTGAAAGTCTCCTGAGTGTACTTACTGACAATGAAATCATAGACCTGTGCTGTGTGTTGGAAGCACAATTGGAAATCAAAATAGACCTTGCATAAAATAATTATCAATGGGGCTAAGAGTTGTTTTTTACTTTTCATAGCCATTAAAGTACTTCATTTATGGTAATCTATAAAATACAAAGGGAAGATAAAAAAACAGTCTTTTAGGTACCTCCTTGTATAGTATGTGCATGCGTCAGCAAGCATGTACTTAATATGTGCGCTTGTATGACTTTGGCGATCGTGTGCTTGCTGCCACATGCTCTGCTGTATATTGTGTATGTGTGTGTGTGTGTGTGTGTGTGTGTGTGTGTGTGTGTGTGTGTGTGTGTGTGTGTGTGTGATGGTGATCTGAGTGTGCAAAAGATGGAAAAAGTGAGGAAAGGGCATCGGTTAAGAGAGGTGCACTACTGCGGGACAGTGGATGGGGGTGGGATAAGGTGGGTGGTGCAGTACAAGCATCCCCTCTGCCTGGATCGCTGCTCATTTGTCAAGTTGCCTGCAGACTTGAATGGTGCATTGCTGCTAAAACACAGAGGCAATCAGCTTAGAAACAGCTCACCTCCAGGGAGGGGTCCCAGGTGGATGATGCAGTCTCCTTGGGTGATGTGCAGATCCGGGCTTTTTCGTTCAAGCAAAGCTGCTCAGCATGTGTCAGAGGGCGGACCTCCTACAAGACTCATATTCTGGTCCCAGAATAATTTCTGATTAGGAGACATTAATTTTGTAGTGCACCATGCTAAATAAATTGCCCAGTTAGTGTAAATTAGACCCTTATCAAGCTCAACCATATCCTCAGAAAGTCAACTTTTGAGTTTGTTGGACTACATTGTTTTAGTTAAATATCACTTACTGTAGGCATTATTTTTGTAACAGCAAATGATTTCCTGGCAGGGAAATCTGTATTGCTGATCTATGTTATCTATATGATCTATAGGTTTTCTAGCAGGGTGTAAGCCATCCTCAGCACATTCAGCTCATCAAGACGCCATCCTGGACACGCATGCTGTTCTCGATCCAAAAAGTAATTTGGCTGGTGGTGGATGAAGGCCCTTAAACCAGGCTAGAAGGCCCTTGCATGGCCAAAGCTCTCCTGGCTCCATCCACAGTGTAAGCAGCGTCTACAAACGTGACATGGGATCCATCCAGCAGGGACATTGGCAATGCCAGCGGCTTCTTGGTCAGTGGAGATTTAATGTGATTATAAATGTTGTATATGAACTTGTGATCAAGTGAGTGGTGGCTCTATGGTTCTTCTATTTAGCATATACACAAATCTGACTCAGCGGGAGATTTCTTTTTTTTGTTGGCTTTAAATTTAGGCCATAAATAACTGTAAAGGAAATGCCAAATGCCAAGGCATACTCTGTGGGTTGTGGTGCATATCAGCCTAATATAATAATAATACTACTAAATTATGTGATGTTCAGTCAGTTCTTTGATAAGAAATGATCTGCGTTACATGCATAAAGTTGAACATTTTGTGTTCATTTCAATTTAAAAAGTCAGATAATTGTGAGCAAATGATACATGTATATACTGTATATATACAGTACATAGATTTAACCATTTATACATATATTCTTTAGCATATCAAATCTGAGTGTCCAACCGTCCATCATGTCTCCCAGTTTAAAATTCTCATCATGTGTGGTTTTTACAAAGGAAAGTGTCTTCACTTCAGTGTTATTTTAAGGGTCCATTTGGTTCCATTATACAATCTTCTGCAATAAATGAACATTGAGCAGTTTACTGTGCAGAGCCTTGCTGAAAACAGTGCATAATGTTGGGAAACATACTTGAGCTACTCCAACTGAAAGACTTCCATAAAAAGTAGAAAGTATACAGCCATCAACGGCTGCTCCGGATGATGCTATAAGTTATCTTTGTCCCTGTGTGCCATATCTGTTTTTTGACAGTAACAAATGGCAGCACTGAATGTAGGCCAAGAGTCAAAACATAGCTCCTGATGACAGGGGATGTTGTGGGGGGCATATGCACACATCCAAGAACCTAGAAAACACAACAAAAAGCAGAAACCAAACTGAACAGGAGACTGCAACAATAACAAGCCTCCTGCAGGGTTTGCAAATTAAAATGGCACACAAACAACATTCAAATGAGGTACAGAATAATTATTTTGAAAACATAATCCTCTTTTTATCCCTGCCAGGCTAGAACGGCAAAAGGCAAGATATTATGTTTTCGGTCCTGTGAGTCTGGCAGGTCGGTCTGTCTGTTTGCCCATAAACAGCTAATCTCGGGGCACCACTAGACTGATCAGCACCAAACTTATGCAGGAACGCCTACTAGAACACCTAAAAATTGAGTCAGTGGGAGTCAGTAGGAGTCTCTCGGTCGTCCTCAGACAAGCTTCATCCATAAAACATTTTGCTATTATGAGTGCGGTAATTTGGGCACTACAGCAAAGCGATGTGGGAATTAGTCAGGGGCGTGTTTGGGTGTTAATTTAATCAAACCAATCAGCATGGCGGCTGTCATTCCCTTTAAAAGCCGTTAGAGCGGCTCTAGAGACACCCAGAACCCCAAGCTTCACAGACAAACATCTTCCCCAAATGAGGTAGCCTAGCGGATCTTGGTGATTAATACATTCATTGTGGGCTCGCCTGAAAGGCGAGAACACTATGTTATCTTCATTATTTATTTATCTATCAAGTTCCGCCCGACAGTACAAAGGCAGGGCCCTTAGCCAATGAGGTGCAGTTGGAAATTGACGGAAAAACATCTGGGAGTGGTGTTAGCTGGAGTATTGGTTGAGCTTCACGTTGGCAACCACACTTGCAATTGAGGTGCCAATGAGCCAAAGGGTAGATCTTTGTGCCTATACAAACATACTATAGTTACCACAATCCTGTGTACTGTGTAATAACTTCTAATGTGTCTGTTGAAATTACCATGGTTTAACATTATGAACCAAAGAGAGCAAAAGGAAACAACCACTCACATATGTATATATATTTATATTATTTATTTAACTTTTTTTTAAGCATAAGAGTTTGAGTTATTTTTTAAATTATTTATTTACGAGCGAGCCAACACTGTTTCGTAGGAACAGTATTTCTAGTTACATTTAATATTTTGGGGGGTGGGAGAGCATGCATGTTGTCACAAAACAGACATAGTAGTCTTATGAATGTTATTATAAACACAGTAGAGTTGCCTTCTTTTATTTAGAGTAGCGAATGGATTGAAACTGGAGTGGGGCTTCCTGTCCATGCATGCGTTATGGTCATCACCGACCGATGCTTCATTTTCGCTTGCTATTTTCTGTACACAATACAGTCACCGCTGGTAGAGAACATGAATGTACACTTCCCAAGGAATATGGGGATTTAAAAAAAAAATAATCGGTTCAAAATTTACCAAGATGTGGGTCATGATGCCCGAGTGGTCTTACCATGGATTTGTGCGCTCCGTACGTGCACTTGTTAAGAGCTGAAGTCGCTTATTAGGTTGATCTCATTTGATAGGGAGACAATACAGTCACGGCTGGTACCGCTAAAGAAAACAGACTTCCTAAGGAATATGTGGACATTTTAATTTAAGAAATCGTCTCAGAATTGAATGAGATGCGGCCGAGTCAATCTGATGTGTCCTTATACAATTAACCAAATGGACCCGGGTTGGGAAGCCACTGAAGAGGCGCTCTCTTGTGGCCAAATAAACATTTCTTTTTGTGCTCAAAACGTGGTCTGACCACCTCCAAACGGTATGCCTTTTTTTTAAGTCAAGGTTCATAATAGCATGTCACCCCATTTAACATTATGAACACTCCCCCATGCCTTAAATAGTGTGTTTGCGTCCAGTGCCACTTGCATAATACCAATTGTGCATAAGATGGTGCCGTGCCGTTATCACTTACTTAAGGAATATGAGCTGGGATTAAGAGCTTCATTTTAGGGCCCTAGATCTCTTAATACAGGGAATCTCTTTCTATCTGTATGTCTGCCCCCATCTATACCTACATTTTAGAACTGCAGCCAGCGGTTTTTGTCAGTTTGTGGATGTGGATCACTCAGACACGACCAAATGCAGCACTCCAATTGGCTAGGACTGATCACGTGGCACACGGAGTTCTAAACCGGAAGTGCGTCCGGCGATCAAATGGGTCCGACCGGAAACGTTTTTTTTTTTTTTTTTTTACTTTTTTTTTTTACTTTTTTTTTTTTTTTTTTTTTTTTTTTTTTTTTTTACTAGATGGGAGCGGCCCGAAGGGCCGTGACCCTCTAGTATCTCAACAACTTAGCTTGTGTGTCGCCAAGGACAAGGGGCAGTGATGTGCCTAATGGGAAGTCACAAAGTCACAAATCTGAAACGGGTAAAACAGGCACTCTGACAATGGGTACAATGGTTATTGCATAACCGGAGGAGGGGCATGCATTCCCAACAGGCATCGCCCTAGTTGTATCTAAATATACCTGTAATATACTGCATAATGGGGCTCCTTATAATAGTTTAATGTCATATAATGTATATATTTTTTATAATATTCTACACTGTAATATGGACATGCTTGGGACAGGACAATTCTGTTCTGTCTTAAGCTTTTGTGTTCAATGAGATTTTCTACATTCCGGTCTCCAGTCTTGAGTTATGACTGATCTATACATTCTGCCTCGCCACAATACCACTGTAATGAATGAAAGGAACAACTGGCTCACAGAGCGTCTGATAGTAAAATATGTTATTGTTGTTTAACATGGTATAGATATCATTCTCAGTGTTAAAAGTCAATGCCATGATGTTTTGATCTGATAACTAATGCACGAGACGAGAATCTGCCCCACTCCAGGGACAGAAAGATTGACCAGCGAAATGTCAAAGTGTACAGGACACGGGATAATAAAAACGCCAAAACATTCTACAGCCTTGGCTTCTGAGTCCACGAGACTCAGTCACAACAACATCCCATCCATGTTATGTTTAATTGTCCAATCAGAATGTGACTAATGTATTCTGTAAACTCCATATATCTGTGAATCATTATGCTTTGTACTCAGAGAGCTACGATGGGTGATTTTGCTCTTACTTTGAACTCTGACTAAACTTCACCAAAAAACGCATATTCTCCGGTGTGGTCTCATTCATTGTGTGGAGTATTTTATTATGATTGGGGAAAACTGTTTATCCATATGGAATATGATCCAAAATTCCATCAAATGGCCCATTCGATTGCCGGATTAGCTCCGAGGAGATATTGGGGCTCAACTTTGTTGGACTCATTTTGTCTTCTCCGCTGCTAGAACCAGTTACGGATTTCTACTGATTTGACGTTTATGGATTCGATACAGCTGGACAGTTTGTTTTGGAATCCCACTTCGTTCATCTCTGCTAGTAACAACCAGCCGAGGATATTATCAGACGTTTCCCCTGACTCCCACGGAGTAACACTGAAAGGACTCCCTCCACGTTTTTTCCTCCTGAGCGCGGCACAGGAAGGCAGAAAACACCTGCCGAAATCTAAACAACCTTTTTACAAACGGAACAACACCTTTGAATTGAAGCGTCTCTTCAAAGCTTGGGGAATGAACTGATAACAGCTTTAATGGCTAAGATAGACAATGAGGAAATGAAACAGGTTGTTTCTAGGTGCCCCACAATTGCACCATTTTTGCCCATATGGAGAAAGGAATTCGGATATGATGACTCTCTCCCACATCAACATATCGATAAAATCTCACAACGGTCTGAAGAAAGCCGAAATGGAGGCAGCCAGGGTTGGCTCTGGCACAGCGTTCCACACCAGGGACCGGACACAGACAGTTTCTCTCACAGAGACTTGAGAGGCGGGCTTCATTCTCACACACTGTCCTAATTCAACAGAACCCAGGTCATACGTTTATACCTGCTGTCTTAAGAGTCTAGCTAGCTCTTAACACAGCTGCATTTTTATTGTTTAATGTTTTGTAGTCTATTGTTTTATCGCTTTTCGTTGCACGTTTGAGTAACAGAATAGGGACTGCGGTTTCCTGTTCTGAGGACATAGCAGACTGTTGGTCACAGATTCATGCTTGTCCATATTATTAGTTGGTGTTATTTAGCACGAGACTCCAGTTAGTGTTGCCAGGACGAAAGTTATTTCTGTCCTGAAGGAAATCTTTACACGATTTTGTTTAGTGTACCCAGAACAAAAGCAATTGTTCTGAAGGGAGAATCTCTTGGCCAGTGCATAACCCAGCCACTTAACCACATAACAAATCGCGTGGTTATTTTATTAATAATAGCTGTTTCCAGCTACTTAATCACATAAGAAATAGCGTGGTTATTTTAATTGGTAGATTTCCTTTATGTTCCAGAACAGAACGTTCTGACGGAAATCTTCATGCTTTACGCTTACACGTCTTTGTTTTCGTCTCAGTCTTATCTTATTTTATTTTATTTTATTTCCGTCTCAGGCGACTCTGAGATGTTGAATACAGGAGCTTTTTATCTCAGCGCTCCTAAGAACATTTTTAAGAAACATGACCATTCAAGCTAAAAAAGCCCCCTGCTCCGAGAAGCAGTGTTTTTATCGTGTAAAACCTGGACCCACACGGATGAAAGGTTACAATCTAAACCCAGAACCTCTTTTTAACCCGGACCTCAAGTCATTCTGGAAGATCATCGGGGACTCCCAGTTATCAACACTGCCTAAAACTTTTCCTGGAACATGTCAATGGATATGTGCGGAGCTGTGGAGAAATCGGACATTATTTGCCACTGGATGTTCGAACCTCATCAGGAAGGAACAGAGGACGCAAGCAATGTTTTCAAGATGCTGAAGGGCTTGACAGAGCCCCCCCCCCCCCCCCCCCCCCAGCCGAACCTGGCTGGCCTTTCACTCACAACGCGATGGGACGCGTTGTGAGCTTGTCGATCTGCTACGTGACTTTCATGGATTACAATGTCCCGAAAAGAACAAACACTCTTGACCCTTGGGACGCCCCGAGATAATGGTACTATATATTTTGTTTACTTTTGACTAAGAACGACTTCTGAAAAGAAAAAAAAAGAAAAATCAAGTTCTGACTGACAAACCTGTGTGTTAAATGTTTTTGATAATCTATGTCTGTCTAATCCTCTCTAATCCCATTTTCCTCCCGTGGTTACATTTTGGCCTGTCTATTATGAAAGCAGGAAAATCAAACCAAGTATAAAGTGAGCGGTGCTACTTCTGTGTACAATAAGGTACAATATGTGCTTGGCTTATGCTGCTTGCTTGCTCAATGCCTGCTGCTTGCGTGAGCTGCTTACGCTGCTTATAGGCTGGCACGGCCTATGTGTTATTTTATTGTTTTATTTTGAAAAAAACTATGAGGGGATTGCTGGAATTGTTTTTTATTTCATTTTTCTTATTTTTACCTTGAGAGGCCACGAGCCGTTTCAGTTTCTGTGTGACCTTGCTCTCTCTTTCTCTCTCAAAAATGGGTTTCATTCGCTCTTGTTCTGTATAATCTACTGTTTACATTCTAATACAGGGCTTGATAACAATGTGCTGGGGTTATATTTGAATCTGTCTTATTTGAATCTGTCTTGGGTTTTTCTCCCTCTGTTGGTGTTCTAACTCACTTGCCTGGTTTGCAAAACTAGGAATTATTTACACATATGACTGTCTCTCTCTCTCTCTCTAAAAAGGGATCTCATTCACTCTTGTTATGACTACACTCGTACTGATAACAACCAACGCTTGGGTTTATTTGAATGTTGCTATGTGATGCCCCTAACGTCTTAATAATTTTTTTTCCCATCAATGACAGGTGGGCTTTATTTTATTTTAGGGGACAGGACGGACTAATGACATGGCAGAACAGGTATAGTGGAACTAACTCCACTAACTCGCTACCAACTTAACTGACTGATTATCAGTGACTGACTGACTGACTGACTGTTTTATTTCAATTTTATTTTAACCAGTTTTCTCCTGTCCTCCTGTTTTGTCGTGAAAAACACTATTTCCTGTGTAACAACTGAACCTTGTTCTTTCAAACCACACCTTATGGACATGAACCAAAAACATTTACTTTTACCATTCTTAACACATAAACTGCAGTATGGGTTAAGGATGGAAGAGGCCTAGCCCTGCTTTACTCAACCTTTAATTTCTCATGTTGGTTTATTTTTGGTAATACTTTATCCTCTTTACTTGAGTAAAAGCAGGCTGAGACGGTTCCAAAAACAATTTAGATGGCTGGGCTCCATTCAAACCCGTTCAGTCAAATTCCACAATTATTACAACCCTACTGGGCTTATACGGGATTACACATTATGGAAAAAAAAAAATGACATTATGATTATGTTATGTATTTTTATTATTATTATTTTACTTCTTTAAAGTCTCTCTCTCTAGGACACTTTCAGTAGAGAGCCTTTCAGCAGGCCTCGCTAACTATTGTTTTGGGAAAACCTTATCTTGTTATGATACACTTCCCCCCTCACAGGCCTGGAAGCTCACTAACTCTGACAGTGAGCAGAATCACTGTCCATCCACAAGGTTTACTGTACCTCTGGACCATCTGTTTCTCATTTAACCATATTGCCTCCAAACATCAACAAAACAATTTTTGTCACACCCAATATTTTTGGCTGTGGCAAACGGGAGGGAATGTGTTTGGAGAATTAATATTTAGAATTAATATTTTTTCATTTAATTTTATTTCTTTCATATTTTCATTTTCTGAATTCATATTCCATTTTCTGATTTCATATTTACATATTTCATTAGGTTTTCATCTCATTTTATTCCAGAATATATATATATTTAATTTTGCTTAACCATGTTTAAATCTGTTTACCCCTAACAGAACAAACTTAATACAATTTGACACAAATGGTGTCCCGTGGTGATGTATATCTAAAACAAATCAAACCTTTCTATACATAAATACACACAATGGTCTTAACTTCCATGTAATTCTGATGTTTATTCTATTTTTCAGACTTATCTATTTGATAGACGGTCCATATCTCTTCCCATGATCTGTGAGGAAGGATCATTTTTCGTGAGTACGAGGATTCAAGTCACCTGAGTTCCTATATCATTTTTGTTAATATTTACAGTTGTCTTGTCCCAAAATGCAACTCTCTTCTTTTGATAAGATCTCATAGCCTCGTCCTGGAAATGTTAAATACTGTCATATTAAGTGTATAAAACCTTACTGAAGTGATGAGGACAGAGGTCCTATACCTTACTGTTGTGGAGTCAAAAAAGGTCCACCCTGGCTGGGACATATCGCGAAGGTCATAGGTCAAGCAAGGGAATGGACCATGACGCTCCACCACACTAATCAAATTTTCAAAATTCTACATTCGTCAATCTCAGGTGATGACTTCACCAAATAAATCTAAACTTCAAAAGAAAAAAGATATATCCTTCTCTTTCATTAAATGCACCCTTTGTAAGTGCACCCCACCAAATCCAGAGTGAGGCTGCGAAGAAACTTTGGAAAGATTCTAAATTTAGTGATAAAGTTTGTCATGGTGCGACAGGACAATGTTTGTTATTGATGGATCAAAGGTTTCCTTTTCCTATCAATATATTTTAAGGAACGTGTGATTTTCTCCTCTCTCTCATAAAAATATTCGAACTCATGTTATCTAAACTTAAACAGGCCCCAAATTAAACAGGCCTTATTTGAGTTTAATCTCAGACTGCCCTTTGACGCACTCCCCCTAATGATTCCAAAATATACAGTTCTTTTGACTCTCCTCTTTAAAAAACTTAAAGCTATCGAAATGTTTTGACTTAAATTGTTCAATTATTATGTTCTGTTTCAAATACCTTAAAAAAAGTTTAACCCATGTTTTCTTCCCTTGTTGTTTATGCTGCCTTGACATTTAACACTTCAAATGCTATCTCAGGAGGGAATTGATAGTAAAATATGTTATTGTTGTTTAACATGGTATAGATATCATTCTCAGTGTTAAAAGTCAATGCCATGATGTTTTGATCTGATAACTAATGCACGAGACGAGAATCTGCCCCACTCCAGGGACAGAAAGATTGACCAGCGAAATGTCAAAGTGTACAGGACACGGGATAATAAAAACGCCAAAACATTCTACAGCCTTGGCTTCTGAGTCCACGAGACTCAGTCACAACAACATCCCATCCATGTTATGTTTAATTGTCCAATCAGAATGTGACTAATGTATTCTGTAAACTCCATATATCTGTGAATCATTATGCTTTGTACTCTTTGTAGCTACGATGGGTGATTTTGCTCTTACTTTGAACTCTGACTAAACTTCACCAAAAAACGCATATTCTCCGGTGTGGTCTCATTCATTGTGTGGAGTATTTTATTATGATTGGGGAAAACTGTTTATCCATATGGAATATGATCCAAAATTCCATCAGCGTCGGTGCTCATTCACTGCCACAGCAACACCACAGCTGCCAGAGGGTCAACCACTCACCGTAATGCCAGTCCATCATACGCCTTTCACTCCAATCCCTGTAATGCTGAGTGAGAAACTCATGGCTGACACTTCACAAATGAAAGAGAGAATATGTAATATGACAGTGAGCCATGTCATCAATAATGCTACCTTAGGATAAGAAGAATCAAAAGTGCATTCCATATTTATTTAAAGATACAATACAGGACTTATTTTAATGAATAAAACATTATTTCAACCAATCTATATGGTAGAGTATGTATGTTAATGCAATAACTACAGTGGTTGTGGGCGGTCTCCCCAGGCGTGTCGCACTAAATTCTGGGCCCTAGCTCACAGCACGGCACTCGTGTAGATCTGCTATTTTTGAAAAATCGTGGAGAATTGTGCAAGCAAATCTATGTTTCTATGTCAATGGTGCTCAAACCTTTTCATGTGAAGGTCCCCCAAAATTATATGTATTTGGCCACGGACACCCAACTCAAAATATTTAGTTCCAGGGACCCCCCAGAAGCAACATTTTATGTAAAAACATTTTCACGACTTTTCAAAAATAGTAGATCTACAAGCTCGCAGTGAGCTATCTGCTATTTTTCAATAGCTAAAGTATTAAATAATTAAGGCCCCTCCACCTTGGGCCCCTCCACCCCCCCTTGTGACGCCCCTGGATCTCATTAGAAGATTTTGATCCTGGTGACGGACTGTCGGGTAGGACACAGACTGGTTGACAACGTAGTTTGTGTAGACAATAAAGAAGCAGATTCACCAAACTCACCAGATTGAACACTGGATGCGCCACATCCATAGTTGTTGCAGTTACCTCTCTCTCCCCCCACTTCTTACGGATTGTAGCATTAATACTTGACCTCTGTATCTAAAATAAGAGGCAGGTAGGTAGCCTCCAGCTCACTGAACACATCAAAGGACAACCCTTATAACTGTCAGTGAGAAAATAATACCAAGCTACAGCATATACCATTCTGTTTTTGGATTCACTGTAAAAAAAAAAAAAAAAAGAAACTAAAAGAAAGAAAGAGAGAAAAAAATAGGTTAATCTGCTTGTAGTGTTGCATGGTTGCAGACAGTCATCCTAAATGATTATCCTTGTACAACCTCGTTTGACCTCATTTGTCTTTGACAGTATCTCTTTTTTCAGTCTACTTGGCCTTGGGAGAAATCTGCTCAGCTTTACAAAATGAGGTCAGCAAAGAAGCATTGGTGCAGTGAAATACTGCACGCGCGCCTTGCTGAACTCAGTCAGGAGCCCATCATTCACTTCATCTCCATGCAAGTGTGACTGATCGAACTGAGGATAGGGGGAGGTAGGTTTCAGTGAAGTTCATTTAACGCACGCTCACTGCAACTGTCTCGTTGACTGCTCACTACATTTCATTAGCAGTGCCAGGTTTTCCCTGAGGAAAATGTCTTTCTAACCAATTACTACTCTCTGACGCTTGCAGTGTTCAGCTTTGTCACATTCTGAGACATACATTTTTGTTTACGCCTAAAACACATATAGGGTAAAACAAATTATAACCATGGAGCATTCTGTTCATGTCACTTAAGTTTTTTGAGTTGTGACATGAAAATAACACCCAACACCCTGTGTTAAAAATATAGCAGGCTGCATTCTAATTCAACAATGTATGTCAGTCAAGGCAATTCTTCTCCTTGACTACTGAGGACTATTGAACATTTGCCTGGGTTGATGTGTAAACCAAGCAAGCTGCTGAGCCTGTGAATCAATGCGTCTATTATCTTTTCCGGTCGGATCAATAGAGCCAAGCAATGGGACAGAGCTACTAGAATTCAACAGCCATTCTGGTAAGGCTCCGCTCAACTCCACTATCTGGATCTGTCAGAGTCCCTACAAGGCATATTTACCCTTTACTCATTGGTATTGACAACTTTTTAGTTTAGTAAAGCAATCAGTGTTGATGGCCTGCTTATACTAGAGCCAATCAACAGATACCTCTTTGGTAAATCATATCCAAGCTACAGTATAGGAATTACATGCCTGTGTAAGCAATTTCCCCTCTCTTCTATTTAAAGCATGACCATCAACACGATTGAGAGACACCATATTCTGTCAACACTTGGTTACTGAACTGCATTGACTGTGCTCATATGATCTATGAGCATTTGCACAATTCACACATTATGCCCTTGGCGTCGCTCAAAAGGGAGAATATTTAAAAAAATGAGCGTAGAGCCAGAGGCAATGTAGTGACAGAAGCCAGGTAAGCTTAGGGAGGTAATTAGATAGGACACGTAAAAGGGCCCCTCCTCATGGCTTATTCATCACAGGGGATGCCATTACTGGCATGGGCCATAGGAGGGACCTGCTGGCGGGGGCATTTTCCCTGGTGTCAGAGAGTACAGCGGACAAGACAGATGCGGCAAGGCTAGGGAGACTGATGCAGAGGCAATACTGCATGCAGATCAGCCAGATAAAGAAACTGAATTGAAACCAGTGTCCCTATGTGTCCTGGCTTCATTCTTAGTTGAATCTTATCTGGTCTTCAAGTTATTGCAGGCCGCATTGTATGCCTGACAGACATGCGGCTGACCTCTACTAGTCATTGACGCTGACCACACAACCGTTACAGGGGTTTTGCTGATTCAGCAAAGTGGACCAATGCAGGCTTGTCTTATAAATGCATGTGGTAGTGAGTGATACAAGTTAATTAGGGAGAAAAGCCTTCATATGACATTCTAATACCGATACGCTATACAGGTAAGTCTACACCTTGTCTTGAATGATGAAGGATTAATGTGAGATACGTGCAGCTCCCAGCAGCCATCTAGTGGCGAGGTTCACAGGGTTCAACTGGGGGCCCGCTAGAAAAAACTCATGTGAAAAAGCCTCACTTCTGCAGCGAGAAGCAGGGAACGCTGCACTGCTGCAGCAAAGAGCCAAGCCGCTGCTGGCTCAAACACACAGGAATTCTAATGGAGCCGCCATTATCTCTCAGAACCCATGCAGAGCACTGCAAATCTCATTATTCTGCAGCTGAAATGAATACTTGAAGGAATATTTGTGTACATCCAAGCACGTTTTGTGAAGCGAACACATTGCAGGAAGAGAAGTATAACCTTATTGACTGACTAAATGATGGATGGTCTCTCGCACAGAGTCGTGCAAAAGAGAAATTTGGTTGGTCAAGTAATTTCTATATTTTAGCGCACTGCAGAATAGCACCAGTAAAGTGGTGCATGGTGGGTAATGAGCAGTAGGTGACAGGGATTGCAGATTAAGGGCATTTCACTTCAGTTCAGGGAGATTCGTACCTATGGGTAGTGTGAGACTTTGAGGACATGAGCAGGAAGTCCTTAAGGATAAACACATTCACAGAATGATTACATCATTATTGTACTCTTGATTCAGTTCAAACTAGAGATGATATGCGTGGGAGTTGTGTATTTTGTGCTGCGCCGGTCCTTTCCTGTTGCCCATTTGCAACAAAATATATTAACAATGTATGTACAATGTAGTAACAAATTAATATTTACGTTATTCTTGCATTCTTGCAAGGACTGTCAAGATGGTTTTGTTTTACTGACTTCCACGATTGCTGTTATTTAACATAACATGATTCTGTTTTGTTTTCTTAGTATTTACATTTATCTGGCATCAATGTTTATAGCTTACATATCCATGTTATACATACACTCTTAATACGCATGCACACGCGCGCGCGCGCACACACACACACACACACACAGTATATATTATATACAGTACACGTGTATTCTGTACTGTACGTGTCGTGTATATATATTTTACATATATGTGTGTGTATATATACCGTATATAAATACATTATACTGTATATAAATACATACTGTAAATACATACATATATGGGAGTGTGTGTAGATAGATAGATACATAGATAGATACATAGATACATAGATAGCTTTTATCACTGTACATGGAGACAAATACATACATAAATACATACGTATATGGGAGTGTGTGTAGATAGATAGATACATAGATAGATACATAGATACATAGATAGCTTTTATCACTGTACATGGAGACACTGTACATGGAGACATGAGTTTTTGTAGATATTATGACATAAGCTCCTAACTGAAACAATGTGAAGACTGACGTCTCTATAGAGAAGCGTGCTCCCCATTGAGATCAGCACACTGTCACATCTAGAGGCTGCCGCTATCGCTGCTCTGTAAAAAAATGAATAAGATGGGATGCAGGGGGTGGGGGGGGGGGGGTGGGGGGGCTGGGGTCTCTCTAGTGAGGAGTCCTTTACCCCAATGGTACTTGGGTCTCGAGGGGGGAGTAGGGGAGGGGACAGAGGAGGGTGCTAGTAGGAGGAGAATGGGGAGGAGAGGAGAGGAGGGATGGACTGACGATGTGCGCACACACACACATGCACACTGACCCTGGAGGTTGTGTTCCCCTTTAAAAGTCCCGTCCCACTCAGATACGCAGAGCTCATGCAGGATGTGCTGCGGCAATGGGGGAACACTGCTGAGCGGTGCAGTTTGCGCTGCCAGCAAGCGTGCAAAGAGGAGAGAGGAGGAGGAGGGAAGCGAGAGCATAGAGGAGGAGGAGTGAGGGAGAGAGAGAGAGTGCAAACAATGTCATTCTGTTCAGGAGGCAGTGCTGCAGTCAACTTTGCCATGCCATGAAAGCACATCACCGGCGACCAAGAAGCTCAGAGTGAGTGCATAGAAGTTTCTCTCCTATTCTCCCTCTGTCTGCGGCGCATTCCAGGACTCATCCAAAGGTAGACATGTCTCTCTTATCTTTTCATATCTACCTATTTGTTCATCTTTTCCTGCTTCATGTCTGCATTTTGTTATAAGTGATGCTGTTTTGCGTATTTTGTAAGTGTGCCGTACAGTAGTTTAGCCTTACAGTATTATCTATGTCAGTATGCATGCCTGCAGTGTGGGAGCCCCCGGCTGCTTCGGTCTCATCAGTGTCAGCTTCCCTGCACCAGAAACAGCCAGCCAGCAGCCAGCCAGACAGTCATTTCAGTCAGTCAGTTTGCAGTCGGCTTCCACTGCTTTCTCATCCATGTTTAACGCACAGTACAGGCTGGAAATAGCCTCAAGTGTGTCAGATAACAGCCGGTTGATAGGACGAAATGACACCAAGACATAAAGTCCAGTCAGGGTGTTAAGAGTTGTATATTATTATTTATCTCTGCGGACTTGGCTTTTAGAAGAGAGCAGGGGTCCTTGGGCTCTCTACTTTTCTCTGTCTTAGTTGTTGTCTGAAGATGATCTTTGATGGTGGTAAGGATATGCAATTGTCATGGTTGGGCCACTCAGGCTCCTGTGAGAGTGTGAGTGCGTAGACAAGCAAACAGGAATGAGGCTATGCTGTGGCCTTCATGGGACAAGACAGAGTAATGGTGCAGTCATGAAGTTGGGCTCTAGTGAGGAGGAGTACTTTGCCACGATCCTAAAAGTGGATGGGACAGAGTGCAAAGTGCAGCTCTTCAGAACATGTACAGTGACACACAAACTCTTATTGTAAAGAGAGGGACAGAAATCGGAAGAAAAATATATATATACGACAGATGTCGAGAGGCGGAACATGCGGTACAATTGCTTGTGAATGTTTTGTTTCTTAGAAATGTTTCTATATTTTAGCCAGACAGCATTTAAACAGGTTCTTAATGAACAAATCCAATAGAACACATAGCTCAGTGCAATTCTAATTCCTAGACTTATTGTCTCTGCAACATCTCAGCAACTCTCCTGCCCTTTGTTATATTAGCACTGTCTGTTACGCCATTGCACCGCCAGGACTTTGCTTCCAAGTCCTTTAAGAGGTCACGTAAAAGATGGCAAATATCTTATAAGTAAACCATATACTGTATGTGTGAATTGCTGATGTGTTATGAAACACGCAGTGTAAAATCCTCAGCGTTAATTTAACTCTGAGAGTCTAAATATTTATTGAAATGGACCCCTTAAACTGCACCAAGGGTTCATTTGGGTTCAATCTTACACTCTCTCAGCTAAATTGACATTGAGAGCTATATTTTCGTCCATGCCTTACCCCTTATCCTCTTTGCCTTTTTAACTTTTTTGAAAAACAATTCAAAATAGTTTAACTTGACGATCTACATCGAGCTTATAGATAGGCTATTTGAAGTATTTTTCAAAATAGTAAAAAAAAAAAAGGCGAAGAGATTTAGGGATAAGGCATGGCCGAAAATAGGGCCCTTGGTGTTTTACTGCGTGTCTAGGATGTCAGGATCATGAGCCCGGCCTGGTCATTTGGCCTGTGTGTGCAGAGTGGGTCAGACCTGAGTTCACCTCAGGTAACCATGCTAAGACCTTGAAAAAGTCAGCTTTATGCCGTGATCTGGCCCTGCGTGAACCAGAGGTCCACAGCTCCTCTCTGGTCCCTAGCACTTCATCCACCGCAGGCAGGGAGGCGAGACAGACAGACAGAGAGAGGGAGAGACAGACAGACAGAGAGAGAGAGAGAGAGAGAGAGAGAGGGCAGGATGATACAGTAGCAAACTGTACTAAAGGTTCTGTGCCAGATCCAGAGCCTGACATCATCCTAGAACATCTGCAGTTCTCCGACACTTTCACTGAAGGGGGGGTGCTGCACTGCCGGCAAGCAAACTGCCGCACTCACCTGATATTCCTTGCACCTCTGTTCAGCCCCCCCCCCCCCCCCCCCATCACCAAACTCCCACACCACACATACCCCCCACCCCCTCCCCCTCTCCGATTTCTCTTTACTGTGGTCTCAGCCTCTCTCTTTTTCCTCTTCCCAGAGGTACAGTTGTACAGCACAGTGCCTCACTGGCATGCTTTGCACCTCTGTAGCCCCCCCCCCCTCCCCTTCTCTCTCCTCTACCCCCCCCCCCCCTCCCCTCCTGATAAAAAGTATGCAGCACACATGCTCCTACCAGCCTCCTTGAGCAATTTGCTTGAGTGAATAGAGAAAGGAGAGAGGAGCATAGCAGAGAGAGAGAGAGAGAGCCAGTGAGCCAACAGCAGAGCAGCAATCCTGCAGTGTCCTGCAGCAGCTGGCTTCCTGCAGTGGCGCTCTATATCGTGTCCATGCATGTGCACGTGCACACACACTCACGCGCATATACCGGTACATTCACACACATTCCCATCCAAGTGCAAGTGTGCCCGGCAAATGCTGGGCACACACATGCACATGTACTGTACATATTCTCATGCACGCAAGCCTCAACACAGAGACTGGAACATAGACATAATACTTCAGACTCTCTTATTGCTCTCATACACACAGTAAGTCACGTGGTGCAGTGGTAGAGATTGTGAGAGTGAGTGAGAGGAGGCTGACTCTCTCTGGACTGGACAGAGATGAGTTTAAGTAGTGAGTAGGGAAAGACACACACACACACACACACACACCACTGCCCTCTGCTAGTGAGGGGAGCTCCACAAGGAAGCATCGGTGAGATTAACCGGCTGTCCCCCCCTTCTAATGGTGCATTGTCCCATTCCAGCACTCCAGTTCCGATGATGTAATCAATGCAGCAAGCTTTGAACTTGCAGGGGTAAGGATCCAGTCTTTCCTTCTCCTTCCACGCTGACATTTTTGCTTCAGAGATGCAAGAGTGAGGCCTCCTTGGCAGGCTGCAATCTATGGTCCTAGGTGCAAAGATGAACGAATAGATATATAAAGTATGTATATGTGTATATACACACACACACGCGCACGCATTATATGCACCTATACATTAATACGGTAGATATGTATATTATATACCGGTACATATCATTTTTATTCATATGATGTGATTTATTTCGTATATTGCGGAAAACAGACCTCCCATAAAGCGAGTGAACTCCATGGCTCAGCGGACTTCACTCCTGAACAAAGAAAATACTTCTAAGCTCAATGGCACCTAAGTGAAGGAGTTAGAGGGAATTTGGAAAACGTAATCAAATCCATCCACATTATCAAACCTAGAAAAACTTGCTTGCTGAAAGTACTGCATGACACCAGCTGGCACTCTTTCAAGCAGCAGTCAGTGAGTGCAATGCAGTGCCGCAGCCACACTTCCAATAAATTAAGCCAACTATCTGCAGGGAAAAGACAGTTCTTCTGCCCTTTTAGAGAAGCCGCTCAGCTTTTCTTTGCACCTAACAGTCAGGATACACAAAGCCTCCACACACAAGCTCCCCACATGCACTTTTTAATGCTCTCGTAATGTAACATCATAGCGACTTTACTCTTTCAATTATAAGGTCATGACTCATGAGTCTATGGTGGAGAATGGTGGGTATGTGGGTAGGCAAAAAGGCTGCAGTGGAGAGTCGTGCCAGGGGATGTACTGTACAGTACTGTGTTCTTCAGAGATGCTCAGACAGCCAGACTGAGAGCATTATTGTAGAAGGTGAGTTTTGCTGAGCTGGTTCCTGCTGCTGCACCCAGAATCTGCCTAGTGATCAACTTCCACTACAGCAGCAGAAGCAGCAGCAGCAGCAGCAGCAGCGATGAACTCGCATTACCCCTCTGGCAAAAGCATAAAGGAAAATACACACACACACACATCCAGCACTAGAGTATCTCTGCATAATGAGCTCTTATGGATTCTGGTAATTCTGCACTTGGATTTCTAGAGGTTGTTCTCTGAGTCAGTGAATGAACCAATAGCTAGCAGTGGCGTACATACAGCGCACGTGGTGTGACTTTCTGCTAGGGTTGCGATTTTACCAGATGAATGATTCACTTGAGGTGGTGCGATATGGATAAAATAATCCTCATGAATTATGATCAAACATTCATCTTGGCTAACATTAATATTTCACTGACTGTTCTGCATGTGTACCCATGATTTCCCTGGGATTTTAGTGGTCATATCACTGATGTGGATGGACTTCATCTGTAATTGATGTGACCTACTGTGCGCTATGAGATGTGATGAATCAGCAGGTTCATTAGTATTCTGTGTCAGCGCACAGTGTGTTAGCCTTTCCCCATCAACTACAGCGTACTGTGATAAAAAAGATCTAAGTTAACTATGACTGGGGTTTATCGAAGAAGATTATCAACACTTAATAGGGTTATGACAGCGGCTTAATTTAAAAATGTTAATTTCATTCATAAGTCAGTGCAACTTGATCCAGGAGTTGTAATTCAACAGCACACTATCTGAAAAGATACTGTATAATGAGTTTACTTTAATTCCTCTTCATTCAGCTCGACTTGATGAAGTGGTTATGAGTGACAATAGACAACAATACTGGCCCATGTACAAAAGCTGGCTGGCTTTTTCTTCCTCAACCCACACAGTATTCCTCCAGCAGAGGGAGTAAACAAACCATCTGCACTACAGTATGTAGCTGCTATGATGCTTCAAGGATTTTGTGACAAGGCAAAATATGAGCTCCTCAAAAAAGTGGATTTTGAAAATATTCTTCAACATGTCCTAATCTCAGCCGATGACTCTGAGGAAGATGCAGTAGCATTGAAACGTCAGTCATTATGTTTTGTCCTGGCATCTTAAAAAAAAGGCTTTAATTGTCTGAGTTGCTCCAGTGTCTCTCTCCTCTGAATGTCCCAATCTCTGTTTGTGTTCAAATCTAAATAGCCACAAGGAACAGAAAACCAGTATGCCTTGTGACAATAAGAGCATATCTTAGTGTCATCATGTCTGTGTCAAACTTAAGTATGTTAGTTGCTTACCATATGGCATATGTGTGCTATAAGTTATTGATGTGTAGAAGAAGCAGGCTGAGTCATGCTGGGTCTTTTCTGGGTTTCCCCCTCTCTGATCCTCTGCTCCTCCCCCCTGTGATGCAGGAACAAGCTCATGCACCCAGCCGGCTGTTGGTGGCGTGTTGGAACATGCCTTGACTTGTACTTGTCTGAGAAAAGAGAAAGAGAGAGAGAGCAGAGGCTTGTGGTCAACAGTTCCACTACGCCAGTGTGAAGTGACCAGCAAGTCAACACAGAGAGAAGCCAGCGAGCAACACTGGACACACTCCATTGTTGGTGTCAACAGCAGAGTGGCACTCACTGGGAACGAGAGGATTTGAGTGCTGATGGAGGAGAGCTACAGCCAGGGATCTCCACCACTACCACGGCCCCATCGCTTGGTGAGTGTCCATGTTATGTTTAATGGAAAGCCTGCACACCAACATGGTACATGTTATACAGTAAAAGCCATGACATTACATTTTATTTTCAGGAATCGCCTATCGGGTGGCCTATGACGAATGCCTGTGTTAATTGTAGTGTAATATGGGACACTCACACTGTTGTTTTGAATACAACTCCTGAAACTCCCAACTCATTTGAGAAAGTCAAAAGATGTAATGCACACGCGCACACACACACACACACACACACACACACACACACACACACACACACACATACACACACACACACACACACACACACACAAAGAAATGGCAGAAGGAATGAAAAATGAAAAAGTATTAATTATAACAGATCCGATTCCTCAGTATTAATTTGACTCTTAAATGAACAGTGAGGATTTTGCTGTGTCGGTAGGCTTAGCACTTAGAAGTTGACAGCAATGAAAGAACATTACTAGAGATAATCCACAGTATCGCATCCGCACCAACGCGTCTGGATGGTGCCATAACAACTGCACAAAAGGTTACCAAAGTCATACACATATACACACAACTACCTCCCCCCCACCATACGCGCGCACACACACACACACACACACACACACACACACACACACACACACACACACACACACACACACACACACACTTACTTTATATAGTTACCAATGAAACTGTGGCACAGTAACCTCCATACAGAGTACCACCAATAGACCCCACATCCTTTCACAAGTCCTCCGTGATTCAGAAATCTCGGTCTCAACACACTGCAAGCTTATTGAAGAATAACAGCTATGAGCTTTTCATTGTTATTTCTTATTTTCTCCTCTGCTCAGGCCTGAAAAGGCTGTCAACGTCAGCGAAAACCCTGCAGGCCTCCTGTCCCCTACCTGACGAGCGGAGAAACAAATAACCACGGGGGTAAGAGTTCAGAGCTCTTCGTTTCTCACGTCTGCTTTGTAAAGTGGTAAAAAAAAGAAAATATAATAATAACAACCTATCACGACTCACGTGTGTGAAGTGAAATTTAAATAGGCCTCATTTGCAGTAGAGATTCTCTGGAGGGCATATCACCTTTTTTGGCTGATTAGCCTGTGAGTGAGGAAGCATCGTAAGACAGTGCATGCATAAGAGGCAGATAACAACCTCCGTGTCACACTAAGTCTGTTAACTGTATAATGC
Organism: Nannobrachium achirus; assembly: GCF_963921795.1. Taxonomy (NCBI): domain Eukaryota; kingdom Metazoa; phylum Chordata; class Actinopteri; order Myctophiformes; family Myctophidae; genus Nannobrachium; species Nannobrachium achirus. The sequence goes on along the minus strand of NC_137818.1, from coordinate 29,523,795 downwards.
GATTAATGATTAGCACTATAGTGAAAACTGCTATTCATGTGAGCCTGTCAAACCTCAAACACATTAGTCATTTTATAATTAATTACTATTTCCCATATGATGATCTGTGTACAGTATATTACGTGTGTGTGTGTGTGTGTGTGTGTGTGTGTGTGTGTGTGTGTGTGTGTGTGTGTGTGTGTGTGCGCGTGCGCGAGTGTGCGCGAGTGTGCGTGTGCGTGTGCGCGTGTGCGTGTGCGTGTGCGTGTGTGTGTGCGGTGTGTGCGTGTGCGTGCGTGAGCGTGTGTGGTCTAGGGGAACGTACGCAAGCATGCAGATAGTTACTGGGGCAACTCTGTTTTCTGGTAACCAGGGGTAGTGCATTGTGTGCAATAGCCTAATGTGAAATGTTGAATTATTAACACATGGCAGTTTGACACACAATACCAACAATTAGAGACAATGCTCTAAACAACCTTTTCTTTTTACTCAACATAAAAATAAAATCCAAACAAGAGAAAGTGAGTGCCTGGCATTGACCTTCACTTGTTTGGAATTGGATATGTCTTTGTTTCCAGAGCACCAGATATCTAACATATAATTTTCGGAATGTCTGTCTGTCTGTCTGAGTGTCTGTCTGAAACCGCGTTTCTCATCAGTGGCTGGAGCAATTGATCTGAAATCGCATCACCATAAGCATATGAACACACCTGACATAACTGTGAAGCCCGTTTGTCACTTTCGCAAATCGTATGCTGTATATTTGCATTTTTATGGTGTATCTATATCTATTTAGCCTACAGTACCTTTTGTGACCACACATGTTAAGGGAGGGGCGCTGTTGTTCAGGCCATGCACAATCACACACAAACCCACACACACACACACACACACACGGGGGGAGTGTGTGTGTGTGTGTGTGTGTGTGCAGGCAGGCGGGCGGGTGTGTGTGCAGGCGGGTGGGCGGGCGGGCTGGGGGGGGGGGACAGTATCTCTGTAGCCATTAAAGGAAACGGGTTTCTTACATTGATGCTCCTACATCATGCAAGCACCAGTTAAAGTTACTTTCCATCCCTCATATACTGTGTGCACAGTGCACATCCCATAACCCACACACTGCACATCATTTTGGAGCTCATATCTTTGAACGGGTAAGGGCTAGTTATTATAATTTGTCCAACGATTTTACTCACTTTAGGGCCTGGTTGTCTTTCCTGCTTTAAAAATACAATTATTGAATCAGCATACCGGTAGGTCCCATTTTCTTTTAGCTTTAGAAGTTCAGATACGTCAGATGATTCATAATATTGAACGTAATAATTAGAATACCTGGGAGAAAGCAATTCCCTTGTCCACGTGTGTGAAAATGCACTCAATGTTAAGGCCTTACAGCTGGCATGTCATGTGTAGCATTGTTCTGCAACATTGTTCTACAGTAAATACTAGATGTCATTGTTAGCCATAAGATGATTAGGTCTGTGGAATGGCACTGGAGCATGCAAGCATAACCGTTTAAATGCTGACAGAGGAACAACCGAGACATGCAGACAGGGAGCAAGGGAGGGGTTGAACTGTACAGGATTTGGCTCATCATAGCCGTGTGCTTCTTTCTAACATGTATCCTGGGGAGTGACAGCGCCAGTCTCCAGCATAATCAGAAAGTTAAGATAGGTTGTGTGTGTGTGTGTGTGTGTGTGTGTGTGTGTGTGTGTGTGTGTGTGTGTGTGTGTGTGTGTGTGTGTGTGTGTGTGTGTGTGTGTGTGTGTGTGTGTGTGTGTGTGTGAGTGCGCACATGTGCGCGTTTTCTACTGTGTTGCCATGGACTTCTGTTGTCTGTCGGCTGATTTCATCACAAACAGGAGTCCTTGTATTGTTAACATATGCGTTCCATGGTTACTCAAACAAATACTACTCCAAGGGAAACCAATGTGTGTTATGTGTTCATTTTGACAGCATGAACATTAGAACTGAGCATGTCGTTTCTATACAAATAAGACTGTGTTTCACTGGCACCATAGACAATTACAGTCCATTTAATTTGGCTGCAAATGGTTTCATGTAACTAAACAGTTCTCACCAATTTGCAATCATTCAGAATTTGGCTCTACAAGAAATACAAATAAATAAACAAATAAATGGCAGCATGTACCGGTAGGCAGCCTCCAGCTTGGCTGGGCGCTCCAACAAACACAATTGACAATGTTCAGTTCACGAGGGGGAATTGGGTCCAATTGGTTGGTCTGGGGCGCCTGTTCCGTGGATAAGGAAATTGGAGAAAATAGCGTGAACGTCCACATGCTTAGTTTGCACTCCTCCGGTGAAACTCCTTACTTTTAGGGGTAAAGAAGAGGCTACAAGTATGGGAGGAGAGGGATGTGATCATCTTCTCCCTCCCCAGGCCAACAGTGGGGAGGTGTGAACCTTTTTCAATTTCCCTGCAATCTTTGTTGAATTAACGAGACTTAACTCCATACTAATCTAATTCTAAAACACTAATCTAACCTGCCCGGCCTGCCGACTGAAACTGATCATGGAACGCGCGAGCGGAGGCTCATTGCGTCTGCTGCTGGTACTCCATGTCTGTCAGGCAGTGGGGTAGCCAGTCATTCAGTTAGCAAGCGGGGAGTTGTTTTCACTGGCATTCTGCAATCCTGTATTAGGGATTACATCAAGCCCCGAGCAGGAAGGAATTCCTGTCATCATGTGCTCATGGCAGGCCAGCGTCTGGCACACCACAAAGACACAGGGACATGGACGCAGACATTTAGCAACTGCTGCAGAAAGCGGGTCACGAGGTGTCTCTGTGGTTATATGGACATTACTTGCTCTGTGTATGTCCGTGTGTCCGCTTGTGTGTGTGTCCGTGTGTGTATGTGTGTCCATGCGTGTTTGCGTGTCCATGCGCGCGTGTGTGTGTATTACTAAGTACACGCACATCTAAACATCGATGATAGGAATAGTGAGACAAGTGTATGTATATATACTGTAGTGGTGCCATTTCAAAAACGTTTAAGGAGAATATAAATTGTTTCCTTGAGGTCAGCAAATGAGGTCAATACCTCCCCCAACCCCTGCTAAAGAAATGACTGCATCCCTCTTTATGGCGTTGACACGCAGCACTAAATCCACCAGTCAGCAAAAAAAAAAAACACATCAACATAGACATGGCCAGAATTGATCGCCAATTGACTTGTGGGTTGGGGGTGCATAGCGTAAGAGCAAAATGACCGCCCTGTGTATGCAGTATGGCCATAGGTGGTGCACATAGGCTGAACCCATTCTGGCCTCCTCTCCCTGGGTCACTATGGTCCAGTACTCTGTGACATCTGTATTACTATTCAATTTCCTTTGTGGTCCTCAATCCTCCTTCACTTACTAGTGAGTGCAGAGGGCTCTCTACTCCAGTATCTATGTTGTCCTGTCAGCAAGGCATATTCCACAGGGAGAGTGCAGTATGGAATGGTCAGCTGGCCCAAAATAGCACTGCAGAGAGAGAGAGAGAGAGAGAGAGAGAGAGAGAGAGAGAGAGAGAGAGAGAGAGAGAGAGAGAGAGAGAGAGAGATACCGCAGCAAACAGCAGGGTTCATCTTTTGTCCTTTACACATGCAGACACATGCAAATATGACACACTTAGCACACTGAGCAACAACATACACACATATACTGTATACACACGTACACAAATACATAATAACTAAATCTAACTTTCTGTAGTTCATTTGAAGCGCCCAGGTGAAAAGATTTGCCTCTAAATCTAACTGAGATGTTGTTGTAAAATCATGACTCACGGCAAGTCTATTCTTAGATCAGGGGGTGTTTGTGTTTGTCCAAGATGTCTTCGCTACAGTGATGCTACACAAGAAGCTACACAGTTAAATAATCAGTGTTCATTTCTGACTCCAAGACTGAAAAAATGTAACCAATTGGACCAGTGCACTCTCAGTTAAATTAACACTCAGTATTTTACAGTGTAGTAGAGTTCCAGCAACCTTAGGGAACAAGCTTTGAGTTACTTTGGGTAACAGACTGTGGAGTCATCCACGCATCACAGTTACATAAAACCAAGGTGGGCAGTGAAGGATACCATTCTTAGAAAAATAAAACAGTAGGGCTTTCAGAAGCTAAATCAATTCAAGCGTTTCATTGGAACTTGATTGCAAAAACAATGGCAATTAATCTGGATCAGTGAGATCGTTAATTTAAATACTGTGAAATGAGTGACCCTGTTATTGAGCCATTATCTGCCTCCTCTGTTACAGAGCAGCCGGTGCTTGGCGTAGGCTCACCGCCACCCACCCACGCCTGTGGATTCTAGAGAGACATTGGCCTACCGTCGGCAACCTCAGCCAGGGCACGGCACCGTGAAACATCTATACGCCCAGACTCGCTGCTAATGGAAATGCATGGCAGAGTCATCATCGTTATGGATGCCACGGTGAAAGGGAAGAGGAAAGGAGCCCTGCTGGTGGAGCTGGATACGCCTGCTGCGGGTGTTTCTCTGGCAGTGTCTTAGCTGGTTGTTGTGAGGAGTGAGAACGAAGCAATCAGCAAGTATACTGCCGCAGAAACTCTTCGCACTAAGAGGCCCAGGAAAACTGACCCGCCACGGGGAGGAGGGGGTGGGGGTGGGGAGGTCAGTGCAGGGCTATTCTGTTGACAGAAGGTGGAAGACAGAACGTCAAAAGAATCGTTTCGGTCCGTAAAACAGGACCCTGTTGAAGTTGCTATTTATTTTAATGTTGATATAATGTCAATTCAGAGCTTTACTGTCACATAGGGGAAATGTAGTTTGTGTGCAGAGGGTTGACAGTTAAAATGCATCAACAATAATCACTACAAATTGTGTTAACAAAGTAAGTTACTCACTTTTTAGGATTGATTTTAAAATAATTGTACTTTTTTACTTGTTCTAAATGGTCTGGGATCTTTGTACCTCTATGACTGCCTGCCTAGATACGCTCCAAACCGCCCACTCAGGTCTTCTAGTGCAGACCTACTCGATGTGCCTAAAATTACATATAAAAAATATGGTGAAGCAGCTTTCTGCTTCTACGGACCGACAGCTTGGAATAAACTCCCACTACACCTACACCAAGACAGGCAGCCTCTGTGGATGGCTTTAAAGCACAGCTCAAGACCTATTTCTTTACTCTTGCTTTTAGCTGAATTTTTAAATCCCTGTGCTGCTATTGAAGTCTGCACTGTTTTGATTTTTTTTACTTTTTTTTATCTAGTCCTTTAAATGTTCTTCAATGTTTTATGTTTTTTTTTCCTGCTTTATTGTAATCATGTGTATTTTTTCTGTTAAGCACTTTTTCTGCTCTGTAGAGCGCTTTGAGCTGCATTTCATGTCATGAAAGGTGCTATACAAATACAGTTTATTATTATTATTATTATTACAGATAGGACTATAAAGTCACTCTGTGTGCAGTGCCTCAGTTCAAATGAATGTAAAGTAATAAATGTAAAGTTCATGACCTGATGCAGGAGTGGGAGAATTTAGTTGCTGAATGGACACTTATAACAATGAACACATTTGTACTTGTGTGATACTGCCCTCTTGTGACACAAAAGCATACCTGGACATTCTTTTTTAGGTCATCATAGTGCAGCTATTGTCCAACAGATAACCTACATTTATTTTCCTTAAATAATTGTGGATATGTAGAAAACAACTTTGAGTATATGTTTTGTTTTTGATCATTCATTTAATTTCTGTTCATATAGATTCATATTTGTGTTGTGGTTTTCTGGTAATTTTCTCACTGCAATTATAGCACTTACTGTATGCGATTCATTATGATAACTACCCTGTATGATTGCTTTAATGTATGTCACATGAATGTTATACAGTCACACAATTTTCACTGTCTAGAGGCCTAATTAGCATGGGTCAACCTGTCTGAATGGTGAGCACATAGTTAGCTAGAGTTGGAGTTAGATTTTATGGTTAGCACAAATGTCACTGTGCATAGACAAAGCAAACACTTGCCTAGTCACAGTATGCTATTGTAAAGATCCAAGATAGGCTTTGAAAACTATTCATTCAAACAACCCTTGGCCTCAAAATATTGCATCTTTAGGGTTAGGTATTGGTACACAAAAGTTATGAATATCTGTACAACTGAGCTTCGTATCTTGGAAGATATAGGGTGGTGAAGTAGATGTGTTCTCTGCAGGCTGGAGTAAAATAAAACTGCAGTCCTTTGTAAAGCCACTGCATTGCTGCAAACATGAAAAGGGGTCGCAGTTTTACTGGGGGGCTGCAGTATAGACCAGAGGAATCCTACTGTCACTGGTTTAACCATAATGCTGTGTTTTTTTCCTTCTTTTTAGCCGCAAAGCACATCACATTACACATTCAATGTCTCCAAACACTAACCAAGATATTAGGGATAGTTTGGAGATCTTACAGTAACGCTACAATCACTTGTAAGGGAAAGTAATGTCGTGGGATTTCCCCCTTCTTTTCAAAGGATAAGGGGTTAGATATATATAGTACAAAAACCGAGGGGGAGAAAACTGACAGTGTAGCTGAATCCTAAGCCAGCAGGGGGTTTAAAATAGTTCTGCAGCCATATAATTATGTTTATATAGAGTCAGTTCTGGAGGCAAGTATCAAACACTAGCTTAGACACAATTACTATAATGTAGGCATCATCAGTATAAATAATTTGTGATAAATATTGTATAATCTTTGTTAATCATTCCTTTTCCAGAATGTTAAATCATCACACCACGTCTAAAATATGCAGAGCAAAGCTTACAAGTCTCACAAGAGATTTGGAGACCCCTGTTACTAAACAATATATTAATAATTAATATCGGGATATAGAGCTATTTAACACTTATTTTAACAAATAATACTTACAACACCTTTAACACTGTATGGTTCTTTACATGAAAATATCTGTGTTCAAACAATTTGCTAATGCCTAACACCCAACTAGCCACAGCATGGCCAACCGTCTTCCTGAGCTATATACAGTAGGAGCTGTCACCTTGGAACGGCCCTCTGGTTTACAGTTAAGTAATATAAACCATAGCAGATTTACAATCTTTTGAACACTCAATCTGCATAGTGAAAAGCACTTTTTTCTATTACGCTGAAGTGCTGTAATCGCTCTATTTAGCTTATATGAAAGCAACACAATATTTCCTTATGATAGGGATGTCTGCTAGTGCCATTCAAGGGTAGTTTTTCATGAATTCTCAAGTGGCCTAATGAATTGAAATGCACAACAGAGCTATTCATTGATGCTTGTACAGAAAATACACAGGGCTCACCTTGTGAGATTCCAAGCTTTAAGCTTTTTCATTGGCAACATGGAAAATATTTACTATTCATTCAGAATGAACTCATTCCGAACAGAGATTCAGACCCAACTGTTTGCATTGAACCTGAATAAAAGTATATTACGATTGAAACAGCATATACCACCCCTCCAAATGAAAATTCATTCTGAATGGAATGGAACTGAGGTGTTTACATGAGCATTTTTATTCTGAATGAGCAGTCATTCTGAATACAAGTGTAATATACCCGCCCCTGTACAATACAGCTGTGGTAACATTTCAGGCAGTGAGATTGATATTCTTCGAACCTCCTCAATAGTGGGGCAATAATATAACTAGAACTGCACTCTGCCAAACTTGCGCCTTGTATGGCCATTTATGGCCTACTTGTGCGCCAGCAGAGCGTGCCGCTGTTAATGATGACATCACCAGGAATGCTCTTAAATACCAAACTCCGCTGACATCACCACTGGCATCACCAGGAATGCTGGTCCCTCATTGGCTGTTAATGATGACCGTTGGCTGTTAATGGTGATGTTGCCATCATTAACAGCCGGGCTCAAACACACACAGCTACCTATAGTACATCTACCTACCTACAGTACCTACCTACCTACCTATATACATACCTACCTACCTACATACGCAGCAGCTGCAGAACGCAGTACTTGCTTGCTCTGCTGGCTGGCGCAAGTAATAATGAAAACATTGGAAAGAAAACTCATAATGAAAGCAAAATAGTAGAAATAGGGTTTCTTCTTATGTTTTATGGGCCTATAGTAACTACAGTAGCACACATGAAGGAATTGACATAAGAGCATTACTACAGAATACAGTTTGAGACTAATCATATATCTTAAGATGTCATCGTTTTTGAGTGAGTGACTTCTTGTGATCATCAAAACGGTTCCTATACTTAGGGGCTCAAACCAGCAGAGATCAGAGGGTGACAAAATTAGACAAAGCATGACTGTCTAGTAGGAGACTAGCCTAGTGTGTATAGATAACATCTGACCTTAGTTCTGCTTTCGATATTGGGTTCCTGCAGAGTCACAGGACTACTGTCACTGTTCTCTTGTCTCTGGTGTCACTGTCACTGGTTTCAAATTTGATAGGGTTGGGGGAGGTAGGTTTAGGGTTAGGTTTCAGTGTGTGTATGCATTAGTTCTTAGGGTAAGATTGGGATAGTTAGGGGGGCACATTTTGAATGGCAAAGAACCGGTTCGGCTTTCTCCCACCTATGGGATGAAACAGAGGTGAGCTTTTCCACCGAGAACCGGGTTGGTTCCGAACCGTAAAAGTTGATTCGGAACCGGAACCACAAAATCCTTGGTTCCTCTGGTTCAATCATGGTTCAGTCTGGTGGAAACTCGGCTGGTTCGAAAGAACGAACCAAGGTTCCAAGAAAGTTGAACGGCAATGGTTCTTGAACCAAGGTTCTTTTGGTGGAAAAGGCCCCTAAAGTGCAGTCTCTCTGGCTCTGCAGTAACCTCCATATTGCTTTGGGTTATGGGTGAAAGTCTTCAACAGTGGTGTAAAGTAACTAATTTACTTAATTTTGAGGTATTTTGTACTTTACTTGAGTAGCCTATTTCTAATTTCCAACACTTTTACTTCTACAGTTCTACTCCACAACATCTTAGAGGCAAATATTGTACTTTTACTCCACTACAATTATTGTCTCCACCAGCCGAAGGCATGGGGGAGAGTATGTTTTCCCCTCCGTCCGTCCGTGCGTGCGTCCGTCCGTCCGTGCGTGCGTCCGTCCGTCCGTGCGTCCTCGCAGTTTGTGAGCGCCAAATCTCAGTCGCCGTTGGCCCGGTCGCTGCCAAAGTGAGCACACACATTCCCTGGATGCCAATCTAGAACCTCTGCCCTAAATTTTTCAAATGGGCCTTTTCTAGCGCCAACTAGTGGCCGATGTTCGCTAAACACATTTCTGTGCACTACTCTTACAGATTTTGTCCAAAAATCCTACAAATCGGTAGGCAATATCTCGACAGTCATGTGATCGACACGGATCTGTCCGATTTTGCATATTACATCCTGATTGGCTAAGATTGGCTTCCAAAGTTTGTGGGATTGAGCCGTTTTGAACAAAATGCCTCAAATCACAAACGCAAAGTGCAATTATCATGAAATCGCGCACACACGTTCCCACTAGGCCGAGGAAGAAATGCCACTTAATTTTTTTTAATCAGCCTCATGGTGGCGCTATAACAGCCCGATTTGTGGTTTTACCTATAACTCCACCGATCAGTTTCAAACTTTGTAAGCGCACTCCCTAGAGGCTAAGGATAAACCTTTGTCCTGCATTTTTCACATCAGCCTTTTATAGCGCCACCTTTGGGCCGACTTATGTAAAACACATTTTTGGATATTACTCCTTGAGATTTTATCCAAAAATCATGCAAATCGGTACACAGTATCTCTATAGTCATGTGATCAAGTCCGATCCGTCTGATATTTCATATTCCATCCTGATTGGCTAATATTAGCTTCCAAAGTTTGCAGGATTGCTCCGTTTTTTAACAAAATGCCTCAAATCATCAACGCAGCTTGCGATTACCGTGACATTTGCCACACATATTCCCACTAGGTCAAGGAACAAATGCTACCTTTTTAACATTGTCCTGTTATAGCGCCACCAGCAGGTAGACTTTAGCAAAACACATTTTTGGAACACAATGCTTGAAATCATGCATGCAGCAGCGTCCGATTGCCATGAAAGATCTAAGGTGAAGAACATATGCCACCCTTTTTACATTGGCCTATTATACAGTAGCACCACCAGGACGCACAGCCTGGTGGAGACCTGTGCTCGGAAGAGCACTGCTTCTAGTTTGTAATCTTTAGCTACTAGTTATTTTGCAAATTTTGATTAATATTACAAAACATACATTAACCAGTTCAGCCCTATGGGCCTATATACATTTCGGGCATTTAAAAATAGCCGATCTACAAGCTCACAATGTGCAGCTTGTGAGCTTGTAGATCGGCTATTTTTGAAAGATTTCTATACATTTTAATTTTGAACATTTGTGAAATGGAACCTTCTGCATGGTGAGTAGGCTAGCCTACTTTCTACTTTTGGTAATTTTAGCTTACATTTTGATACCAATACTTCTGTACTTTTAGTCAAGTAAATATTGAATTCCGGACTTTTACTTGTAACAGAGTAGACTATTTCTACATTTACTGAAGTAAATAATGTGTACTTTTTCCACCACTGGTCTTCAAAAGGAGAGGCAGGGAGTAGGGAGGAGTTAAACATTACAGGACAAAGTTTTGTCTGACTTCCCAGAAGCTCCCACTGCAAGGGACACCTCTCCAATGAACAGGGTTGTCAACATTGGACTGTCAGTCCAGGAGAATCCAGGAGATTTATTTTTTAGGGGGTGCACGGAACTCCCCAACAGGGGTCTGGTGGTGGTCCTTCCCCCAAAACTTCTTAACAGATATATTTTCCTGTGTTCTGTTGAATTTTGTGCATGTTTGATACTTTTATCTGGCTTGCTTTACTAGCATGGGTACAATTTCAGCCTTAAAATGCCAAATGTAGGTGTACAGATTTGATGACTGAAGCAAAGTAAGACATCCTTAATAATGACTTCTCATCTGGGGGTCCTCCCCCAGAAAATATTTAACATAGTAGATGTAATTGCCAATCATCCTGGGAAATCCAGGAGCATTGACAAGCCTGCCCAATGAGTGTGGACAATTTGGCGAGTTGGATTTTTGGCGACCGGTTACCCGTACGGCGATATGGACTCACCCACTCGCATGGTTGTTTTTTGTGTAGTCAAATAACTCGAATGTGATATTATGTAGGCTATAATGTGGGAACCGAGAGGGCTTCGACTGTGCCAATAAGGAACCCACCTAACCAGTGGAATAGTGTAGCCTACTTGTCCGGAAGAGCATTTTGTAAACATCCTTGCATGTGTTATTAATACGCGGTCGCGTGTGAGAAGAAGCGCGCGTCACATGCAGACTAAATCAAGTAATGGATCAAGATCAGACTGTTGTGTACATTTCGGAAAAGGTGCTTATTTTGATTTCGTGCGCTCTCTCGTTCCTCGGTTCTTCCCTCATTATATTTGCATACGTATCTTGTTCAGATCTGAGGACGACTCCAAGAAAACTTCTGGTGTATCTGTCAGTCTCAGACTGGTTGTCTGCAACATCATACGCGTATGGAGTCTGGAAAGTTTTTACGTCCGATTCCAAAGACTGTGTCGCCCAAGGAGCAATATCCACATTCGCAAATACAAGTTCTTTTTTCTGGACTGTTGCCATAGCCATTTACCTGTATGTTTTCATCGTAAGGGCCAACCAAAGACTTGCAGACAGCTTGGTGTTGTTTTTCCACATTGTCAGGTAAGTTACAAGGGGAATGGGATGGCTGTCACTTTGGCCTACATTCATGTACTTGGCTGGAGGTAGAATTTAGAATCAGAGCTGTGCTGATGGATGGATGTCACGATGTAATTGGTTAATTGGTTACCCTGTCCCCGACCACCTGTGGTTGTAGTAGACTACACATATGATTTTAACATCTCCCTTTCTATATTTCTACTCTTTTATCAGTGCAACATTTTATGATCTCATCAAGGTCTAGTTTATTATACACCAAAATAATAATTAAGGGAAATTGATTTTTGTCATTAAAAATAAATAGTTATATACATTGTAATAAAATGTGACTTCTTACGATATTGATAGACTACGTATTGATACGTCAATGTTCACTAGGGAGGATTTGGGATAAATAATCCACTTGTTCAGAGGAAAGAAATTACAACCATTTATTTGGTGTGCTTTTTGTATTGTTGTTTTTTGTGTGGTGGAAGTGCATGTTTATTGTGACACTGTTTGGTGCAAAACGTCCCCCTCCATTGGAGCAAATGCCTCATGGGGGCACAAGAAATGAAAGACTTGCACCAACAAGTAAGATGGCCCAGTAGAAATCTTACCAATGTTGATGCCTACATTTTAGGTACATCTGTAATTAACAAAGTTGCTCAATAGAAAGACAATCAGAGTGCAGAATACAGCACATGAGCCAAATACACATGATTAAACACATGATGGATTTTATGCCAGTTCTGGTGAGTGAGCTGCTGCCTGCTGATGCTTAGCTGATTTTTAAGGAAGTTATTGCAACATTTGCCGGTTATTTGTCAAGACGTTCCTTCTGTTTCCTGTCTAGTTGGGGTGTTCCTTTGGCCATTACTACTGCAGCTCTGTGCCTTAATAAGATTGGGTTCGATGCATCAGAGGTGTCTGTAGGGTGGTGCTGGGTGAAGATCCAGGATCCTGACCATGTGCTGTGGATGGTTCTGACCGGCAAGATCTGGGAATTCCTGGCATACATCACGCTCCCTGTCCTCTACATTTTGATCAAGAGGCACATCCACAGAGCAGTGAGAATCCAACTAAAATTTCTGTCTGACTAGTGACTACTTCCTTCTATGGTCTGCCCTATGCCTATGGCACCCATGCCAAAGCCATGTAAAGCAAAAAAAACAACAACAACAACAACACATTAGACAAACCCTGCATGTTGCACTTTGTATCAATTTAATATTTTCATCATAGAACCTCATTTAAATCCAGTTTATCATCAATATTACTTTCATAATCCCACTGTTATAATATGTCAAGGTTTAGCAGAAGTCTTAACTCATGTCATGTGTCTCATTTAGCATGCAACCCTGTCTGAGTACCGTCCACTCTTGGCCAGCAACCCTCTGTCCAACTCCTCCTCCATGGCTGACAGGAAGCTCACGCTCATCCCTATCATCTTCATTGCCCTGCGTATTTGGAGCACAGTGCGCTTTGTACTGATGCTAGTAGGCTCCCCTGCCAGGCAGAACCCAGTACTTGTCACTCTGCATGTGAGTTGAGATGTTCAAAACGGTTACATTTCAAGAAATGGGTAAAAAAAAGAAAGAACCATGTGTTCCAATGGATTCATTATTATTTAGTTACAAGCTCTTGTTAATACATTTTGTTGGTTCAATATTTATAAACCCCGCAGGCACACTTGGTCTTATGAATCAGTGCACCCCTTACTTTACAGTGGTGCAATTTCACCCCTCTCTAAAAGCCCAAACTCACTCTCAGTCAGGCTTAGGCCTGGAGACCCAAACTATGTTTGAAGCAGTGTGACACTTAATTGTCGACTTGGGTACTGTAGCAAAGCTATATTGTTCCATTAGCAGTGCCATTCTGCTGAATTCCACTGTCAACCAGAGAGCATCTGGGGTGTGCTCCAGTGTTTATTTGCACTTGTGTTTACTATATTGAACTTGTATGCAAGGCCATGTTTGCATATCATAATTACAGTGAATTACCATCCATTAATGAGAGGAACTCTCCTAAATGATAATCGTTAACATTTAATGCTTTCCATCTGATCCTCCAGGGCATTGGCAACACGTTCCAGGGTGCAGCGAACTGCATCATGTTTGTTCTGTGCACCCAGCCCATCCGCATGCGTCTCTCAGAAAGGTTCTGCTGCTGCTGTAAGTGCCAAACAGACTCTTCCCAAAGGCCTCAGCTACTGACAGAAGAGAGCACTAGCTGAGCCCGGGCCAATGGATCATTTCTTATGGCTGGGGAGGAGATGAGGAAAATGATGAAGGGTTGGAGAAGAGCACCAGCTCAGCACCGGCCTCATTAGAGCAAGTGGGGAAATTCTGCATGTGCATGCACATCTGCCTAAGGGGACATACTGTATATGTATGTATACCACATGCACTTTGGATGATGAGGACCTCGGTGCATGTACAGCCTGTTTATACTTATTTTTCTGCCAGTGTTGCGCACCAAAATAGCAAATCTACAGGCTTACAATAGATGATAGATTGTGTTGTGCAGTGGTGTGAGCCTGTAGATCAGTTACAGTATTTTCGTGTGTGGCACTGGTGCGCAACTAAGCATAAATCAGGCCTATGATGCTTGAAATAGGATTATTCCTTGATCTCTGATATCATTTGGCCACATGGAACACATTAGATGTATTGTAAATACATAGTTTATGCTTGTTTTTTTTATATAATATATAATAAGTAAAGAGCTTTCAAAGTTTAGCGTTGTGAAATTACTCTTGATTGTACTTTTTTATGTTGTTGATTTTTTATTTATCTTAATATCAGTCCTTGTAATAATGCCTTTTAAAACTTATGTTTACATTGTACTGTGTGCACTGATGTGCTGTACTGTATGGCATATTACCCCTGGTCAGTTCCATGTTGCTAAATGGTGCTCTGTAAAAACATATTTGACTTATAATGCCTGTACGCTGCGCAAATGGGAAAGTAGCTTAAGATTTTTACATGCCAGAGAACATTGGATTTGTGGACTTTGATTTCTAGATAAACTTTATATCACGTGACTTTGGTACGTACTTTGTCTCAACTCTCAAGCACAACACAAAATGAAAGCCTAAGAAGAAGTAAGACATGTAGACTGCCAAGCCTGGAACTGGAACATCTTGTTTACAATTTTCAGCGATACAGAATGCTGTAGCATGCTGCTCCAATCACTCATACTTTGATAAATACATTTGAGTGAATTTACTCATGATCATTCTGTCGAAATTGTATTTAGGTATTGACTGTCTTTTATGAGGTTTTTGAGACTCTGGGAAGATTTCACTCCAAACATATTGATTCTTCCATGACCAGAGTTGCAACTTGTTTTTCTTGCTGTAGTTGCAGAAAGTCTTCAGCCAAACTACACCAAATAAAGTTTCAGTCATTTGATGTTGTGGCCATGTGTGTAGTGCCATCACACTAGACAACACACTCTGTTGTCTATATACCCTCTGAAAACTGAAGCCGTTGAGTGATATATAAGCCTCACTTCTCCTTTGAGAGCAGTTGTTTTTGGCTTCCAGCCACCCAACTTAGCAACATGCCACAAACCAGACAGAATGCATACCAATGAACGCACTGAACCCTTTTGAGCACAAGGTCCCTATACCTCAGTGGCGGCAGTACCGGAGGAGATTCTTTTCATAGTTCTCCAGACAGCGTAAATTCTTATTTCTAGATACAATGAAATCTTGATGACCCTTTCTTTTTGGTGACAGCTACAATCAATAAGATTAATTAGGGCAGTGGCTATGAGGAAGTAATAATGGAGAAGTCCATTGTGCTGCATTGCAGGGTAAATTTTGCTTACAAATATGCAAATGCCAAGTGGTTATTTACAGTACTTGACCCTCCTGGCCGGTCAACCTCTAATTTCATAAGTGTCTCATCAGAAGTGTGTGATAAAGTTGATTAATGTATGTTTCTGTTATAGCTGATGAATTAGTCCTGTCCACAACGTGGTTTCGTCAGGCCAGACGATACTATTGTGATTTAAAGAAGTCAAAATTTGGCAAAAAAGGTGCTGTGATAACTTGTCATGGAGCTTCAAATGGGCTAGTGGGGACAAAGTCAAAGCCAGCATTTTTAATGAGCTGTTGGATGTGTCCACAGAAATAGTAACTCTTACTGACTACATGCAACCAGTTTTGGAAGAAAAATCTAACAGTAATATACCAAATGTGAAAAGTGTTAAATATTTAACAACACGTATCGGGGTCCCTGGTACAACGTATATCTTCAATTTGGGGTCTGTAGACAAATACATATGAATTTGTCCTTGGGGGTCCTTGACATGAAAACATTTGACAACCACAGAACCACTGGCAGAACACTGGGTTCTATGGAGTAAGTGAGTCTTTATGCTGATGATGTGGACCACAATTTCGTCCTTGAGGTTCTCCAGAGGATGAATGGTGGAATGACACATATTGCATTATCTTAATGCAGTAAGAATGCAGTACGGGGCTCCTAATAGTTATTCCAGTAAATAGGTTGAGAGATTTGGCTTGACATTGAAGCAGCTTTAACCCATGGAAACACTTAAGGGTGGTGGTTTATCTCTCTCCCTATTGGCTCGCTTCCCACTTGTTTAATTCATTGGCGGGTGAAGGGGGAAGGGACTATACTGCAAGAGGTGACCTTGATGACCTTGCTAGCCTTGTTAATGGCTATCCTTTATTGATGACAGAGATGGTTTATGAGGCTGTGTTGATGTGCCAAAAAACATTAACCACCTGAGGTGAGAGGGAATAGTTTGTCTTTACCCTCGGTGGTGGTGTAGAAGGTTCAACCAATGTTTCTGGTCCATAGAACTACTAGAACGTTTCCCTTTGGGCACTGGCCTACTCAGGGCCATGCAAGTCAGGGTTACACATCCCATCCGTTGTGCAATACTCCTCTATCTGATGTAGCCTACATAGGCCTACATGTAGGCCTGTATGTAGGGCTACTCGTACCGCTCCATGTGTATCATGTTTTGCTTTGTGCTACCGCTTCTGTTCACCACAGCTTCCATCATCACTCGTTAGCACAGATCTCTATTTCTTCCATTGTACACACTGCCACTTAAATTTTGGCACAATATTGAGCAAAGCCCAGCCAATCAGTTATGCAGACAGATCCAGTTGGCCAATCAGGTAAGCCGGTGGCCACACAAACACAGAGATTCTGTGTTTTTGCTCTCCTTCTTACATCCCACTTTTTCTTTATACCGTCACGCTTATACGATACGATCTACATTTTTCCTTTTTTGAATTATCATGTGTTGTGTTTCTCTGAGCCATTCTCCAATGCCCAATTATTCACTGTCCCCACCGGCAAGAGGTACTGTATGTACATTAACAGTTGCTTCGTATAGAGTGGACCCAAACCACAAAGCATCAATTTTTATCCTGCCTAGCCTCAGGGACATTATATTATCATACAGAGACAGTGTTAGCAAGATAAGAATTAATGCAATACATTGCACAAACAACAAGACAAACAAAAATATGTGGTCTGTTATTGTATGCCCAGTAGCTTACTTTTATCCACAATATAAAACTAATTCCTTTATGATGAGGAGGAATGGTTCAAATATATCTATGAATTGCATTCTATTGTTCATTACCTTAAGTGTGCAATGAAGACACACATGTCTTTTTATTGTAATGTAACGTGATCAACGTGTGTAATTACAGTACTTGAAGATTCCTGCTGATTGTAGGTCTGTACAGTTTAATGTGTCAATATACCGTACCATTGGATTATCCTTTATCAACATAATATACTGTATCCACCTACAAAACCTTACAGAGTTATCTACAGATTCTTTCAACACATAATTAATGAACACTACAAAGTAGCATACTGCAGTAAACTTTGCTGCGCTCTCTGATCTCATGTCCAAAGGGCATCTGGAATCCAGTGGTCGAGCCATTACTTTATTACTGACAACAACAGTGACAGTAGGATACAGCCATGAAAGAAGACAAGAACTCAGGGGAACATGTGGAGAGGAGAGGGGTGAGTTAGAATCACAGAATGTGAAAAGCACTATTACGAAGTTTGTTAGTATATTGTTTGGTCAGCATAATCATGATGGTTTTAACCACTTGAATCCTTGAGTCTCTATTCTGGGCATGTCATAATAATAGGCGACCGTTGGGTGAAAATAGCAGAGCTACAAGCTCACATCTTGTCACGTCGCAAGGCGTTGTGAGCTTGTAGATCGTCTCTTCAGCAAAGAGATTTGGTGGGAAGGTAAAAAATGAGGGGACCAACTAAGTATAGAACCTGGGGGAAATAAGTGGTAGACATCCAAGATATGAGTTTAATAATGTTTAAAAATTGTACTGATTTCTCTGGCAGAGACTAACTGCTGTGCTGGCCCTGGCAACACTGATATCTACCTTTGGTTCATCTTTCCAATATGGTTACAATGTTGCTGTGGTCAACTCTCCATCTCCAGTAAGCCAACTTTTATCTCATTGAAGTTGTGATTATAGTAACAGGATTGCAGAATACTATACTAGGGTCATGTAGTGTATGGGACCAATGTACAGATGTGAATCACTGGTTTCTTTCAAATGGCATAATACAAATTGATGCCTTAGGTTGTCTGGTTTCATGATACTGTCAGGGTTGGGGGATGGCTGATTTATCCAGTGGGCATCAATCAATTACTCAATGAACTCTTACTTTTATATGTTATTATAGCCTGTGTGTGTGTGTGTGTGTGTGTGTGTGTGTGTGTGTGTGTGTGTGTGTGTGTGTGTGTGTGTGTGTGTGTGTGTGTGTGTGTGTGTGTGTGTGTGTGTGTGTGTAACTTCGTCACCTTGGCCCATGGACTAACAGGTTAAACAAGTGAAATTGAAAGGATGAAACAAAAAGACAAAATTGGAACTGGAACAAAAGCTGATAAATTATCTTCTCTCTTCTTATGGGATGAAATTTGTAACCCTGACAGAAAATGCATTTTATGTTTACTTAAGAGCTACTGTATCACTTGAAGCACCACTAAGTATGAATCCGGCTTAGGTTTTGTTCTGCTCTCTCCAGTTCATGCAGCAGTTCTATAACTCCACCTACTTGGATCGTTATGGTACACCAATGGAAGAGAACTTCCTGACTCTGCTGTGGTCTCTGTCAGTGTCCATGTACCCCATGGGGGGTTTCTTTGGCTCTCTGATGGTAGCCCCACTGGTTAACAAGTTGGGGAGGTAAGATTTTACTTTGTCACATCGCATACAATAGGCTCAATGTTGGTGCATGGTATATCCAATTGTTACCATCTACAACTACCAGGCTAGTAAAGTACAGTACCACAATTTGTTTTTCTTATTAGTGAACCTGAACTTGATTCATGTAATAATTAATTCATTTAGATATTTTTTTCTTTTCTTTGGTTCTTTTGTTTGGTTATTAAGTTCAAAGAAAATTCTTTACCAAATCCCATTGACAGAAATGATTAATTTAGTTTTCATTTAACTTGTTTGTTAATTATTTTTTAAATAGTAGCATATTTTATATATTTCTATGCTATTATTATAATACAAAATGAAGACATCCTGGGTTTTTTAAGACATGACGAAGACCCCATTGACCAAAAAAGTTGTCAATTTCTGTTGCTGCTAAATACAGTTACAGTACCATGTAAGGAGGTGTAGAGGCTTATTGATGTGATACTCTTAAATACTAAAACATAAATAAAATACCCATGATGTTCTACATAGTTTCTATAATCCCTTTTTACTTTGTGGCAGGAAGGGCACCCTTCTCTTCAACAACATATTCTCCATCATTCCTGCGCTGATGATGGGAGTGAGTGAAATCGCACAATCCTATGAGATCATCATTGTGGCCAGGATTCTTGTGGGTATCTGTGCAGGTCAGAAGAACCTAAATGGTCACGTATACCAATGACTGGGAGCAAGGTGACGTTAGATAGTATGTTGCATAATGTTTTTTTTAACCACCACCACCCTGGCATTCCAATGTTTGGCATGCATAGGTGGGGAAAAAGCAGATCTAAAAGCTCACTGTATAAGTGTGAGCTTGTGGCTATTTTCAAAATAATGTAGATTTTTCCTTTTTTGTGGTTAAGTGATGAAATGGTCTTATTGCATCTGCAGGTCTGTCATCCAATGTGGTGCCTATGTATTTGGGAGAGCTCGCTCCAAAGAACCTCAGAGGAGCCATTGGGATTGTACCACAGCTTTTCATCACCATCGGCATCCTCAGTGCTCAGGTGCTGGGCATAAGGCACATACTGGGAAACAGTGGAGGTAATGGTGGAGCATCTCAGAGTGGAAATAGATTTATCAGTGGATTTCAAACCCTTTGTGCCCAAGGCACACCAATGGGCAAGTTGGTGTTTTTCATGGGGGTAAAAAAAGATGCCAGGGACGCCAGGTAAAAAAAGAAAGTTACAACTCCCAAGACACACCTGGTCTTGTCTCACAGTAAAACAGTGTGCCAAGACACACCGTTTGGTACATCACTGACCTGTGTGATTTGATGAGATCAAAAGCCTTATATCCTAAATAGTATTGATTTAAGTTGACACCTCTTATTCTGCCCTGTAAAAATAAAGCTTGTTTTTAAGAGGAAAAGTTATGAGTTTAGTTATAAGTGCTCTACAGTATACACAGTATGTTTTAGTTTTCATATCAGTGAAAAGCTCATATAGCTGACCCTGAACAATGGGCTATTAAGTATGGTACCAAAAACTATTTGGTTGGTGTGGAGATACATTTTACAAGTTACTTTTCTCAATTTCACAACTATACTTTTCATTGTTTTTTCACGGAGCAGTCTGCGGTCTCTGCTCTTTGGCTTTTGTGTTTGGGGTATATT
Organism: Nannobrachium achirus; assembly: GCF_963921795.1. Lineage (NCBI taxonomy): Eukaryota > Metazoa > Chordata > Actinopteri > Myctophiformes > Myctophidae > Nannobrachium > Nannobrachium achirus. The sequence goes on along the minus strand of NC_137818.1, from coordinate 29,503,300 downwards.
GTTGTGGCAAATAACTCATACCAGTGAGTTGCTGTGTTGTTTTATTTTGTTTTGTGCTGAGTCAAACTATCGCTGTTCTCTCCCAAGGGTGGCCCATCATGCTCGGTCTGACAGGTATCCCTGCCTTGATAGAGCTGCTGCTGCTACCTTGGTTCCCAGAGAGTCCCAGGTACATGCTCATCCAGAGAGGAGATGAGAAGAATGCAAGAATAGGCAAGAACACAGCACACAAAACATGCTTTTGAGAGAGAGAGAGAGAGAGAGAGAGAGAGAGGGAGAGGACGTATGACATAATAATAAACTAAAGAGGTAAACATACTGTTGTGACATGGATATCTGACACGACAGTGTTCCTCTTGACCCTCAGCTCTGCAGAGTCTGCGCGGCTGGGATGACGTGGAAGAGGAACTGTCCGAGATGCGCCTGGAGGACCAGTCAGAGCGGGCGGAGGGCCGTCTGTCTATCCTCAGCCTGCTGTCCCAGCCCTCCCTCCGATGGCAGCTGGTCTCCATCATCATCATGAACATGGGACAGCAGCTGTCAGGGGTCAACGCGGTGAGACACCCCGCCGTGCCCAGCATCCTTGGCCCTTGTCCTTGGCCCGCAGTGTCTTTGTTTCAGTAGCTGCTCTATTAGATAGGTTGGCTTTATTTCTTTTTTATTTAATGAATATGAGCGGCAGTTGACGGCTCAGATCTAGTCAGGTGAAGCTATAAGAGAGGAGGGGATGCACAGGGAGGAATGTTCTGGTGCAGTTTAATCCTGGGCCAGCAGGGGCACTTTTTATTTACTGTGCAGCTGACAAAGCTATGGAGTCAGAATATCTACTTTCTTAAAAAGCTCCATTCTACTTCTTTCTATTGCAGTGATATTAATAATTACCATAGTCCATGCAGATTATCATGGATAAGTGTGGGGCCTTAATGAGTGATCTGCCTGTTCATGTATGGATTGAAAAAGAAAAAGATTTAAAAAAAACAGGACCCTCCCCTCTTTTCCTCCAGTGATCCCCTCCCGTAAATACCAAACCATAACTAAACGAATTCATCCATCCACTATGTATGTAACCACAGCACATCTCACCTTGTTTCTCAGATCTACTACTATGCCGATAGCATCTATGCCTCTGCAGGAGTAAATCAGAACGACATCCAGTACGTCACAGTGGGCACTGGATCTGTGAATGTCTTCATGACCATAGCTGCGGTATGTAAGCTGTTGAATCAAATCTATTCATGAGAAGTCTACTGTTTTAGATTTGTTCAGCAGCATAGTCAAATATAGCCTACTGCTGAAAAGAACATTTCTGACTTCTTGTAAAACTATTTACTACTTTCCCCTGAAACAAATCTCCTGCCCTTTCCTGCTTTGTTCTATTTAATTACATTAAACATGTAGGCCTAGCCCTCCTCTTTGCTCTTGTCCCCTGTTTCATGCCTTAGCAGTTCACTCTAATCATTCTGGGATCACGTTAATATTTTGTGGCTCCTCTGACCATCACTATAGGTTGATTTTAATGTTGATGTTGTCGATGGATGATTATAATAGAATTCCATTCAAGTAATGTAAACATAGGTGATTTTTTTTTTAAATTCCAGGTCTTCATTGTGGAGGCCTCAGGGAGGCGGCTGCTTCTTCTCATCGGTTTTGCAATATGTTGTGTATTCTGCATTGTGCTCACCATAGCGCTCATCTTCCAGGTACCATTCACTAAACACCCTCAAATGTTACTCTTCCACCCTCTTGTGGCTGTGTTTTATAACACAGCAATAAAAAGGTGCTTGGTAATGTGATTATGGGGCCTGGTGTGTCCCGGCTTATTCTCTACCCACTCCCATTTTCTTTACTTGCAGAAATGTACATAAACAGTGAACAAGATACTGTAGGTTAGGGTTAGGGTACATTACAGCTTCTAGTACCCATTCTATAACTTTATCTAAACTTCCATTAAACTGTTCCATGGAATAAAATAAATAAAGAATCCTACGTTATTATCAGGGACCATATGCAATACCTTCATGGACAACCAGTGGTCCACAGACCACCTGTTGAAAACCCCTTTCTCAGTTCTCGAGAAAGGTGGACTACAGAAGGACAGATGGACAGAGACCTTTTTTTATTTAGTAGAATTGTTGTGTTACTAAAGTCTTTGCATTACATGTCCCACCAACATTTTGCTTTTTTGCTTGACTTTATACCTGACTATGACAAATAAAACCTCTTCATTCTCTTGAATCTCTAGAGTCATTGAATCTCTAGAAGTCTAGATTCTTGACTCTAAGGTCAGTGTACTGGTGGTGAGTGGTGACAGTGCATACGCAACTCACCACCAGTCTTTGCATGTTAATGGTCTTAATGCAGATTTCAAAACAAAGAACAGACAACTGGGATGTAGCAAATCTGTGGTTTAACCACACATGTTAGAGTGACAACATTTTATATCCTTATACCCTGGAAACCCATTGAGTAGATTAACTCGCTTGCTTGTTAAGGCTTAAAACAAACCTCACAAACATAAAGAGAAAACCTCACAAACATGTTTGATAATAACGCTCTGTGCTTTGACAGGAGAGCGTCTCCTGGATGCCCTACGTCAGCATCGCCTGTGTCATCCTCTACGTCATCGGACATGCCATAGGGCCTAGTAAGTCTAACACAAGTTGTTGATGACAACCTGGCGGTCCATTAGCCAAAGTGTTGTTTGGATGCGACTAGACATTTAATAATACATGTCAAAAAGTTGAGCTCAGTTGTGTAACTTATGAGCGTCTTCTGTGTAATAGCACATCACTGACAGACCATGATGATGATGATGGGTCCAACGTGTTTGGGTTTGTGGTTGACCACAATCTTCTGCGTTCCCAGGTCCCATCCCTTACGTGGTGACCACGAGATGTTCAGGCAGTCAGCCAGGCCGGCTGCTTTCATGGTGGCAGGATCTGTGCACTGGCTGTCTAACTTCACTGTCGGCCTAGTCTTCCCCTTCCTAGAGGTCAGTGTCACAAGGGGTGGAATGGTTCAAAATGTGTTTTTAAATTGAATCAGGGACTGGGGAAGCTGCTTATAATAATTATTATAATCAGCAACATAATTATTTAAACAATTCCAACTCACTAAATTGAATATATACAGTAACATAATATATGAAGTTGAACCATTCAATCGTTATGTGTCGATAAGTAGTGTGAAGTGGTGTTTATGAAAGAAAATGCATTCTTCTCTCTTCAAACATATTTCGGTGTAATTGAACAAGTAATGACCTATTTCTTATGTGTCTACAATGTAATTACTATAATTTAACTAACTATAGCTCTGTGCAATTGCCATTCTTGGGGCGGTGGGGTGTGACTGCAATTGCGCTATATGTAATCCTAGCTCTGACTCTCTGAACCAGCTCTTAATTGGAAAAACTAGGAAGTAAAATCAGCACAGCGCAGGTTAAACAGGAATAAGCAAGTCTCTGTATATTACGAAACAGCTATGACATTGAGGGTGTTTTGGAAAATAGCAGCCAGGGGAGATAATGTAAACCTACATGCTTCACATGTTTACTTCCTCTATCAATCTGCAGCTAAATGTCAAACATGAGGACACTGTGTGTGGCATAAAAGTCAATGTTTTATTAACAGAAAGCACATGCCTGGAAAGTAGAAAATGTTCCAATATCACTCTTCCCCTAAGAATTAGTTGGTGGGGGGGAGTGTTTATCAGTGACGTGCATAGAATGTTAGAGAGGCAGGGGCTACAATGTCTAAAAGGGCCTTTTTGTGGAAAAATCGAAAATAGTCGACCTCTAAGCTGACAATGCGTCGCGCTGCGATGTGTTGTGAGCTTGGAGGTCGGCTATTTTCGATGCTTGATTTCAACAAATTTCTTGATTTCAACATAAGATGATGAATTCAAGTTCAGGAGTTTGGACAAGGCTTGAATGATGCCTTCAGGTATGGCATGGAAAGAGGGCATTTGAATTTCTTTCACCATAGTAAAAACTTGCATTCATGGTCTGGAGAGGGCACTTTTTACAGACGGATAAAAGGGCAGGGGCTCAAGCCCCCTTGATGTCTATGTGTGCACGCGCATGGTGTTTATATTCCCTGGCTGTTTATTCACTGCGTTCTTGGAACATAACATCTAAGAACAAACTGATCACATTTGCATGCCTGGTCCCCTCCCCAGAGGTTCCTTGGGCCCTACAGCTTCATCATCTTTTCCTTCATCTGTCTGATGACCCTGGTCTACATCTGGCTGGTGGTCCCAGAGACCAAGAACAAGACCTTCCTGGAGATCAGCCAGATGTTCGCCAAGAGAAACAAAGTTGAGATCAAGCTGGGCTTGGATGGAGATACACCACTGACAGAGACCAAAGACAGCCGGGAGGATGTGAAGGCCACCACCGCCTTCTAAACACAAATGAAGACACAGAGAGCAGAGGAAAGGAGCAGAAAGGAGGAACACCCTCCTTTTGAGGGTTGAATAGGGTTTGACATTTTTTAATCCAGCCTCTATTTATTACATGAAATATGACCACCAACTATTTGTGTGTGTGTGTGTGTGTGTGTGTGTGTGTGTGTGTGTGTGTGTGTGTGTGTGTGTGTGTGTGTGTGTGTGTGTGTGTGTGTGTGTGTGTGTGTGTGTGTGTGTGTGTGTGAGAGAGAGAGTTTGAGTGTGTGTGTGTGTGTGCATGCATGCGTGCACCCAGAAACAGAATAAGGACAACAAAAATGGAGCCTCCTTTGCTATTAAAATTAGTCAAGCTAATTACTTGTGTTTTACAAGTGTACTCTATATCAGTATTAGTTATTCGGGTGAACAAGAGATAGGCCTTTCAGGCTTGGCCCCTAATTCTAAATCCCAACCCCCTAATGCTTTGTGAAGGGCTGGATAAGGCATGAAATAATTAAAGAGAAGAATGTTACATATTTACAAGCATTTAATTTCTTTATTATCCTTCATTTCATATGTACATTAATAATCATCGCCATCCCCACTGATATTGTGCAATAGAAAACATCCCCAACGTAGATATATATATATAATTTGGTACTATAAAGCTTATACAACGCACCCTATCATTTAGAACAGTGGTTCCCAAACCTTTCAGGTCGAGACCCAAAAGACAGATTAGACATTTGCTCAGGACCCAAACATGTGCAAAAACTCGTAGCTTTTTTCACTACTTCTTAAACATTTGTTTTCTAATTTATGGAATTTCTTATGTTATTTATTATTTTTTTATTAATGTTTTTGGGAATGTTTTTTTTTTTTTTTTTTTTATTGTTTTGGAATAATAATTAAAAACAAAATAAAGGGACCCATAAAATGTGATCGCAACACACAAATGGGTGGGTGTTTGTGAACCAGTGATTTAGAAACACCTATAGTCATTCTCCAGCTGCACTCCTCCATACAGACTGAGAGACGTGATCCCCCAGTTGAACACATTGCCCATCACAGTGTTGTTCTTCCCACACGTCATCTGGTCCCGGATCTCGGCCGTGCTGAGCACATAGTCCCACATGTTCACGTCGGTCATCTTGCCCTCAAAGGCATCTGCATCGGAGATGCCCAGGTAGCCGTCCTGATCCCTGCCCAGAACGAACACTCCCCCGGGGTTGAGTGTGTAGCCGCCCCTCAGGTACTGCTCCTCCCCTTCTATGCCGTTGATCCACAGCTCTGCCGCACCGGTGTGAGATGTCCAGGTGATGCAGTAGTTGGCCCAGTCGTGTGACTGGGTGCTGTGTGGCAGGTTGACAAACTCGTTGCCGATCCACAGGCCCACCTCGTAGCCGATGGTGATCATGAGCTCGTTGTCACTGCCTGAGGTGAAATAGGAGACGACGGTGTGGATGCCGCCGGGCTGTGGCCGCACATGCATGCATACGGTGAAGGAGTGCAGGTCCATGGGGTGGTTGAGACGGGCCAGGGCATAGCTGCCAGCACTCCTCTCTGGGAAGCTGAGCACCAGGGGAGAAAGAGAGCGAGGTTCTGAGGGGGACAAGATAATGAAATGTTAGACTGCAGAACTAAACCACGATACATTCCGCCCGTAGGCACATACAGCGCATTTACATTATCTGTGGAAATGTACATCTCAATGCAATCGGAGTGGCAAAGAACCACTCACCGTTTCTGGAAGGCTTAGAGTCGTGAATTCCACCTATGGGCGACAAAAAATAAGGAGTAACATACTGTCGTTGTCGGGTGGAAACCTTGTATGTCCAAAACCGTTCGTTTTGTATTTATCGTTTTAATAATGATCTGATCTAAAGCCGATCTACAAGCACACATCGCCTCGCACCGCGAGGCGTTGAGTGCTTGTAGATCGGCTATTTTCATTAGTTTTGTGCAATAGTCTTGTGTGATGAACCAGGGCTTTTCTTTACGGAAAAACGTACACATTTGAAACTTGGAGATATGAGGTTTCTGCCAGACAGTGACGATATTCATATTCATACTATTAGCTTTGTATATTTGGGGTTGATGAAAAACTTCAGAATCCACTCACTTGAATGTATGTGTTTTCCAAGAGTTGTTATAAGACTCTCGATCCTCAGGAGCTTGGACTCAATTTCATCTTGCCGACAAAATGCTGAGCAGAGACAGAGTAAACAAAAGTGCTTGTTCCAATTGTCATTTGGAAATACCATGTCCTGTTATAGAAAGTATTAGGCTAAGCCTAATTGTGTCATTTCAGAGTCAGATTGCGTTAACATACTGCCTTTCCCAAGACGTGGTAGGAAGGATGACTCCACCACACGGTATTTAGAGGCTGGGCCATGCGGTAGTCATTCCACAGGGTCTTGTTCTCAATGTCCATTAGAGTGCTCTCCAACTTTCTGATCTGAACATAACAAGGGGGATAACATAACAAAAGAGACTGAACATAACAACCAATGCGGCACCGCCATTAGATGCCATGATTGGGCATTTACAACAGACTTGAGTTCTCATGAGTTGAAACAGCTATACTTATTGTGAAGCGATTTATATTAAGTGGTGAGTGTGAAGTCTATCAATCAACAGTAATCAGTAATCAATAGAAAAAATATATTCATTTAACATTTCAGTCATGCTATGTTCAGTACCGATGCAGAGAAGGTCTGCAGTACCTGGTTATGTGAGAGAGTAATGGGGGTATCAAACACAGTCCAGAGGATGCTCTCGTAGCAGGGTGGAGTGGTGAGGGAGCCCTGATATCTGAAGAAATGGTTGAGGTTCTCGGGCAGCATGTCTCGCACATTGAGGCTAGATATATTCATCGACTGACCTGTCAGGATTGCATTAAAAACACACCAGACAGTGACTGAAATAGTATGAGGAAAAATCAGTGCTAATATTGGTAGCATTGGTAGTCAAAATCTGACCACGACCGATTCACTTATGATACTAAGGCAAGAGTAAAATTTGGTTTTAACATGTGTACTATTACTTTTTCCACTCTCAAAGTAAAATTAACCCTGAGAATGTTGCTGTGCGGTTAGTGTAGAGAGAAGGGATGTGGTGCAGTGGTTAAAGTTATTCCACCCTTTGAAAGGGGAAAAGGATAGCTCGGTCCTCCTGGTATATATTATCTTTACCCTGACAGAGTGTGGGAAAGCTGAGGAGAGGAGAGGAGAAAGCTCTGGTGGGACCTTTTTTGGGTCATTGTTCATTCAAACATACATAACATTTTGTCCTCTGCATTTTGGGGGACTGCCCCATAGGTCAATCACCTGTGAGCGTCGGCAGGTTACTAATCACCCGCGTCACGGTTACTGAGGTTAGGGTTAAGGTTAGGTTTTGGTGGTCGATCCAAAGGATGTTCGACCTAATGACATGTTACCGCATTTTGCTCATCCTAGGAGCAGCGCAGAAAGAAGATCCTGTAACAAAAAGACTCATGCAGCTCAAAAGCGACAAAACCATCAATAGGCACAACTGACCTGCATACTTGATTCTCTCCAGAGTGGAGATGAAATCGCTGTAGTAGGTATTCTCAAAATGCCCATCCTGGAAATGTGACACACAGGTATGATAATGTCAAACAATATCTAGCTTGTTCAGTTTTCATTAGTAAAATCGTCAGTGACTTTCAGTTAAATGGACCCTTAAGGGTTAAATTAAGACTTTTCTTTACTGTGCAGTGATAACAGGAACATTTGCTGGACTATCAGTTGGCTAAAAGCACACCAGTAATATGTTCTGGAAGTCATACATCGAGAATGGCAGACAGCACACACTGTC